>NW_006431918.1:2414335-2425455 GCF_000325575.1 Pteropus alecto | reverse complement strand
CATTACCTTCACTGGCTGAAGTCATCGAATGTCAGTCAGACTTAGAAGACACCTTCAAGTTACTTAATTCAATGTTTGAATGGTCGAATTGAGTGATTTAAGTGATTCTGTCAGCTAGTTCAGAGCTGACACACAAAAAAGTGACAACTGGAAAGGAATGTCATACTAATAGCTCATCTTTGGAGAACAGCTATCATGCCCCAGATAAAAGATGTCCTTTAAGCTTTGTCCCTGTCTGAGAGCAGAGAGAAAAAGTTCAAGCAAAAATTCACATTGCTTTCTATTTCCGTTAGAGGGATACTTTTGTCCCTTGATACTTTAACCCAACCTGAAGCTTATTTATATTATACATGGTTTTCTTCTTCCTTTCAGAAATGACGGGTCTCAAAGCAACAGCAGAAGAAAAACATGGTAGAGACTGCTCAGAGGAGCGTGAGAGATCACGACATCCACATTTTTGCTTATGCCTCACACGCTTATACACACCGCTAGTCTGTAAAAGGCATCGAATAGAAGCCCAAAGGGTCAGGAAAATCGTCGCTCACTTTTGAGGACAACAGGGAAGCTTGCACATATAATGCTCACATGTTTGGGTTTGCATTTTATAACATATTTGATGACAATGGAGATGATGAATTGTTTCTGCCAGACGATGTTCTAAGTCCTCACCAGTATTAGCCCATTAGCTCTCGCAACACTCATATGAGAGACGTGTCAGTATTTATTTCCTTTTTACAGACGAGGAAACAAGCATTATGCCTTTTGAAATGGCCCCAGAGTCCTTAGATGTTTTGACATGTTTTTGTTTTTCTTTTTGTTTTCCTCTTTGCATTTAGTTTTGGGAGGTTTCTATTGACCTATATTCAAGCTCTTTGATTCCTTCTCTGGCTGTGTCCAGGCTACTAATGAGCCCATCAAAGATATTGTCATTTCTGTTACAGTGTTTTGATTTCTAGCATTTTTTCATTCTTCCATCTCTTTGCTTGTATCACTCATCCATTCTTTCATGTTGCCTGCTTCTCCAAAGTTCCCTGTTTTGGGCTTCTCCTCCTACTACACTCTCTTTCTCTTGGTGAACTCTTCAACATCCATAGTTTTACCACCGGTAGGCCCATAAACCCAGATTTTTATTTTTAGCCTTGTGTACTTTTCAAAATCGCTACTCACATGTCTTATCAACTTTAATAGACTTTTACCCGAATGGTTCAACATTATCTTAAAATAAACACATCCAAAACCTAATCTAACGTCATGTCTACTCCATTCTCCACCCCCAGACTTCCCCTTGTCCTACTTCTGTTAATGTTACAATCATAAGAGAAAAGATCTTGAATTGACCTTGACTCCTATCTTATTCTTAATATCCATATCCAGTAATTTGGCAAATTTTAAATTCCTTGACTGCTATGTCGAGCAATTTCCTCCTTCCCAATTTCACTTTGAAGTAACAAGTTCAGACTTTCATTAGGTTTCATCTTGACTTTTGCAACTAACTTTTCACTGTCCAGTGATCTCAATTTTAGATTAATCTTTCTAAATGCGAGTCTGGTCATTTTAATTCATGTTATTAGTTGTCTCAAAAACTACCAATAAATTCCTTTTGGCTACAAAAGTAAATGCAGCTTCCTCTGCTTTGAACTTGGTGTTCACCATGTGATTAAGCCCACCTTGCCAGTCTTCACTTCCTTCAGTCTTCAATTTCCCATGATTCATCCAAAGTGAACCTGAGGGTTCCCAGCCTCCATGCTCATTCTATGCTTTTCTGCAGTTCTCTTTTGGCTTTTCAAATCTTTTATCTCCCTCAACATCCATCTCACATTTTCCATAGATTATTGTCTTATTTTCCATCCCCTTTTTTTAACCCTATACTGATGAAAATTTCTGTTTCTTTGAACCTTGATAAAAATAGTTATAACTCTAAAGTTGTCAGTTTCTTTCTTGCTTTAGTTATATGTTTCACTGTTCTTTCCCTTTCTCAGCCATTATTTGCATGCTCTTGAGAGCAGCAACAGGGTAACAGTCATCTTCATATTGCTTTAAGTTCTCAGTGTGCTTTCTGACACTTCATAGTTATTTAATATGGGTATATATGAATTGAATAAATATACATTTCATTTATCTTTTCTAGTTCAGTTATACACAGTGTACATTTGGTGTGGGAAATTATGAAAGGGACAAGATCTAAATACAAAATATTTACTCAAGTTTTACTTTAGAAAATCAGAACTCGACAGCTTCACCAAGAGTTGAATAGCAAGTGTGATCATGAGGATTATCTAGGGAGAGCAGGTGATGGCTGGGTATCAGAACCTCCAGAGTCTCGGCAGCTAGCAAATCCATATGTTTGAGTATGCTCCATGGCAGGTCTTAACACCATAACTTCAAAATTGATAATTACATCTAATGAGCCTGCTGAAAGTTCGTTTTTTGCTCCAAGCCTAACATTGCCAGCTCTGGCTCAAACTCATTAAGAAGCATTTTCTCTTGGGTGTTTCATAATGAGAAAGTGTCTTGGTGCCAATAAACTTCTCATGTAATAGATGCTGGAATGCAGGGCTCTGGTAGCCTTAGAATCGTGATCGTCAAGCCAATGCTTCAATATTGTGGAAAATCACTGCTGCCTGAAAAGTAAAGTCGGAGTGGAAAAATAAACAAGTGAAAGAGGTAGACAGCCCTAAGTACGACCTTGAGGAAAGCAAAGTGTCTCCTAAACTCTTGCCAAACTTTACTGTATGTGTCCAACTGGCTTTGGGGCTTTTCAACTGGAATGTCTGAGAACTGTCTTTAGTTAAAAAGTTTTTGCAGTTGAAAAAATGTTAATACAAGGATTTGGGTTTTAGTTTTTTGTTTATTTGTTGTCTGTGTTTACATTCATGGTGTTATTCAGGCCCCCAGGCTGCAGTTTTTTTATAAATACTTTAGTAAACAAAAATTTCATATTTGTGAAATTTGTGAATCTTTTTGTAATTAGTCACCTTTGAACACTGGCCTGAAAGGAGAAACTTTTGTCCCCATAGCTTAAGTAAACCTGGATGGGGGAAAACAATAAACAAACAAACAAATAAAAAATTTCTTTTCTATCATTTTATTAAATTTATGATATCTTTTGCATTCCTTATTTCATTTTTTGCTTGATTCCTTTCTTGTGTTTATTCACGCAAATGGCCATTAATCTAAAATATATTTCTGTCAGGCACATAAAAGATGAATTAAGTTCTTAGCCCAACAGAGTACAATCTTCAAGAATACCACATGAACAAATGCAAGAGTGTGCTATGGGTACTCCGATTTAAGTAATTATTAGTACAGAGGAGACCCAAAGGGATCATTGATCCTTTTTACCTGGATTAGGGTCAGAATTTCCACATAGAGAGAGTGATGCATGAGTTGAGTATTTGATGCTGAACACATGTCTGGTAAACAGACCAATAGATAAAGATCATTCTGGGTTGAGGAAGCAACATGGTCAATAGCTTGCCAATGTCAGCTTGGTACATCAAGGGTACCACACATCATTCAGTAAGGCAAGGGTATAGGAGGCCTATGACAGGTAATAAGTCTGGATTACTCAGAGCCTGGTCAACTCCTTTGCATCCCTCTCAAAGTAAACTTGCCTTTTCTCTTTGATTTCAGGTCTCTCTAACACTTTTCTTTCCTATTCTCATATTATTGCTATGAAATGTTTTCTCTGACTTTCCATTAACTCTCCAGCTTGCACACAGCCCTTCCCTTTCCCTTCTTAACCTTTACTTGCTCTAATTCTATTATCTAAGGCTCACCTTGTTTTGTAAATTTTCTACCTCCAAATGTCTTTATATCATATAAAGTTTCAGAAGAAATTTTTAAATTCATATTCTGGACCACATTATTCTTGAGCTCCAGTGACATCAAGTAGACATTAGCATTGCCACTGTGTGGGTTAGAGACAGGAAGAAGAGCAAGCATCAGTGTCTATTGTTATCATCATCAATAAAAATGAAATGAAATTTACATCTACCTGTTTATCTGTTATTACATTCCCTGAAAATGATGGGATGAGTTTTCACCACATTTGGCCTGCCCTAAAATATGGAACACAAGGTATCATGACATCACTCAGGGGTGGGAGGAATCACAAAGAAGTAGGCCTTTCTCTTCTCACTAAAATAAGAGGCCCATGTGATTACGAATCAGGAGAAGCATGCCATGGTGTTAAAATAGTATGCAGCACAGAGATATAGCCTTCCATTCACAGGTCAAGAGAGGAGATACTTTGAATTCCAAACTGTGATTTTTCAATCAAACTACTTCTCACAAGGGAAACTCTGATTGATTACTCTAGAGTAAGTTGAGTAAAAATGTATTTTATTTATTTATGTTTTCTTCACCATCTGTCTGTCAAAGGTTATGATTCTCTCAAACAACAAGAGATAGCCAGAAATCCTACTGTTTATTTAGTGCCTACCGTAATGTTCCACGAACAGTCTGTAGATCCTATATTTATACACTGGTCTTTCATCTGGCTATTCCCACAGCCAGTGGTATTATCTCCATTGTATAGATTATGAAAACAAGACTTAAAAAATAAACAATGTGACCTAAGTCCCATCCTGTGGTTATTAAGTAGATTTGGTATCTGGCTCCAAATCCCAAGCTTATAAGCATGTTGATTCTAGTAAATATCTAGATAGAGTTCTGCTTAGGGGAGGGTCAGGCACAATATTGTTTATATATAGTAGAAACAATCCATTCCGTCTGTGTAGAAGTCAGTTTCCTGGAAAGAACACTGTGCTTCTGGCACTGTGAGTTAGCAAAATGCCCTGAGTTTGCATTTATACACACAAGAGCCTCTGCTTCAACAGAGGTCCATTGATATTCTTATGCTTCTAGATACAAGACACCCACAAGTGGAAAAAAAAATTAGCTGGTGGACTATCTTTAGGAGAAGTCTCATTTTCCTACTTTTGTCCCTCTCTTGCTTATGTACCAACTTAATTTAATATTCCTTCATCCATCCTATTAAATTTTATTAAAAGTTTATGTAATATCTGTGGCCGTCTGAAGAATTTCTGAAGGATTTTGACATAATCTAATGTAACATTTAATGCAACCACGTAAAGCTTTATATCAGAAAACATAAAAATATCCTGGGAGTCTTATAGTTTCTGGTCTCTAATATATTTTCTCAGATATAATATTTTTATTTCTATTTCTCAGAAAATTCGACTCAAGTTCTTCTCCAGGGACACTAATTCAGTCAAAACCCCTAGTCTTTTTAGTGTAGCACTCCAGAAACGAATGGTGTTACTGAGGAAATGTTCTTTTCCATAAAATAACATCTTTAAAAATAAAAGCTACCACAATATCCAATTTGAGTAGAGTACAGTACACTACTATGGAAATAACTAATTTAAATATAGAATCAACCACAATGACTTATTTTCAAGATTATAACTTGCACTGAAGCTCTTTTAGAAATCGTAATGCTGTTTTTGAGTTCTTTATGAAGTTCTCTAATAACGTGATAGCAAATAATAAAAAGATGCATTGTCTTTCATTTTAAAAGTCTAGGTGAAAAATGGAGTGAGCATCCTTTTTATTATATTTTCTGTGTCAATGGGTTCCCTAGGCCACCGCCAGGTTCAATGATTCCTTAGGGAGACTCACAAGATCCAGCAGATGGCTGGATACTCATGGCTGTGACCTATTATAGTGAAAAGATACAAAGCAATCAGCAAAGGATAAGGCACATGGGGAAGATCCAGAAGAAAACAGACACAAGCTTCCAAGAGTCCTCTCCCAGCAGAATCACATAGGTTGCACTTAATTCTTCTGGTAATACGTATTATTTCACTGGTATTATCTACCAGTGAAGCTAATTAGAGATTCAGTGCCCAAGGCTTTTACTGGGGGCTTGCCACATATACACCCTCTGCCTAGCACATGCCAAAATTTCAGACACCCAGAAGGAAAGCAGGTGTTCAATATAAACCACTATTTGTACATACACTTTAGGCACAGTGAGTCAGTGTCATCAGTTCTCAGAATGGTGAGAACCCTCTGGGAATCCAAGGTTCCAGATGTCAGCCAAGGGTCAACTTTGCAATGGAGTCTAACTTGCCATCCAAAGGGTTGCAGGCTCAGACCTGCTATGTTAAATCTGCATACCTTACTAGCTTAAAAGTAACACCACTTCCAGCTCCTGTGACTGACATTGGCCCAAACAGAACCTAGAGAGAAAAACTGAAATTCATAAGGAAAGAGAGAAGAGAAGTGGGCTCCACAAAGCAACATCTGGAGGTGATGATTACCTAGCAATTTCCCCGAGGCCTTTGAGTTTAGAACTACACCTAACGATGAGAGCTGAAAAGTGAGGGGCACTGACCTTCTCGAGTGTATTTGCTTTCAGAAATAATAATTAATTATAAAAGATTCAGATCACAGTGCTAATGTTATTTGGCATGAAATTACTTCTCTTTACAAGACCCTGAGCAGAGTAATTTTTCAGTCCCCCGGATGGGCACTAGGTTAACTCTTAGTTTGCTGCTTGGCCTCACTGCTCCCCCACAGCTCCAGCTCTAACATCTGCAAGGATAAATTCCAACTGGGTGACTTCAGGGGTAACAGGAGCTAATTTAGCTCTTCGTGATGATGTGATAATGCTCCTCAGGGGTATGAAATGGAAAACAGCTCCCTCGTGAAATACCAAGAGGGAAAAAACCATGGAACCGGAAAATAAGTTTGGCTCTTTCAGGCTAAATTTGACTCCTCTTCTATAAACCTTAAAACTGTATTTGCATGAGACTTGGATTAGGAGTCAGTTTCAGCAGGAAAAGGTAAAGAAAATAAAAAATATCTGCAATTACCACTGTGACAGTTCTCCCTTTTTTCCCTGGGGGCCAGTACATAAGAAGAAGCAAATGGATGACAATTTGCTAATTATTCTGAAGTGTCGCAGACCTGTCTAATTTTATGCTAAGGAACACAATTAAATTCTCTGAAATACCCTCTCCAACACAGGAACTTCCCCCTTGGGAGCATATGAAGCCAGGAGAAAGGATTTAAGAAAAAATTTCTGCAAACTGTTCTTATAATCTCTATTCCTACCTTATAGGCTTTGAAAAAGCAGAAGCTAATTGGGGGAAAACTTTAAACGTGCATCTGTGGGTACTATCGAGACTTCAACCTTGCTGTTTTAAGTAAGCTTCTGATTTATAATCAAAGTATCTTGCTTTCTTTGAACCTCATCTCAAGCAATTAAAACACACAGACACACACATGCACATGCAACGTTTTATATAGCTCTCCCACAGTTTCAAATTTTCTCGTGTTCATGGATTCACCCAAAGTCTAAAATATGAAAGGAGTGTTTGTTCATTTAACAAAGTCAGAGGAATTTTACGTTTACATTCTTTTGTGATTTTAAGGATGGAATTCCCGCAGAGGATCGCTGTCCATGTGACTCATCATGGGGGTGCTTGTCATGTCATAGCTGCTGCAATTTTCTCTCAGGGGCTGACAGCATTGCCGATCGTGTCCCTTAGACTCACTCTTGACAATGTCTTCACTTCAGAAGAAATATTTTCTTTCCGATTAGCGCTCGAGGTACCCTTCATATGTGAAATTCTTCCACTGAAAACTCTGAGAAAAATACTTATCTGGCTTAAATTTTACAAGACATAATAAAACAACATTTTCCATTTTCTTAAAGACTTGCATTTATTCTTTTTATAATCGTTCTTATAAATGTTAAAAGTAAAACCTAAAGTGAGGAGGAAATCGATTCACATTACTTTAGACTAATCTGTGGTGTTGGGACAGGTGTACAAAACTTAGCCATTTAGAAAGCCCTTGCCTTAGTAAAGCTAAACAAAGACTATCGAAAAACCAAGAGGGACAGCGGGTGACAGTACAAACTGAAGCAGTATGTGCAGACTTTGTTCAGATATGAACTAAGCCTGGATCAGATTACAGGCTCCCCGCACTATCCCAAAGCTGAGCGTTCCTAAGAAAGCTTTCTTGAGCGGAAATGGTGTAAAGCGAAGAAGGAATTAACTTAGGACACATCTTTCTAACGGATGCACAAAACAAATCGACATAAAGCGCAGATGCTCACAGACACAGTTCAGAGCTGTGGCGGCTTGATGCTGAGATGCTGTGTGGTTCCCAGGGAAGGAGCTTTGCGGGGCCCTCCGGCTGCTCAGGGTGCTCGCTGGCCCTATCATGCTGAACCCTATTTTCGCTTTTTTCCTTTTTTTCTAAAAGTGAATATTCTCTTCAGATTTCTTTCCTTTATCAAAAATGGGTACTAATATAGGTCTTTCCTAAAAACTAAGTGGTGTAATGCAAACTTTTGAAAGCAGGGGCTTGGGGGCTGTATAGCTATAGAAACTAAAACTCAAAGTTCAAAATATTTGAGTTCAAAATGTTTGCGAAGTGTCAGCTATCTAGACATTTATATAAAACTTTCTTTTACCAGCCATGCCTTCTATTGAGGATCTGAAGATTAGATTTCATTTTGTACTTTGTCCAAACTTAGGCCCAATTCAGAATTCTCAAACCTACTTTCTTACTCTATACCAGCAGATTATTACATTTTTTCCTCTTGGAAATGGACATCAAGGAGACATACTGACAACTTAGGCCCAGTGTAAAAAGCAGTATGTGAGAACTTCATGGGAGAGGGTATTTCAGAGAGTTTAATTGTGCCCTTAATTTTAAATGAAAACTGGTTCCCTTTGTAGTTAGTCAACGCAACCTGGTGATAACATTATTAGTTTTAAGGTGTTGTTTTTCTTATGAAAGATCAGGGTGGTTATCCAGTAGTAATTCAATTACTTCTTCCCCCAACTCCTGAGCAATCATCCCTTTCTGACTAGGTTTTAGGAAGTAATAAGCCAGCAGGAGTCAACTTCCAACTCGACCTTCACTGTCCAGTATTTCCTCTAAGTGAAGGCCTAAGTTAAGCAAAGGCCTGTTTCAAACAGAAACGGGAGGAGCTAGAGGAAAAGGAGCTGTCAGAACCGACCACATAATTTGCAGAGTTCAGTGCAAATGGAAATGCAAAGGCATTTGTTAAAAATATAAGACAGTGACAGCAGAGCATAAATGAAGTGTGGGTCTCTTCTGAGGCCGGATCCCTGTGTGACTACACAGATTGGACACCCATGAAGCTGGCCCTGGTTCCAGTATCGGCCACACATATCTGAGATCCATCTCCCTACCCAGCTCGGGGCCTGCGATAGAGGCTGGCTCTGCCTGTAAAACTTGTCCTCCTACAAAAGTCTCTCTTCTAGGGTCCCTTAAGTCCCCTTCTGTAATTGGATAAGGATGTCACTTAGCCAGACCTTTAAGGGGTGTGTCCGTATATTTAAAGCCAAGTCTAAAACAAAATCCAGATCTTCGTTGGTTTTTTTTTTTTTTTTCAGTTGCAGGGGTCTCTTTGCTTGCTGTGTAATCCATGAATGCAAGTGAACGTGAAGGGAACTGGGCAGACCACAGATGAGGACCACTGAAGACCCAGTGCAGGATGTGTTGGAAAGCCGGAGGCAATGACTCCTCTCATCATAACCCCACCCACACACCCTGCGCAGTACGGGAAGCCGTGACACACACTTGGCTTCTCTATAGTAAATGTGTTTTAGGGACACAGCGATTCAATGAGTTTCGATGCAATGAATCAAGCAAATATTGCAGTGATTCTGTTTTGCTCAGTGTCCTAATGTCAAGGAGATGTGCTCCAGCCCGGCATTTTCTCTCCCTCTTATCAATTTATATCATTTTCTATTCCCTCTTTTCTGCCTAATTACTTGGTCAGGCCTTAATTTGTTAAGAATTAAGCACACGTTCACATGCAAATTTTAAGTGCCTCTAATTGTGCTGACCGGGGGCCACATGCTCTTCTCAGACAACTCAAATTGGAAATTGGTGTTCAGCTTACATCCCGGATCTGCCTGAACCAGTGCGTGCGTGGTTTCAGAATCACCCCACATCGAGTCATAAGTGAGTAATTCAATATTTCCAAATCCTCTTCCTTTCAAAAATCCAATCGAATCAGGACAAATAAATTCTGCTTGACACATCAATAAAGATTTTTGGGAAAAAAATATCGAGCGGGGCAATGGGGCTGTACTTAGCTCAGGTTAAACCAGCGTCAGCTCTTATAAGAATAGTGGCAATCAAATTTGTTCTTGCCTTTCTCAAAAACGTAATTAGAATGCTGGGAGAAGCATATGAAAAGGGATGGGATTACCTATAAAAGTTTCAGAATAAATCTTTCTGGGTCAGGAGATTTGCCCAGCGGCAAGAATTTAATACATAAACACAACGCCTCAGAGAGCTCCTGCTCTGAGCATCTTTTTTTCTTTATTTCCAACCAGGAGGAGCTTGAGGAAATAAAAAATTTCAAAGAGATGTTCGAAGTGGATGGGCAAAACCCAATTTGACCTCCACCGTAATGGTATTATTCCATTTTTGCATTAAAGAATAATACCCATAATGTCAAGATTATGCCAGGTACTCTATATAAGAATACAAACCTTGAGGCAGTCATCTCTGACTTGCTTCCAACTGTGCTTGGAACGACACACACATAAAGATACGCCGAGAAGTGCAGAGTCAGCAAAGCATTTGGAACTGGCGGTTTGAAGAAATAGGCAGCTGAGTCCCACTCCAAATACAACAACCAGGTATATATATATATATAACTATCATTTGAAGATTGGAGCATTTGTCTGCCAAATCGATATGAGTATACTAAAAGTATGAAATGATTATAAATTTGGCTTTCTGGATTAAAAAAATGTATCTCGTACATACATACAGATAAATATAAATACATACACACATCTCATATATAGACATGCATACGTGTATATATTTTTAGCATAGTGTATCTTTTGAGACAAGTCTTACATAGAGTCACTGAAAGTGAGTTGATGCCCAGCATAGCATTCATATATGAAAGCCCAAATTTCACTTTTGCATATGCTGACCTGCATCCTTGCTCCTGTCCATAGAGAAAGTTCAGAGGCCTAACCAAAAGTAGCAGGTAGGTTTTGTGTCACATGTCAAATCTATGATAGTGGCTTCCTGGAGAGCTGTGTTGAGAAGACTCATGGGGTTGTGTCTGAGATCAGCAG
>NW_006431918.1:2284777-2414306 GCF_000325575.1 Pteropus alecto | reverse complement strand
ACACTGAATGATTAGTGATGTCTATCATGGCACACAAGGGAAAACTGTACTATAAATTTTTTATCTCCGTCTGGATTTAATCAAGGTTTGGGAAACAGGTGGAGGAGGTGGATATATAGTTCAAGGGTGATGGAGGTGGTGTGGCGGTCATGGAGGTACATGATCTCCCTTCAAGACGGAGCCAGCTGCCACACCTTCAGAATCCACTGCAGTGTTTCCACTGAGCCAGTGAGCTACCTGGCTGCTCCCATCTAATGAATGAGTGTGGCTGGGCCCTAGAGCCAGGTAATTTCCACTTGATGTAAGTCTCTTCTAAGGAGCAATCTTTGCCCTGGTGCTCCTCGCTGGCCTGAACGAGACTTTCTCATACATGCACTGCAGCTTGAGACTCTTCTTACCCAACCCTCCTTCCTTTCCTCTCTGAGACAAGCGTCGTACCTGAACGTCATCTGAACGCTTTCTCTACCTACTTCTGTTCTCTCTCTCCTATAGCTTTGACAGGTGTTTTCCCAATCAATATATTGAACTTCTATTTCTGTCTACAACATCATATTTCCAGAAATCAAGAATTGACACATGAGATATAAATTAACCCTATATTTGGCAGAGTATCTCAATAAAATAGTTTATGCCATTCCTCCCTTCGCCATTGCAATAACATTCAAATAATATCAATATTAATTGATACATAACTTAACACAGAAGCTCCTCTACATAATATTTTCATAGAAACAATCAAAGCTATATGTGCAAGCAATAATGCATCATTGGCATGCACCACCAGTAGTCCAATGGTGAAGGATGGCTTTGGGCTTAGGGCCATGGATTTGTGTATCCCTTATACAATCTGTCTGTTTGTCAGTGGTGAAGACTCTCCGATGATTAGACTGAGTGCAGAGAAAGAAAAGATCTATTCTTCAAACCCATTTGGTTCTTGATATTAAGCTTTAAGTTTTACCTACATTTACTGTGACATTAATGATTTCTGTATCTCTTATTGTTGGCTCAGAGGGCCTTTGTTTTGAACCTGAAAGGATCTTGCATTTTTTTAGTATGGTTTAGACCGAGATATATCTCATATGAACTTAGTTCTTGTAATCACTGAAAATCAAGGCATTGCACCAATAAGTCAAATCAACCCCAAACAAACAAATTAACATTGACTGAGTGGACGGCATAAAAGCTGTCATTCCTCCTTTATTTCCTGTGCCCATACTTCTCCAGTCCTGGCTTCATATATCAGGCTGGCTAAAAATAGAAGGAAACTTTCCACCTGGAATACTTTTCCCACTGTGGTCCATCTTCCTGGGCTTGGCCTATAGTCAGCTTGATTGCCCCCTTTCCTTCAGGAACCTCTAGGCCTTGCTGCTCACTCACTCCATCAATATAAACCTATGTGATCTGTTCTAATTTCATCATCAGCTATACTTCTATACTTACAACTATGGCTGTGAAGTGACATAGTCAAACCCAGAGTGGTCAGTCAATTCCGATAAAGATAAGTTCAAGATATCGGAAAAACTTTTTGCAGAATATATGTATTTTATAGAGGGACATTTGCTGTGTGTCCACTTGAATAGCAACGACTTTCATTGTATTTGATATAAGATATATTTTTATTCAAATATTCATGAGCATTATGGAATCTTTCTCTTTAAACTTCGTTCCTTAATGTTTACATTTACAGTCTTATAAAAATCTCAAGTAAGGAAACTGAAGTAGAGGCACGCCAAGAAAGAAGCTAGCAAACAGTATTAAGAAGGAAAGCTTAGTCTCCTCTAGACTTGAGCAGAATTACATCAGGTCTGCTAAAGAAAAAAAAAAAAAGTCTACCTTAGGCACACGTGTTATAGAAAGAGGAAGGAATAACTTCCTGACATAGTGGGACAGAGCTTAACGATTCATTTCTTAGGTACCAGCAGGATAGTTTCCTCTTAGGATTTTGAAAGCCTATTCTTTCTTTTTCTGGTGAATGATTTATTTTTTTCATTCCTCCCGTATTATTTCAATTCACTGCAGATGCTTTGTAACTAAAGTACAGATAATAATTTCTATGAAAAAGATCCCAGGTACTTTTGTTCTCTACCCATAATGCACTTCTGGAATTTTGATTTATCTATACATAGTCATTTGATGAGGCTGTCATTTAAAAATAGATATATTATTTTTTTTAGGTCATATCATTAAACATTTTTCTTAGTTCTGACTGGGATACTTTAACCTTCACTCTGGTTGAGATCCATTGTTGAAATGTATAGTTATTATTTAGTTCAGTTTATTAACAGAAGTTTAATTCTAGAGGGAACTACATCTCTAAGATATCCATGATTTAAAAAGATATCAGTGAATTGACTGAGCCTTTGATGCTGTCCTTAAACTTTTTGCTTTGACATATATGGTCATCCATTAGCCAATAATAAAAGCTGCCTTAATGGTTAATATGTCTATTTCAGCCGTCAGCATTATGCACAATCTTCTCTTAGTTAAAAACAATGAACGATAAAGTGAATGCTTTGATATTATTCTTTAGTTCCTAGGGGCATATAGATTATATTAGTTTCCTTATACAGAACAGAATGGTACTGAAGTCAAAGGCTGATTTTTCCCTTTACAGACCATTTAAACGGCAGGCAGATCTCAACAGCAAACTCCATGTCCACCTTCTCTACTGGGCTGCAACTTGTACAAGGTTTTAGCTTTTCATTTCTGGTTCTCTACTTTTGGTTTATATCCACTTTCATCCACCTGCCAGCTTTTATCTTGAGTAAGCTAGTTCACCTTTAAGCTTATGATTCCCTATCTCCAGAAATGGGGTTAAAATGTCAACCTCAGATATATACGTAGTCAGTATTTTTTTTAAAAGTGCCTAAAATGTTTAGCAAAGTCACTAACAAGAATAAAAAACATTATGTTTACACTTTTTAAGCACAATAATCCACATTTGAGATACTACCCTAGAGAAATAACCTAATACAAAGAAAAAGTCATATGTTCAAAGACATTCAATGGTGAAATTAACAGAAATGAAAAACTGACAACGATGTGTAATGCTAGAGAACTGTTAAAGATTTCCAATTTTATGTAATAATGGAAAATGATAGCCACGAGTTGATACGTAAAAAAGGAAAGTACAAAACTAAATTTACTGCATGATCAAAAAATATATAAAAATCTGAATGTCCAGAAACAATAACCCAAATTATATCGCTGATTCTTAAGATGGTAGATTATGAATGCATCAGAAGTGTTGTTTCCTCTCTTTTTCAGCATTTATATAATGTAGTCATATTCTTTTTATGAATAAAAATTTCACCAAGAACCTTATCGTTATTTGAGGTCTGAAAGCCTAGAGTGGTAAAAGGGAAAGTTCGCTGTGCTGGCTTTAGAGCATTAAAGATTAGTCAGGTGGAGGAGGCTAATTCTGAAATAGGCAGGTCAAGTCAGAAGAGTTCTTTCATAGTTTTCTACATTTGATAAAAAAAAAATTTTAAGTTTCTGTTAGCTTGCCCCATCACCGTCACTATCACCAAAGTCCAAGCAACCTTAAGTACTAAGAAGTCAGCACCTGGATTGTAAATCTTTGCGCAGCCTTATTTCAAATGGGTAATTTGGGATTAGTTAATTTCACACACGTCTAAATAATCTTCAACTCAGCCATCCTGCCCTTTCAGCCTCCTCCTAGCTTCTAGCTCTATTCATTCATGATCCACAATTACTAACGTCAAGCAGCTTCTCCACGTGGTTTTTGCTTTCGGTGATCTCATTTCTATCACCACTTTCTTCTTTCCACGTCAGTTTATTCCTTGCTTCCTTTAAATACACTTCGCGGCCAACTGCTCTGAGCTGCCTGGAATCCCTGTGCTAGTGGAACAGGTTTACTTAACCAAGATTTGAGAAAATCACTTCTCCTTAACCTCTAATATTGTTTTGAAATGGACATTCTCCCCACTCATGTTCTTAGGCATCACAAACTTAAAAGAAGGGAAGTAGCGTTGCTCTCACGCTCTATTTCAACCAGTTGTTTATTCGTTTGACTCATAACTTCTCCTTCTCTCTTCCTTTCTCTCACAACTTCTCTCTTCAACTTTAAAACATCCTTATCACAATTATGGATTCTCTGGGGGCAAAAGTCAGGACTCGGGCAGTCCATTCTTGTCAATATTTTTGGATTTCTTTCATCCTTTTTCTGAGAATTTCCGGTAACAAACTTAAAAAGGAAGTAGAAGATCCAAAACAACATTTAAAATAAAACATGTATTATAAAGCAATCATGACCATAGTATCACAGCATTTCCAATCTGTATAAAAGCATACACTGCTAATGGCCAATTTATTCAATCGCTTTTCGAGGCTGTGTCATTGTTGGAACAGAATGGTTTATTCTTAGGCTGAGTTCTTTTCCTCTTCATAAGATAGTAAGGCAAAATTGTAAAAGTTTCAAGAAAAAGATCTTTCATTAGAGACCGTCTCATGTCACGCTAGGTGTTTTCCAAACTATTTCTTGCAGCAGGTTCCATGGACTGAACAGCTCAGAGTTCTGTATCATCCACATTGGGATGTATATTCGTTTCGACACAACTGTTACCTATTAAGCAAAATATGGTGATGTTGGGGGCGACATCAGCAAAATGGCAGAGTTGGAAGCCCAGACCCTTCTCACAGAGTAACCAAATCAATAACAATACATAGACCAATTCCTTTTGTTAGAAATTCAGAAAACAGTTCCCCCAGGTGAGCATGAAACAAGCAACATCAATTCTAGTAGGAAAATTCATGGCACTCACTTGCCATCGTCCCTCCCTTAAACTCAGTGCAATAGGATTGGGGGGATAAAAAGCTCACAGTCCTGGCTGCTTCATGAGGAAGGAAACTTAAGACTTAAACATATGCCCAACATGCAGACTTTTCAGGGGGCTGCCCAAGAGACAGGCTTCTGTCTTGGCTGAATCTAAGCGCTGACAGAGAAAGCCATCAGGTTGGGGAGCTGCTGAAAACAAAGGCAAAGGTTTAGACCAACACACACTCACTAGAGCCCCCCCCACCCCCGCTCCATCATGGATCGTTGGGAGAAAAACTCGACTCCCAGCTTCTCCTTGGGTAAGAAAAGAGTTGCAACATGTGTCCAACATTCCAACTTTTGAGGGAACTGCCAGAGAGACTAATTCTTGTCTCTCTCAACTCAAACAGCTGATGGGACCAGCATACTCTAGAAGTCTGGGTACCACTGAGATCAAGAGAAAGCTAGACAACCCGGAGCAGTTCCAGAAAACCTGCATCAAAAGTAAATATATAGACATTTACTTATACTGCAGTATCATAGATAGACACAAGAAGGATGGAGTGATTATGAGCTCCTGGAAAAGAAATCGGTAAACCCCTCTAGTTGGGAATTTACATGCCTAACCTCAGAGAAAACACATTCGTTTTCATTGTAGCATTATTCACAACAGCCAAGATATGGAATCAATCTAAATGTCCATTGACAGATGAGTGGGTAAACAAATGCGGTAGATACAAACACTGGAATATTATTTAGCCTTAAAAAAAAAAATCTGTCATATGCTACAACATGGATGAACCTTGATGACATTATACTAAGTGAAATATCAGTCACAGAAGGACAAATACTGCATGATTCCACTTATATGAGGTACCTAGAGTAGTCAAATTTATAGGATAAAGTAGAATGGTGTTTGCCAGGGGCTAAGGAGAGGGGAAAATGGAGTTTTCTTGTTCAGCGGTGTTATGGACTGACTTGTGTCTCCTCCAAATTAACATAGCGAAGCCCTAACCCCTATGTGACTATATTGAAAATAAGGACTTTAAGGAGGTGTTTAAGCTTAAATGAGGTCATTAGAGCAAAGCCCTGGTCTGATGGGGTTAATGCCCTATAAGAAGAGACAGTGTTCCCTCCCTCTCCCTCTCACTCTCCCTCTCCCTCTCCCTTTCCCTCCCTATCTCCCTCCCTCACTCCCCACTCCCCTCTCTCTCTCTCACACACATACCACATTCCAGGAAGAAGTCATGTGAGCACACAGCAAGATGGCATTCACCTATGAACCAGGAAGAGAGGCCTCACCAGAAACCCATGATGCTTTCTCCCTGATCTCAGACTTACAGCCTCTGCAGCTGTGAGAAAATAAGAGTCTGTTGTTTCAGCCATCCTGTCTAGTGCAGTTTGTTATGGAAGCCTGAGCTGACTGGTACAAATGACTGTTGCATTTCAGTCATACTAAACAAATAAGTTCGAGAAATCTGCTGTACAAAAATGTGCGCATGGTTAGCAATGCTATATTTAAAAATCTATTAGGAGGGTAGATCTCATCTTACACATATTCTACACAATAAAAATAGTCCTGGTATTTCTATTTTATTTTATTTTTTTTTAGGCGAGGCAACCCTTGCTTGACCTCACAGATTGCAAGGAACTTGTCAGCTTACAATCCCTTATTTTTTTTTTTTAATTTATTACACCTACAGCATCTGGTCTTCCTAGGTGTTCTCCCATCCAAGTACCAACCAGGCCCGACCCTGCTTAGCTTCTGAGATCAGACGAGATCGAATTCGTTCAGGGTAGCATGGCCGTAGACAGTCCTGGTACTTCTATAAAACCTCATGTTGTCCCGATGTGTCGCTTTTATTTAAGCCCATGTCCTAATCCTACATACAACCATCCAAGCCTTTTTACCTCCTTCCAACCCAGGTTTTGTCAGTTATCACCTATATTTTGTCATTATTGCCTACATCTTATTTTATTGCTTTTGTATCATCTTTATTTTCTTTTTACTTTTAAAAATTAATGGTATCTAAAAAAAAGAAAAAGAAAAAAGGAATGAACAAACAAAACAAAAACAGACCCATAGATACAGAGAATAAACTGGTGTTTGCCAGAGGGGAGGGAAGTGGGAGAATGAGCAAAACAGGTAAAAGGAATTAAGAAATACAAACTCTCAGTTATAAAGTAAATAAGTCACGGGAGTATAATGTACAGCATAGGGAAAGGAGTCAATAACACCGCGATAGTTCCGTACGGTGATGGATGGTTACTAGACGTATCACAGTGAGGGCATAAATGTCGAATCATTGTTGTATACTTGAAACCGATGTACTATGTCAACTACACTTTAATTTTTAAAAATTAATTTAAGAAGTAATAGAAACACATAGTAGACAAGCATAAATACACAAAAGTGTACAGTAAAACATGTCTTCTACCTTTGTCCTCTATCTTGCTGCCGTCAACCATCTTCTCAGACATGACCCCTATTTCTTGTACTCTTCCAGATGGAGTCTGGGCATAGACAAGCATAAATACATTTTTTTTTTCATGCAAATGATGGTTTGTTAAATACAGTGTTTTGCACCATCTTCTTTTATCTTAAAATTATGCCTTGGAGATCATTCCATGTAAGTACATATAGGTCTGCCTCTTTGTTTTTAGGACAGATAATAAAAGGCCTCATTCTCTTATGGAACAAGGCATATTTATTCCAGTGGTTATGAGACCAAGCTCTGAGTGTAAATCCCAGCTATACCATTGACTAGCCGTATTACCCTGGGTAAGTGACTTATCTCTCTGTGCCTCAGTTTCTTCATCTATAAAAAAAGGATAATTGTCATCTGACCTCGCAAGTTCATTGAGAGAAAATAAAATAGTCAATACAAATAAAATACTTAAAATGGTGCCTGATACATAGTAAACACTCAACGTTTTTCTATTATTATTTATCTAGTTCCCTATTCAAAGACGTTGAGTTATTTCCAACACTTTGATGTTACAAATAATTTTATATTAAATATCCTGTACTAATGCAAGAAAATCTGCAGGATAATTTCTGAAAGAAATTTTTAGGTCAAATGGAGCATGCCTTTTATATATTCATGCATATTGCCAAGCCTCTCTTCATTCGGATTATAATTTATTCTCTACCAACAGTGATATGAGAATGCCTCTTTCCTCTCACCATTGCCAATATGACAGTTAAAAACGATATTACAGCATCATTCTCATTTCGATTACCTTTTTTTGCTGAGCATTCTTCCTTATATTTAAGAACATTTTGCATTTCTATTTCTCTTTTTTTAGGACCAATTCATTTCTATGCTTGCCCCACTTTCTACTCCTTTCTTTCCTTTAACTATCATATTTTTCTAAAGAGTACACGGCCAGTGCAGAACCTCTAACTCACTTTTCTTTCATCAAAATTGCAACCTCTGCCTGAAAAACGCTCGGAAGCTGCTCCCTAGAAGTCACAGTGGCCTCCTAATTATTCCATTTAATCGTGTTTTCTCAGAATTCTTGCTCTTTCTGCAGTGTTGACTGTGCTTGCTGATTCCCAAGCCTGGGGCATTCGGGGACTTCTGGATCACACATCCCTGCTTCTCTTCAGATCTCTTCATCTGCTTTTCAGTGACCATGTGGGCCATCTGCCTAATAATCATTCCAGAATAATAGTTATAAGCAGATTCTGCCCCCCCAAAAGCAGGACACATGCTCACTCTAACCAGGCCTCTTAAACATCTTTCTGTCAATTATTTTGTTTTCTCTCAAGTATCCAGAGCTTTCCTTCATAGCTTCAGTGAGTCAGCTTTGCCATTTGTTTCTTGGAATTGCACTCTGCTAAGATGAGGCAGTGGGCAGAGACTGTTCATCTCAGCACCTGGCCTCCTTGCTATACCTAAAATCAGGCATTAAATCTCTTGGAACCTTAAGGATTGTTTTACTAATAACTTTAAGGGTATCAGAGAACATGTTCATGTCTGAAGTGGTGACCCACTAACTAGGCAGACAACTTAAGACGAAGCATGTGGCCACCAAATGGGGACAGAGAAAATAAACAGCTTCAAATATAAGTTTGATTGTCTCAAGATTTAAGGCCATGTCCCTGTAGAGTCCATTATAACTCAAAGTTCTCATTTACTCATGCACAAGGAGACTCTCCCAGGCATCAGGCACCTGGATTTGTCAGTAGACCAAGGAAGAGGGGTCTGGAAATGAGAGAGCCGAGAAGGAGTTTCTCTGGAGAGCCATGCAGTGGACATGAAGAGACAATGTGAAGATGTGGAATAATTGTTGAGAAGAGCCAGGGCAGTCCACATAGGAAGATGGCGACCAAAATGGCAACACAGGCAGATTGGAAGCAAAACATAATCCGATAAAGAGACTGAGTTTAGATGAATAGATTAGGTTAAAAGAGAAGAAGAGGGTCAGGGAGGTCCCCCTTTACTTTGTTTAGAAACCAATGTGTGTTTCCTTAAAAATGACTAATAATTTAAATATGCCTTGTGGAGCTGATTAAGGATGGAGCCTCTGAATTCCGACTGAGGTTCCCTAAACTTAGGATTTTTAGGGCTGCTAAAAATCCACCCTAATGGTTTCACAGGGAAACTAGCCATCCTTCTGGTTGCTGACCCAAATTCTGCTGCCACCTTTCTTCCTCACTGGCCTCTCTGAGAATGACAACGACCTAACAGTTTGACTTATTCACTTTCTCCCACTGCCAACCTGTTCTGTACATTAGTCCATTCAAAGATCAGCTTTAATCACACCAGTGTCTGACTCAAACATTTGCAAAGATTTCCCCAGTTTCTAAGAAAACTATTTAAAGCATGTATCATTTTTCCCACCGAAAATAGAGTACGTTAAATCCAATATGTATTTTTTAATTTGCAACAATGATTCATTTTCAGACAAAGCCGCAGAGAGAGGTACACAACTAGTTAGGCGAGAAAGAGGACAAGAACACGGAGGCCAGACTCCCACACTTGCGGCTTCTTCACTTGAGTGTGTCCCTTGCTTTCGGGCTACTGAAACCGGCTCCCCGCTCCGGCATTACCGAGGCACAGTCACATTTATGACATCTGGGCCTTTCTCCCATGGTTCTCTGGGAAAAGGTGGGATTCTTTGCAGTTTGATTCCATTACATACCAAAGCATTCAGATGTTCCCTTAGGACATAAAAATAGCATAATTCCAAGATATTCCCATCATAATTGGAAATAAGAGATAGATCAGAGTCCACGATGAGGGTATTTCATGATGCAGGAAAAAATGCAAACCTATAAATCTTAGGACCATACCATTGAAGGGTTAACTCAGCAAGGTTTGGGACCTCAAACCCTGTGTGTTCTACATAAAGGACTGGCCTTTCCCAGGTCTTGGAAAATAACTTCAAAGTCTTAAAATATTCTCCCTGATAAGAGTGTCTTTGTATGATACCTGGGCCTTGGGGCTGGACCAGAGAGTTTATGCTAACAATATCATCTGTGGCGGAGGCTTTGGACTGTACCTTATGTGTTCGACATTTGAAAAAGCTGGAGGTTAACTGAGGTCAGCCACATGGGCGCTCTGTGCCTCCATGGCTGATCCACGATTATAACCCTGGACAGCAAGACTCAGTTGATGTTCCCTGTTTGCCAACACATTGTATGTCTCATTACATATTGTTACTGGGAGAATTAAGTGTTGTCTATACAACTCCACTGGGAGAGGACAACCAAGAGTGTGTCTGGTCACTCTGCCTTCTGCACCTTCTACCTTTGCTGATTTTAATCTCTATGCTTTCAGTGTAGTAAATCATAATCACGAGTTTAATCACTTACTGACTTCAGTGAGTCCTTCTACCAAATCATTAAACTTGAGGGTGGTCTTGGAGACCCAGACACAATTCCTCTTGGTGGCTTATTCAGAATTAAGGGGAAGTCTAAGGGGCATGGTAAAGGGACATGAGGAAAAGTCACCGTAATCAGCATTTGTATTGACACTTTATAATTTACAACATACTCTCTTTTGATCCTTCCAAAACTCCGTGCAGTATTTTGTAAATAAGACTGTGTTAGTTATTTATTACTGCCTAAAAAATGACTTCGACACTCATCGGATTAAAACAACAAACAAGGATTATCTCATAGTTTCTGAGTCAGGAATCCCAGACTGGTTTAGCTGGATGGTTTGAGCTCAGAGTCTCATGGGGCTTTAATCGCCTGGGGTCACATTATATTGTAAAGCCTTGCCTGGAATTCCAAGCGCTGCTTCTGAGAAGACTCTCTGGTGGCTGTTGGCTGGAGCCCTCGGTTCCCTGCTGGCTGTTGTCTGGAATTCTGTTTCTTGCCATGTGAGCCTCTCTGCAGGGTCACCTGAGTACCCTGGGGACAAGGCCGCTGGCCTCCCCCGAAGCACATGCTGCCAAAAATAGAAGCTGCCGTTTCTATAACTTAAACTTAGAGGTGACCTAACATTATTTCTGCCAGACACTATTGATCGCACTGATGAAACCTTGTCCAATGAGGGAGGAGATTACACAAAGGCTCACTGAGGGCCATCCTGGAGCTGATGACCACAGGGACTGAGAAGTCAGCTAACAAGTGTGAGGTCGCACTGTGCGAGGCAGAGCCAGGAACTGAATTCTTGTCTCTGACTCCAAATTCTTTAGAAGTTCCCCCACAACTGCCCCATAAATATTTTTTTGGGCTTATCAATCAGATGAAAAGCTAATTTAAGCACTGCATCACTGCTCTAAATAAATATTATCATCTCATTTTATATATCAGAATAGACGTTCAGAAAAATTACTTTGCTCTATTTATTGTGTAATAAGGCTGAGGAGTGGAACTTAATATAATGATTTCCAGTGATTCCCTATTCTATTCTAACTGCCTCTGTATCATGCTATAGGAGCAATATATAAACTAAATCACCCATTTTGTCCATTCATTTCTCTGCTTGTTATTATTGTTTACCTAAACTTAGCTATCGATGATTTTACCACCGGGAAAGAACTCTACTGATTAAGTTGTGAATCGATACTTTAATGAATGTCCTGCACGATTCGTGAATTAGTCACAGGAACCTCTTGATACCTTAAAATTTCTTTCATTTCTTCTGGGGAACTTGTTAATTTTTCTTGTTTCAATTACATTGCTTGCACTCTAATAGTTAATCCTTCTGCATATACCCCATTAAGAAAACATAGCATAGCTTCATTATTTTTTCGTCAGTATTTTCTTTCTTAATTCCTTTGTTGTTGTTTTAACCCCCAAAAAGTATAATTTTAGTTATTCTGCCAGCAATGAATTTTTTTTTTCACTAAGAGCAATTTTATGCCCTGCTGCATAGTTTCTGTTCCTTTTTGCTTACAAACCAACTTTTCATTCAATGCCAGTTACACTTGACTTGCAAAAGGAACAATACACATATCAGTGAGTTAATACAAGTGATAAAAATAAGAACAGTTATGACCAAGTAGTACCGGTCTGGTTGGGAGCGGTGGTAAGATGGTTCTATGATGAATGTTGATCTCTAATATGTTAAAGTATGAAAGCCTAAATGTCTTGGAATCAATGAAATTCCATTATTGGCCAAGTTTTATTTGAACAGTGGTTGCCTGGGACACAGCCTGGTTGATTTCAAGGTGCAATTCCATCTGGCTAAAACCAAATCAGGCCTCTTTCATCTCGCTTGTTACACCCCCAAGCAACTCTTATGTTATATTACCTTTAGGATCTCTCAAGAATAAGTGAGAAATCCATTTGAATACTAAGTCCGATGTCTAAAAGAGATTTAGAGAGTCACCCATCAAAGCAGTTTTTATCAACATACAGCGGACTTTTACAGAGCCTGACGGGCCTTATTTGGGTAAATGGAAAATAAAAATAATTGTCTTTCCAAAGGAAGAGCTTGTGAATCTCCTTTAACCAGCAATTTCAGTAAAGGTGAGTAAACTCTTAGGAAAAGGTCAGAAATGGTTTTTGAGATCCAATGGAGTGAGAGGGGTTGAGAAGCAAATGCCATCTGTGCTTATGTCGCCCTGATGTGCTCAAAACATTCGGGAAAAATCTTTCATTAATTTTATAAACATTTGTTTTCAGTTCAGCTGTGCATATTTTAGACATAACTTGTATTAGTTTTCCTATTTATTGCCATAACTAATTACCACAAGCTGAGTGGCTTGAACAACAAGTCTGGAGGTCAGAAGTCTGCTACAGATGTCATTGCGTCAACACCAATGTGTCAGCAGGGCTGTGTTTCTTACTGGTGCTTCTAGGGGGGAACTGATGTCCTTACCTTTTCTAGCTCCTAAGGCCACCCATGTTCCCTGGCTGATAGCTTCCTTTTTTCTATCTTCAAAGCCAGTAGTGTCGTATTAGTCTGTGCCTTTCTCCTATAGTCACATCTGCCTCTCACTCTCTTCCTCCATTTCCCACCACCACTTGCACAGGCTCTCGTGATTAAATTAGGCCCACCCATATAATCCGGCACGTATTTTAAGATCAGTGGCTTGATAACTTTAATCTCTCTTTGTGATGTAACCTAACATATTCACAAGTTCCGGAATAGATATCTTTGGGGGCCATCATTAAAAATCTTAAGATTTTTTTATTATTTAAATTACAAAATTATCTCGGTTTTTTCGAGTTTATTTTAGAGTGCTAGAGATTTTAGGCTCACTTATTTCAGAAAGTATATTTTTTAGTATTCACTATTGGTTTCACGAAAGATCCCAAGACTGAGTTTTCAAATGGAAATTGTAGTTCCTTTTCTATTATTGATTTTCTGTGGCAAATCACATCCCTTCTATGAATGATAATTTTCTGCTCATGACATGTGGATAATTGTACATTTTCTACTCATCTCATGAAGTTATGATGAGATGAGCAGATTTATATTAAAATATTAATTGTCATTGCTATATATATGAGAGACAATTTACTTACTAGCAATAATGTTGGTTATAATATTTAAATGTTCCAACTTAACTACTAGTTCCTTCAAGATACTAAACATTATAGGAGTTAAAGGCCCATAGGAAAATGTCTCCGCGTCTTCAAAGGATGAGCTATTGTATAAGCACAGCATTTCCTCCATGAGTAAAATGCTTTTAGAGAGCCCTCAAACTCCTGGAATCTCCAGGGTGCCTCATCTTCAGAGGATCTGGTTTAAAATAGATTGTCTATGTTACAGATGTAAATCGTGAGACGGTTATGATTGGTCAGAGTTGCCACCTTCTGCAGGTGGCACCTTTTCCCCCTTTCCATGCCTACGATTGCATCAAGAAAGGAGACTGTTAGTTGTTTAAGTGTGAAGATGCACGTAATGGACCGGAGCCCATGCCGTCAATTTTAGGGCACACTTTCATTTTTGATGCAATTAGCTGTCTAATTGAGCATCCAAATTTAGCAGTGCATTTGCATGTGCAATTAATTATGATTTAAAAGCACTCTGCATAAATGGTTTCTTTCCCATTATCTACAAATGTAATTACTGAAGGATGGATTGAGTTTGGAAATCATTTGGGAAAACATTTTTGCACCCCTGGAGCCCAGTGCTCTAAGTGGCAATAGTGAAATTAGAATACCATACTCAGAGGCATAAGGCTGAAAAGGGAGTAATTTTGGAAGGATGGGCTGTAAAAGAGGACCAGATTGCTGATTTGGGTATATACTTACTTACTGGAATTAACTCAAATCGTAGTCACCGTATGATTTCACTCAGACAGAATAGAGATCACCCCATGCAAAAGTAGACTTTAGAGGGAAAAAAATTTACATGAAAAAAAATTCTAAAAGGAGACAATAATCTTAGTAATTTTTCATAAATCACCAAATTACTATCTAGTTCAGCCTAGGAACATTTGTGTTGACTTCTTGATTAAAGAAAGTAAAAATATAACCTTAAAAAAACTGAGATAAAAGTCAAACTAGGAGCCAATAATAATTAATAAAGAACCAAATGAAAATACATTCATTGGAGAAAACATAAAAATTCTGAATAAACAGACCATGTTCTTTCTATTTTCTGAACAGCTGAAATATTCTACTATTGTTTCTATAGGAAAAACATGACACCTTTTGCTATCCAGAGATTTCTGTACATGTAATTCACACCCAGAGTTTTGCTGTGGAAGAAAGTTCAAGATCTTTCAAAGACTTGCAGCTGTATAGCCCTTGCCCCCAACATCACAAAGACTCTAAATGAAGCAGGGACACTTGATGGGGCTTCTCTCTAGAGGCCAAGTTAGGAAGGAGTCTGACCTCCTTGCTGGGAGATGCTAGGATGGAAAGTGGTCAGTGAAAAAACAAGGGGCCCTGCAGAAAGTGAGGGGAGGGGAGAAAGGCCAGGAAGTCTGTGTGAGAGAAAAACTCTCACGTAGTCTTTATATTAGTAGTTTTAATTATTCAAAATAGATGGTTTTTAAAAAATTATTTTTAATTTTATTTTCACATTAGCTAACGTTTTTCAGACTCCAACTTAGAATTGCATATTCTTTCTGCCTAAGTAGGTTCTTGAGACCCAATTGTTTGGAGTT
The DNA here is from genome assembly GCF_000325575.1 of Pteropus alecto. Lineage (NCBI taxonomy): Eukaryota > Metazoa > Chordata > Mammalia > Chiroptera > Pteropodidae > Pteropus > Pteropus alecto. The sequence goes on along the minus strand of NW_006431918.1, from coordinate 2,399,002 downwards.
CCGTTACTTCGAATTATGATTCCGAACAGTGAAGGAAAAAATAAGAATTTTTATTTCATAGAGCAATCATTGCTTATATGACTGACACGAAAATAAACTATCTCTCAATACTTTAGAACTAGAACATAGTAAATAATGCTATCGATATAGATTTATGTCTAGACCTTCAAAGATAGGGTGTTTCTACTAAAAGCCTTTAAGTTTTATCCTGGTTTTAATGACAAATGAAATATTTAGACCATTAAGTTGGAACTGTTTTAAAGGCCTGAATGATTTGCCAACAGTAGCAAGCAGCAGTAGGATGCCTTAGTGGTCTCTAACCACTCAGGACAGAAGGATAGAAGGAAAGACAGACAAACGGACAAAGGAAAGGAAGGAAGAAGGAAGGGAGAGAGGGAAAGGAAGAGAGTCATCATGTACGAGGCAGCGCCATTCTCTAACTTGTGGGTTTAATATGGAGCGTGCACAAATTCACAGAATTGTCACAGAGGATGCGCTTCCACAAATTCATGTCCGGAAAGGCAAAAGTATCCTTTCTCTTCTCTGAACTTTTCCAAGTAGGAACAGCATAGCTCATCATGCAGCTGCCCAATCCCATTTCCATGGTCTATGGTATCACTAGTTCATGTTCCGTAAGGCAAAGACAGAAACTCTGGAATTGTAGAATCATCCCAATTTCAAAGCAGTTGCTCTTTGTTCTTGCATTTCTGTCCCCATTCCAAGCATAGTTTAGTCCAGTGATAGCGCCAAATGGCCTCACCCACATCAGGCCAACTCTTCTAAGCTTCAGATGGGAAGATGAGATCAAACATGTTCATTCTGGATTTTTCTTGATGGAAGGATGGTTAAAATTTGGGAAAGAAACTGGCATTGTATTCAGAGGAATAAATTGTAGACTGAACATGACTAATAAAGTATTGTCTGAAGAAGCTTAATATAAAGCTGAGGAGCTCATCTGGGCCTTTTGTGACCAATCGAAAATTGAGTTTATTGGAAATTTTGGGAAATGTGTGCTTCTCTTCCAAAATTCCATTATACTTGAAAGTCAACAGCCTAAAACTGTTGCACATTTCAAGCCGTCTGCTGAGTCTGGAAGTTTTGTAATTCAGATTAATCCCGTGGCAAGTGCTTCCACCCCCATTGTTTTCTTTATTAGGAAGCAAAGGTTCCCATATGTTTCCTTGTAAGACAGAATGACTCAGGCATTTTATATTTAATGCACCCTTAGATAGCTGCTTTAGATTTTATATGCTGGGACAAGAGCACAGCAATTGACTGTGACACCGTCTGTTGATGAAATGTAGAGAATGGCCCTGGAGACAGAGTTTTATGTTCTGGTTGAAAATATGCAGAAATCTAAATCTGTTCAAGGCTATTATTTGCCAATATCTCTCAAATGGACTCTTCAATCCAGCATGAAATCTAATCAAATAATAGAAGTGATGAGATTGCCTTGATCAATGTAGAGATCAGATGCAAGATGCCTCTCCCCTAACACTTCTGAGTAACCAGCAACGTATTTACAGAAACTCATGGCGGGCACTGAAAAGAACAATTCCATTTTCTCAAGATGAGGTCTGCCATCGTCACCTACTATCGCATTCTTTTCTCTGTGGACTGTGCCTTCAATATATGTAGGCGAACTTGGTCCGAGGCACAGAGTTTGTACAGGTCTCCATATATCAATCCAGAAAGTTGGAATAGGAAAATGTCCTTACCCATCTCCATGTTCATACAGGAATTGTTTATACTATTCATCAGTGAGTGTTAGCACCATTCTTCACCCAGTCAAACGGTTTTAATTCTTGGAGTAGGGGGTGGGGAACAACAACAAAACCACACCAAACCTGAGAATCATTCTCCATTCATATATGAAAATCCATAGTCACCAAATCCTGTAGACTCTGCTCTCTAAATATTTTTTACTTTTGTCTCTTTCTCTGCTAATTTCTTACTAGAATCTCAAAAGCTTTGCCTGCATTATGGTAATAGAGTCATAATTAATCTCCTGTACTCAATGCCCCCTCTCCTTTATCTATTACCTGAAAAACTATTGTCCAAACTGATGTCAAAGTAAAAGGTTGCACTTGACAAATTAAACAGGCAAGGAAGACTATTTCAGATCATTGCAGTAGGAAAGAGAGACTGACCTCAACTCCGCTAAAACAAAAGCTTGGAGAATTTTTAAGAGCTAAGATGGCAGGAGTTGTATGCTACCCATGTTTGCCAACTGACTTTACCCAAAGGAAATTAAACTGTCCTGTCTTTATGATAGGAAGTAGTATTACAAGTGGAAGAAGTAGCCCAACGTAGTAGGTTCCTACTTCCCACAGAGATGGAAGGCTAGGGAAGCGATCTTCCTCGATTTTTATATTTCAAAGAGATGGCTCCCAGGTCCTAAAGAAAGATATTCCCTGGGCTGTAAAACTGGCAAGAGGCTTTTAAGAAGTTTTACATACATTTCATAGGGACAGAGAAAAAATGGAGAATTTTTAAGAGCTAAGATGGCAGGAGTTGTATATTCCCTGGGCTTTAAAACTGGCAAGAAGCTTTTAAGAAGCTTTACATATATTTCATAGGGACAGAGAAAAAATTTGCAATTACAAGTTTTCTAAAGTAAATGCTCTAAGAAAAAGGAGGCAGAGGCCTGTGTGTGTGACATGCCATGCTACTGAGTTGGCTCTGGCGACCCTGTGAATGAGTGATATCCACATGTCCTGTCCTCAACAGCCCTGCTCAGCGCCGATAGATTCATGCCTATGACTTCTTTTATGAAGTCGATCCATCTCATACTTGGTCTTCCTCTTTTCCTGCTGCCTTCTATTTTTTCCAGAATGACTGTCTTTTCCAAGGACCCCTGCCCTCTCACGATGTGCCTGAGGTCAGACAGCTTCAGTTTTGGCATTTCTGCCTCCAGCGATATTTCAGGCTCACTTTGCTCTAGGACCCACTTGTTCATCTTTCTGGCAGTTCAGGGAACCCATAGAGCTCTCCTCCAACACCATATTTCAAGAAATCTAACATTTAGTCAAGCTGAAGGAAACTTTTAAGTTCTTAGTCACTGGAGACCAGAGAATCTCTCCGAAATACAAATACAAACATATTAGTTCCCTGCTTAAGAATCTTTGATTTCTGTACTTACGTAGGATGAAACTGAAACTTCTAAGCCCTACCAGACCTTTTTTCATCAGGACACCCTAACCACTTCTCTGTGCTCTGTGCTTTTGGAGTATTTGCAAATCTCTAAATGTAGCGTATCTTTCTTGGCTCTGTGCCTTTACGCCAGCACACATGCTGTTCTTTGCCTTGTTTACCTATCAAATTCATGTTCCTTCTTTGTTACTGCCTCTCTGAAGCCTATCTCAGATGGAGTCATTTATTCCTTCACTGTCCACATAGCGACTTATACAAAATTCTGGCATGGACTTGTAACATTATATTACCATGAGGTGTTTCAGAGTCTCTTGAGGGTTGGAGCAGGAATAGGTAGAAGTCATATATTTTTCATATTATCTTCCTCCCATCACAGTGCCAATTACCTTGAAAGTATTCCTTCATTATTTTTCAACTAAAGTAAAGAGGCAGTTTGTAGAAATAATACCAGGGCCTGCAAATGTTCTTAATGGTAGCAAATCACCATCATTTGAGGGTAGAATTTTAAAAAATAATAATCAAATATAATTTGGAACTATAGTTGAATAAAGGATTAATTAATTAAATGACTGAGCCAAGTTTAAGAGATCTGTAATAAATATTTTTTTCCTGTGATTTTTAAAATTAGTTCTTAAAAAAGCACATCATTTAAATGAGGATCTAGATCCAAGGACTTTCAAGGACAGCACTGACTTAGATAAATGAGATTGATATGCTTGTTAACAAATTAGTCTCAGCACTCTGTCTACATTTGCAAAGCAGATTCTGGGTAGGACTGTGTCTTCTGTGAGTTCTTAGTAAGTGTATGTTGACTAAATATCACATTGTTTAAGAGATCACAGAAAAATAGAGATTAAGACCCCTGGCTAAAAAAATGTTAACACATTTGTAGCACTGTAAAATCATGCTCCGTGTGGTGATAAATCCATTAGTCAGGCTGCCTGTAATGCTCAGAATTTCCCCCACTGAGCAGCGCCTTACATCTGCTAGTGAATGAACTTCACTCACTAAGTGTGCTTAGTTCAATTTAAGGTTGGGTTCATATCTGTGAACATGAATTATTTATATCCCCAAAGTCTTAGGAAGAAAAATAGACATTCCTTAAAAGTTTTTTAAAAGATAAATCAAATCTGGCTATATTAAGTCAACTCCACAGAGGAGGAAATGTATCAGGTCATGGGTATTTGATAAAAAATAAGATTGAAAAACTTTTTAAAAATGTGTTGCATATAATTTACATACAGTGAAATACAGAAATCGCAAGTGTACATGTCCAGAGTTTTGACAAATGCATACATTAGCATAATGCACACCTCCATCAAGGCACAGAGTGTTTTATCACCACAGGAATTTTCCTTATGTCTTTTCCAGTTAAAACTGCACTTGAAGCGAATACCGTAGATTGGTTTTGCCTTTTCTAGAACTTTATATAAATGGAATCTTACAGTAAGTACTTACTGGGCCTCTCTTGTTTAGCATAACGATTTTGGTGAATTTTATAATGGTGAATCTCAAGTCACCCATATTGTTGCACATTTTAGCAATTTGCCCCCTTTTTATTAGAGTAGTATTTAATTATATGATTATGACACATTATTTTTAAATCTGTTCTCTTGTCAGTGGACACCTGGTCTGTTTCTAATTTGAGGCAATTATGAATCAAACTGCTCTAAATTTTTTTTATGCAGAAGTGCATGGCTGAGTTGTTTGGTAAGTATATGTTTAACTTCATAAAAAAACTTTTTCAAAGTTGTCGTATTAGTTAACACATCCAGAAGCAGTGAACTAAAGTTCTAGTTGCTATACCTCTTCGCTGTCATCTTTTTTCATCATAACCATCTAGCTGGTACGTAGCGGGTTCTCGGTGTTTCGAATTGCATTTCCCTGATGACAAATGATGTTGGGCACCTTTTCATGTACTTATTGGCCATTGGCGTCTCTTCTCTGGTGAGGTATCTGTCAATTCTTTTATACTTGAGTTCTCTGTCTTTATTATGAAATTGTAAGAGCTCTTTATATATTCTAAAAGAAAAAAATCCTTTGTCAGATATTTGTGTTAAGAATACTTTCTCCAGTCTGAGGCTCACTTATTTGTTTTCTAAATGATGCATTTTCATGAGCACAAGTTTTAGTTTTGATGACATGCAGTTTATATATATAGATAGATAGATAGATAGATAGATAGATATAGATATAGATATAGATATAGATATAGATATAGATATTTTTTTTTGGTTAATGCTTTCTGAATCTGCTTAAGAAAACTTTGCATAAATTAAACTAGTGAAGATTATCCTATGTTATTTTCTAGAATTGTTATAGTTTTAGCTTTAGGTCTAATTATTCATTTTTCAGTGCGAGACGTTCTTTTTTCTATATGGATATCCAGTTCTCCAAGCACTATTTGTTGAAAAGGTTTTGATTTCTCCATTGAATTGCTTTGGCATCCTTGTTTGAAACCGTTTGACCTTACGCATGCAGGTCCATTTCCAGACTCTTCAGGTGGTAGAAGACACTACCTGGTCTCTAGTATAAGAACTGGGGTGCTAGGGGTTACTCTCAGTTTCATCAACCACGGCGCCTCTGCACCTGTGTGTGGGAGGTCGGGAGGGATTCTCTCAGCTCTTGGTTCTCTTGCAGTGGCTGATTACATAGCACTTTGGTGGGAGGCTGGGAGTTCCTGTGACGTTTCTCTCAGATCTCCTTCCCGTCATGGTCCTTAGGCAGGTTCCATATGTGTGCGCCTCAGAAGAGTCCTTCTCAGCTATCCCCAGTCACAGATCGTTGCTGTGTCATATTCAGTATAAGGCTTGGAGGGTCAGAGGGGTTCTCTCGGTTCTTTTGTTCTGCCCTCAGACGCAGCAGGCCGAAAGGGACAGTTACACCTCAGAACGTTTTCAGTTTTCCTGCTTTGCCGCCGGTCTCTCTGAGGAGCATTCAGTGAAGTCCTGTGTTGAGGAGATGGTAGGCAGTGTGGCTCCCCCGTGCACGAGGCCCTCGGGGTTTCCGCACGCCTACACTCAGCTTTTAAAACTCCTTAAAAGTTCACCTGTTTTCCTATGTCTATCACAGTTTCCTTTTTCCCCTGCTCCTTTGCATATCTGTGGGTTCCATCTCTCCTAAGAGAATTTGGCATTTCTCATATTTTAATTCGTTATGTTACTACGAGACTTCACATTTTGATGGATTTCAGATAATTTTTTTTTTTAAGATCGCCCTGGCTCGTTTTCATTTTGTGAGTGATCGATTTCATCAAAATTAAAAATATGCTAGAGGGATAACCTTCTCCATCGATAATTTTTTAATGGCACAGGAAATGTCTTCTGCACTTGGTTTCCCAAATATTTAACATATGTTCTTTAAAACCTTGGGAAGTGTAGTAGTTCTTACAGTCATTAAACTAGCGGGTTCTTATTCTAAAGAAAAATATGTTATAGGATTTTCGGTAGTTTTGTAAACTACTTGTATAATACTAAGGCTTTGTTTTAATGGAGACCACTTTGTTTTCCCCTGATGGCCTCAAAATATTCACGTACTGTAACAAATATATAAACCAACATGACCTCTGGGTTATATTGACATTCCCCTGTTACCGATATTTTGAGTTAATTCACCTCAAAACAAACAACAACAAACATACTCTGTAGCAGAATAGACCGCATTATTGGCTCGTAGTGAACAATATTTACATAGTAATAATAATCAAACCCTGAGTATTCATTTAATCCCCGATTTTGGTATCCCTGATTTTAGCATGAGGGGGAGTGTGTGGTGGGAACGGGGGTAAACGAAAGCGCAGAATCCTCATCTGCCAGAGAAGAGAGTCGATAGATTATATCTAGGAATAAAAAATCTATTTTATTTAGAAGTAGTATAAATTTAGTATTTAAAATATAAGGAGAAATATGAAAGTGTTAAAATGATCTGAGCAGGACTCAGATGTGGGGGGTGGGACTACTTTCATGTCACTCATAAGGCTTCGTGTGCTATTTGGCTTGTGAAATTATGTGCATAGATTAAAAAAGAAACAAATGTAATAGAGCGGAACCATCGTGTGTGGGTTCTATAGACAAGTCTGTACAAAGCTACCTTTCCTCCCTGATGCACTTGATGCCAAAACATAATTTTAGTACTTTAATTTTTAAGATAGGAGAGGAAAATTATTTGTATAAAAAACACAAAATCTCAGGAACAGGTTGATATGCGCTTTATTTTGTAATACCGACTCCCAAGTTTAAATAATCAAGAGTAACATATCGCTCCAAATAAACGGTCCCCTCTTTCTCTATTTTGTACAGGTGAAAACATAATGAAGGGCAAAAGCAGAGGGAAACGAAGTCATGATGTCAGTGGGAAAAGCACACACCGAAGGCCGGGCTTAATCCCCTTTGATTTAATGAGGAAGGAAATTAAATGCATTGGGGAAAATGAGAAAGGAGAAGGTGAGACATTTTATGATCTAGAGACCTTTTAGTGTCTTCTGAAACTGCCAGCTTGCTACGGAGCACCACCCTCCATCCCAAAGTTGAAGACAAAAAGAAAGACACTATATTTGTTTACCCTAGTAACAAATCTTTAAAAAAATCATTTCCACTTTTTTTCAGATCACAGAGAAATGCATCTGAGAGAAGACAAGTTCTTTCTGAGCCATCACTTCGAATTAGATTGTCTCGAGAAAAAAAGAAACAATTTTACAATGAAATTTCCTTTTTTTCTCACCTCCTCCTACTTGACATGCAGAGAATGGCGAAGCGATTAGATCTACTTGTTTGTTTTTCAGGATTTGAGAAACAAATTAAATAAGATTCTTCCACATATTGGCTTCGATTTTTTTTTTCTTTGAATAGTCCACAAATTTTTACTTAAACTTGAAGACGTCTTAGAGTAGATGCAATGCAAGTGGCCATCACCACATATGATTTCGTTGGAATGTCTTTCTAAGAAGAGTTCATACATTTTAAACTTTCATTTATTTTTGCTTCTATTTCCCTTGCCTCTGAGGTCAAATTCATAAAACCCTAAGTCCAAGGCCCATGAGTTTAGTACCTGTTTTCTTCTACGCGGTTTATTGTTTCAGGTCTTATATTCACGCCCTTGATCTATTTTGAGTTAATTCTGGTGTATGGTGACAGACCGCAGTCTAGCTTCATCCTTTTGCTGGTAGCTTTACAGTTTTCCCAGCATCGTTTATTGAAGAGGCTTTCCTTTCTCCATTGGATTTTATTGATCAATGTCACCCCCAATAATTTTTAATAAAAAAGTTAATCTGACTATGATTTTCTGGGGTAAGTAATTAACATCTGCAAGTTCTTATTTTAAATCTTCTTTAAATTTATTGGGCATTAAAGTGAGGGTCCTAGGGACCCTCTTTTTTTTTCTTTTTTTTTTTGCTATTTAAAATACCAAAAAAAAAGTGAAAGTGAATGCTAATTGACAGAATACAGAAAGCATAATTTTAGGTATCTAAATGGTTTGGTTCAGTAGAAACCAAAGTTGAAGATCTATTTATTACATAAGTCTTGTTAGTCTGCTCAGAGAAAACCTATTTTAGAGTCATCGTGCTGCTTCTGTATGTACAGACCCATCTCAGTGACACCAACATAAACAAATGCATAAGAGGATAGCAATTTGAAGTTTTAGAAATAGATGAATAACTGCCAAGAAACCAGACACATGCACCCTCAGGCCAGCACCTTTTCTCCCTGTCAGCAAGCCAATAGGAAGCCAGAGCTTATTCAGAGATTAGCTCAATGAGCAGCAAGTAAAATTCAAATGGTTAGTGAAGGTCAAGGCACACGTGTCATTGTGAGAGGGGCATAGCTGTCTCTGGCAATGAATAATTCAAATCTTGAGCCAAAGAACTCTTTTTTCCACGGAGCAAATGTAGAGCTTTACCTACGTTGGCCTCTCTGACTCTCCTTTATCTTGGTTCCATTCATGACTAAAGCTTCTGATCACGGACACACTCCTATTTTAGTAACATTAACTTTATCCATACATTTATATTCCATCCATTGCCTCTTTTAAAAGACTTTGCAAAACTTTAAATTCACCGTTCTGTGCAGGGTAAAACTTTTCCCTTTCATTTTCTTCCAAATCTAAACTTTAATGCTATTTTTCCGCATATTTCCTTGTTAATATCATCAATACCAGCAAAATGTTTTGGTCTGCTCAAGTAACAAGATTAACAGGCAGATGAAGAAAAAATTAAAGAGAGTCTAGAAAGGGATTTAAATATATATGTGGAAGAATAATCATTTCATAAAATGTAATCGGTTAACTTTTGGGAGAAACAATTTAAAGGGTCAAATTCTTTCAAAAATAACTGTTCACAGTGATTATCTCTGAGAGATAGTATTATTCATGATTTTAAGTTTAATTCTTTCTTTATTAAAATCTGAATTATCTAATCTTCCCATAACAAACATGTAGGACTTACACAATTTTAAAAAATTAATGAAATAATAGTTGATTGGGTCAATTATGACAAAAATCATAGCTGCCTCAAGAATCAAGGAACAATATAAATATCTAGTTTATGCAGGAACCGCTTCCTAACAACACAATAATTGACTTAAAAAGCTTAATTTGGGGCTCCTATTAAGAATTTTACTGGTCTCTCTCAAATGGGTTTCTACTAAATGTGATCTGGCTTTATCTCTTCCTTTTGACCCTAACGGCATTCTCTATCATAGGCAAGTGAACTAATTTGGGAGATGCGCAGATCCACTCATCTATCCATTTGGGCACACACATTTGCAAGTAGAATGAATGCATGATTTACTAGTGCTCTGGGAACACAAAAAGGAAAAATATTTCTCCTGAGAGAAACTTGCTGCAAACTTGATGCCTATTTTGAGAAACAAATCATACCTCCTTGAAAATAACTTGATTACACTCACAAGATAATATGATAATGTCGCAGGATGCACAGATTTTGAAAGAAGATTATGAAGAGTGGGACAGATCCAGATGTCCTAGAGTACCATGGTAAAAGATTCTTGGAGAAGATGCAGCTTACCTGAGCCTTAGAGTACACAGGATTTAAATAGTAATGCTAGAAACCACAAATCTTTGTGTTTTTTCCCCTGGATCAGTACCCAGAACCTCCTTCAGAAAGATAGAGGAGAGCACTCTGACCGATGTCCCAGAACAAAGGAAGTGACCTTTTGAGGGCATGATATTCATCAAATTAATGGCTATGGCTTCCAGGCAGATCTCAGAAAGCAACATGCATCCTCACTGATGTACCTGCTAGCCCAGGGGTCCCTGTGGGAAGGGTATTCATTTTGTAGCTAATGTAAATTACAGTGCCTGTCTTTGTATTGCAATGATTTGAAGTGACATTCTATTAAAGGTGTTCCTGACATAAACAGGATTAGGTAGTAACGGGAGAATTAAACAAGAATTATGCTTGGCTGGTAACCTTGAGCCTAATAGTTTTCAAGAATAACACAACAGTCTTTCTCTCTCTCTTTTTTTTTTTTTTTTTACACTGTGATCTCTCCTTACAAGTAGCAACTTTAAAAATTGAAAAATGCATTAGGATCTCTGTTTTCTACCCATTCATTTACTATCATCTTCTCAGAGACTGTACCAATGACAAGAATTTGATAGTAGGTCAAGTGAATGTAAGTTCCATATTAATCATGACCTTGATACTTTGCTAATAAAAAAAAAAATAGTGACCAAATCATTCTGCCTTTGTAGCTTAATGAGGAGAGCATGGGATCATTCATTAGTAAGGGCAGTGATCTAAACCACAAGAAGGAATATCCATGACTTATTCCAAAACACTTAAGCCCCAGCTACCTGACACTTGGCAGCTGGAATGCAGTGCAACCTAGACATAGTCGATTCGTGACAATCTGAGGACAAAAAAACAAGATGAGTAACCAAGGTCATACACCAAATCGATAATGAATATAAATAAATTACATTATTACATTCGGCAGTAGTAATAGGGTAAAACGGCAGTTTTTGTTGTAGTGAGATAGGTGAAATCCAACAGATGGAATAGCTTGAATGTGAGTTGGGAGAGAGGATGAGAATTTGGGAATATCGCGGTATTTGCTGTAGGTGACAATTAACCAATATAACTGCTGCAAATACGTGTCGAAGTTGGAATAGGGGTGAGAGAAGGCAGTGATCAAACTGGCTGAAAGGCAGCGTTCCTCAGGGCATCCAGCTGCTAAGCCAAACAGCACAGCAAATAGACAATTGGCAGTTCGCTGGCAAAATTGATGGGTTGAAAAGGCTAGAACTCTAATTCTGCTTGAGACCAGAAGATATTAAAATAGAGAGAACTTTTTCGAGGAAATTCTGAGCATATGAAATACAGTACTTGTTTCAACCTGAGGCTAGCCTCAGTTTTGCTGATTATAGCTCCAAAATAATCACCTCACTAGAGTAAAATGAAACCAAAAAGTGCTCAGGGGAAGGAGTAGGGCACGAAGTTATTCAGTACCTACTCTGTACCAAGAACTGCAGTTGGCATCTAATTCAACTCACGATAGTTTTGGTAGTCAGATATCATAATTGCCTTTTTAGAGACTTGAGAGTAGGCTCAGAGTGGTTAGGCATGTTGCTTGGATCAGATGGCCGAGCCCATGCCTGGTTTCATATCTTTATTCCGTAGTGGCTGTGGACACCTGGAACAGCTCAGAGGCAAATGCTCTCTGATGCCAAACGTTATGAGTTTTATATTCTTGTGGCTCAAAGTATGATCCGTGGACCAGCAGCAACACATTACCTGGGAGCTAATGAGTCAGAAACTGTATTTTAACAAGACCCTGAGCTGTGCATTAAAGTTTGATTCAAGTTTCAGGAGACACAACACTGACTGACCCTTCGACTTAATAGGGAGGTAAGAAGATTCCCAGAGAGGCATAATTAAATCCTTCTGATTCATGGAACACCTCAAGAATCTGATGAAAACCATGGACCCGTGCCTGAAAAATAATATTTGCACACTGACATACACACTCATATTTACTTTGAGAATTCGAGACCTCTTGAAACCTACGCACGGACAACTTAGTTATCTATAGACTCCAGGTTAAAAATGTCTTTGAGAGGTGATTAAGGTGGCAGAGAAATTACAGTATAAAGAGTTTAGAAAGTGAAAAACATGCTCCTGTCCATCCAGCCTCACGAGAGAGCACTGTACCACGTCACCAGCCCAGGAAAAGATCAAAATTCAGAATTTGAGGTGTGGTTTCTACTTGAATGAGTATCATTTTTGCATCATAATAAAGTCATAAATTCATTAAGTTGGGGACCGTCTGTATTTTACCACTGGCATTGTTCAGAGTAGCCAGCAGATAGGGATCATAAAGACAGACAGAACTTAGGTCAGTTTTAGTATTGTTTGTCAATTCTCTACAATGAACCTCTTGAAGTCTACACCTGGAACTTCCACTGCCAACCTTTGATTCACCACCGTTTGCAAATATTCATTCTTTTGAGCACATTTTATGGTTGCTGTTGGAAATACAATAAAGATGATTAAGAAATGAAATAAATACTTAGGGACAATCCATTCTACTGAGAAACAGTGCATAGCCTCATGGGTAACCAAGTTCCTTCAAACAGGAAGTCCGAAGCCCAATCAGGTGACTCTAAGAGAGACGATGTCACGGTGGTGACAAGTGGTTATTCTTTGTCTTCCCTATTCTGGCTTAGAGTTCAGAAGACCTTTCTGTGAGGGGAAAGTGTTCTTCTGCTTTGCATACCTACTCTCTCTTACTAAAGGAAAAATCTCTTCTACAATGCCTGTGTCGCCCGTCAAAAAGCCATTCAACTGACAGCAGTAATAGCATCGTTGTGGCTATTTAGGTAACCACCGGCCACCCATTAACTTCGTTTCCAGAGAAAGCCACTTTGCTGACTTTCACACCCTTAACCCGTGAAGCACTGAAAAATCAGAGCTAAATGTCTAGCCCAGACAATAACTACTTAAAAGAATACTGCCTTATGTCTGCAGTTTTGAACTGAATACCTCTTCTATAGAATGCGATATTTTTCTTATTATACTGCACTGTGAATAACAGGTCTGTGGTTTTCACTCTTGAATAATTTTTGGGACATCAAGAGCTTACATTATATTAAAAAGAGTAGGTTTCTTTTCAGCTGAGGTGTTTAAGGCAATGCTGTTAATGCTGTATATAACAACTGCCTTTTTTTATTCATAAATACGGCACAAACTTCTTGTCAAAGGAAAGGATTTTCTTTTACTATAAAAAGATAATTAATTCAGGCTGGATAAACTTAATGGCACATTTGCCATCTGGGCAAAGCAAACAAAACACCAGAATAGAATTGTGTGAAGAAAAAATAATCAGAATATTGAATAAAAATACATGCTTAAATTCTGTTTTGATTTCTTTAACTACAAATAATTTTCCACCCCAAGTATTGTGCTCACACTTACTTGAAAGGCAATATAAAAGGCAATAGGGAACACGATAAATACACAGCTACATGTGGACAAAAATTTCAGGGGATTTCTTTCTTTTTTGTTTTTTAGACATCGGTAACATAAGCAAAATGTTTCATAGGCTCTGCATCTCTTTTCATCTATACCCATGAGGGACAGAGACTCTTATCAAATAAAATAATACAGATAAAGGTGCTTTGTGGATTTTAAAGAACCATAAAAGTATAAGAGGATTATTATTTTCATCAGCCTGGTGTGTCCTTAGAGAGAACTCAGACTCATTGACGTTATTAAATCAACTCAGGAAATTGAACTTGGCTGATGATCATGATCTTTAAAACCCTTGAAAAAATGGCACTTGTCGTGTGAAGCCATCACTGCACTGACATTCTAGTCTCACCTTTAGGCTCTTAGTTGTCACTTATTTAGAAATATTGCTCCTTTCTCATCCTCTCATTCAACATATCAGCCTTTGCCTCTTCTAAGCCACTGTATGGCCTAAGCCCACGAGTCCCTGATTAGATGTAGTGTAACTGTGCTTTCTCTCTCTCCACCCACTCATACCTTCTCGGCCTCTTTCCATCTCCCTCGTTTTAACTGTGCCTCATCACCAGTCAGCAGAGTGCTATCATGACCCGTATCCTGGTGCCTGCCTCTACCCCATTTTTCTGAGTGAGAAAGACTGGCCTCCCTCCTATCAAATAATTCTCATTTAAAAGTGATTCAGAAAGTCCTTTCAAGAAGCCATCCCTGTGTTAAGATGCTGACCACAGAACAATTCTAACTGTCCTCAGAACCCAACGCTGGCCTTGCATGTTAACCCTCGCGACCTTGTTCTCTCATGTCATATGCACCTCAAACGGCTTTGTCGTTTTTGACAGTGGACAAATAATTATTCGCCTAAGTTGATCTCCATTAAGTGTTGCAAGAGACTCATTAAGTGACTGCAATAATGAGGCCGATGTAAGACGATGTTCTTAGAAGTAATTTTATTATTCTGGGATTCGGTGGTAAGGAGATTTTGACTTCAACTCTTCTCTGGATACTAGAAGCAATGCTTCCTATCTTTTTTTTTTTTACATGTCAAAATAAGTCCCTTTCTTTTGGAGTGTAAAGAAAACTTTTTACCAGAGCCCATACGACCAGGTAATACCTAACTTACTGGCCTCTTCAAGGACTTTTTCTGACTCAGGCCACTCTGGCCTGCTTCTGCTCTTTGAACATGCCTCCATCCTTCCTGACTAGGGTTTTGGTGGGCTGTTTCTCCAACCAATCCTTCCCACTCCACCCCAGGTAATTCTGAATTACGATGTACAGCTGAACTCAGCTGTCACTGTCTCAAAGCCGCTCTCCCCGACATCTTGAACAAATCTGCTCCTCCCTTTATGTGCTCTCCTGGTGCCCTTCGTAGAACTGATAACAACTGAATAAGCAGTTGGGTGCTTAACTCGGTACCGTGCCTTTCCTACTAGAATGGAAATGCCATGAGGGCTGAGACTACCACCGCCTTGTTCACAGCTGCAATTGCAGCATCTAGCATCACGTTCACACACAGCAGGTTTTCAACAAATTGGGTTACAATATAACTGATGGAGTGAGTTCCTTCACAAAACAAAACATCAACAACGATGAAGACGAACCACCTGTAGGATTGCACCGGATCCTCTGATGACAATATTCTGAAAGTGTTAACAAAGTTTGTAAAAACCGAATGTACAATTTCCAATTCTGCTTCTGTGTAACAATTTCCTCTTCAATTCCTCTAATAGTTAACTTATTTTGAAATCCAGGATTGGTGAAGTAAAATATAGTACAAAATCATGACTCTTTATTAATGATTCATTAATTTTTCTTCTGTTTAGCATCAGATAGATTATACAATTAGGGGGCTTTTCAATGAAGCTAGTTTCCTTGCATAATAAATTCCTTAGTGAAGACAAAATTCAGTCATCAGACATACTCAGAAGCATTGAACCAAATCTCTGTGGAAATGGGATTTCCTCTGAGCAAAAATTTATACATGACATGCACACATTAACTGTGACTCACATATGAATGCAGAAAGCTTACATGAAGCCTGATATAACACAGACGAAGGAACACAAATGCGTTCTCTAGTACTTGTGTGTAGGGGGAGCAATGGACTCAATTATATTGCCTGATTTTCATATCGTATATGAAAGGTGCTTTGTGGATTGGGTTCAGTGTTGGGTTCAGTTTGACCCCATGAGCCATTGAATTTGATGGCTATAAACAGTAACATATCAAAACGTATAGGTTCCTCTCGCAGCAACAGCAACAGCAGCAAAACAAAAATAATTCTATTGAGTCTCTGTTCTGATAAAGAATAAGAGCATATAAAACTAGACTTGTGACTGGGTTTTAAACATCTCTGGGCTCACCAATTCTGTCTTGGTTCTGTCTGCATTTCTATGTCCCTCGTTTTCTACTCCTTTTTGCTTCTTCAGGGAGAGGTTAGAAATAATATTCTCTCATATATCTTTTTCTGTATTTGAAATTAAGAAAAGATAAGAATATAATTCATCAATATAACTTTGAACTGTAAGCCTGATTTTTATTAGGCGTACTTACCTTTACTATTTGAGGTTCTAAGCCTATGGACTTGTGTTTTATTATATGTAATGTATGGCAAACATTTTCAGCATTTAAGGCAGTAGGTGGGACATAAGCACAGTATCCCTGTCTAGGCAAATGACATTGGGCTGGTTAATTAACGAGGACAGCTCAAGAAGGGAACATTTTGAAACACAAATGAAAGACTGATTTTGTTATTAATATAAGCATAAAAAGTAAAATTTAGATGGTTTTACATGATTACTTTGTTTCATAAGTTAGCTAAGAGTGTTTTAAGAAGTTGCCTTGAGTTTCTTAAGTTCAACCAAAGTTAAGTAATTAATGTGGGAGGAATCCTAATTTTGAGGACTAAAAAATGTCAAATTTGAAAACGATTTGTATGTTTATACAACCAGAATGGATCATTGGTCATTATAAAATATTATTGGCAAGTGACTGCTGTTATGATTTTCCTTCCCCCACCCCAATAAACATAGAAAGGAGGCTAACTTTTGTCTGAGGATTGAATTAGAAACTTACAGTTTGAAACTGTCCCTGATCCTACTCATCAATAAAAAGGCTAGGAAAAAATAAAAGATAAATTTTAAAAATTCCATCTCAGATGAAATTAAATACATACACACACACACACACACACACACACACACACACACACACACACGAGCAAACAAAACAAGTGCCCCAATCCCAATCCCTAAACTTTAAAAGTATGGCCGCCAAATACTCTTCATCTGGTCTGAGATCAGGGACCAAGCTGAGAGTCAACATATGACTCTTTGAAAGTCAAATAAGATACAGATTTCTCCAAAACTACCTTGAAAGAAATTTTTAAGCATACATTGACTAGAACAATGAGACACACAGCATGGATGGGGCACTGGATGATAAAAGAATGTTCCAATAGAGAACGGGTTTGCACAGGGAGATGGAAAGAAAGAGAATTCTTAGGTCAGTTCCTACTCTATAGTCTCTCAGTGAAGACGGTTCGAAGTGAATTGAGTGAAAGAACTGTGTGATGAGAACTTGTCAATTTGATACTTGTATGTTGCAAAAAATATATATAAATATAAACAATTATTTTATTTCAAAAAATGGTGACTCTAAAAATCTGCTATTTATTTTACAAATATGGCAAAAATTGTGAAAATAAAATACCTGTACTTAGGAAAGCATGAAATATAACCACTATTACAACCATTAGTTTCCTATGCACGATTCTACCTATCAGTGAAGGTTTTTATCGCCACCCCAACCTAAGACCTACTGATTCCCATACATGCCAGGTACCTGTAATCTCTTTCTTCCATAACAGTTCTTGGTATATTAATAACTAAATTAGAGGGTGGCCCTGGTTTGACACCTAGTTCCTTCTTCCTCTTTGGTAGTCAGCCACTTCTTCCTCCAGGTACTAGACCTAGTAAAGCAGATGAAGGCTGGTGGGCAGTGGTTCCTCACTAGTTGGCACATACCGTTTACCTGCAGCAGGGGTGCCCAGCCCCCACAGCTGTTCAATCTCTTGACTATCACCCTCGAACAAATGCCCACTATTTTCTTTCAAGAAGTGAAATATCAGTGCAATTTCAAATGATAAAATATGTACATAATTTTATTCAACATTTTACATTATGCTACAAATATGTACAACTTCAATAATAAATTAAAAATAAATGAACAAAATAAGTCTGAGGACATCTTGTAGACACCATGTTACTCAATGCCATTTCTCTGCCTTCATGTTTAAGAGTTCATCTCATCCAAGATCCTGGTCGTCTTCTTGCTGGAAAAGTTGTTTTGGCAGAACGTTTGAAATGCAGTGTTTCACTGCCTCTAAGCAACTGGAAGGTGTTTGTTAATAACAGAAATGCTGAAGAGGATCGGATGCAATCAAGAAGTGTTGATGAACATTTGCACAATATGGTTAAAACTCCGCAAAAATTCTTTAACATTTTTTTCCTCCAGCTCCTCGCATTCTTTGCATCCAGATTCCGTTACGTTCTGCCAAATACAAAGAAAGGATTCGATTGGAAAGTCTGATATATTTCTTTCTTGGGACTCTCACATCATTTGAACCATAAAGTGAGAGGTCTTGAGACGTGAAAACTTGGGCAAATTAATATCATGTTAGGAAGAACTGGGAGCCGACATGGGTTTCCCCGCCCCCCCCCCGCTATAATGGACTGAGAGAATTGAAAAAAAAAAAAATAAGCCATGTCTATCAGACCATGGACTTCCTGTTTAGAGCCTTTCAATGGTTTCTGATCGTCCAGCCTAGAATGAAGTCCATGACTTCCTGCATGGCTCACAGGCCCTCCTTGAGCCGTTCTATACCTATTTCTTGCACCTTTCCCCACTGCCTCAAACGATACGCCCTAGGAACCCTGAGCTCATGACTATCCTCATGCACACATCATGCTGTCAGATGCCTCACTACCTTCACTGTTCTGTGCCTGTTCCACACTTCCTACTTTGGGTACTCCCATGAGTACTCACACCTAAGATTACTCAGGTGCTGTCTCCACCAGAAAGCCTTTCCTGAACCTGTGAGCTCCTGCGGTTGGGCTAAACGTCCCATTGCTACATTCTCAGAACCCCTTGTTTAGATGCTCCCTTACAGCACATCACATATTACATCGATGTTATGGCATTTTATGCTTTTTCTACCACTATTCTCTAAGCTCCTCCAGCAAAGCAAGGCCATGTTGTTTTTGTTTCCCTAGCATTCAACACAGGGCCTGGCACATAGTATTTACCTGATCCTCATTGGTTGAATTGGACTATTTAGGTAACTACCGCAAATTGTTGCAATTCAAACATGGTTTCATGGATAACTAGAATATTTCAAATGTGGCAATCATAAATACACTTTGTAGAGATCATCTGAACATGAAAGCTGTGCCAGCAAAAATAAAAATTAGATTTTACATCCATTAAGCATTTGAAATCCAGATTCACCAATATTTATTAAGCACAGACTCTATGCCAGGCACTGTCATATTCTATATAATGCCCTCCTATTTGATAATCATATCAGATAGGAAGGCTGAAATACTAAATGACTCATCTCAGTTGACATAATCGATGAACTTCCTCACGCCCAGGTCTTCGGACTCTGCAGTCCTGACCACTTCTTCCACGACACGTGCCACACGATGTCATGATGAGAGTGACTAGAACATTTATGTGAAAGAATTGACTGTTGATACTGTTATGAACTATTTGTTGTATGGCTCAGTCTATCAGTCAGATAGAGATAACATATCACAAGAGTACTTTAAACATTAATATATTTCTTTCGTAAGTATACTATCTAGTGCATGCCAGGCATTGTTCTGGGAGACGGATACAGCAATGAAAAAAATAAAAATACCTGTTGCTTTGAAGATGACGTTCTAGTAAGGAAAAGCATACAACATTAAGTAAAATACATAGTATGCCAGACAGAGGGTGATGCAGAGGAGACATGGCATGCTGATGTGGAGATGGGATTGAAACTGTAAAGAGGTGACGTCACTGAAAAAGTGACATTTAAGCAAAGACTGAAAGCAGCCTGGAATTTCTGGGGAAAAATCTAAGGTGTCCTGCCAGACTAGCTCAAGGTCTTGGTGCTCTGAGTTGCCTCTGCCTGAACAGATCCCCCGGGTACCCTTAGGGGTCCTGCCCTCAGGTCTTCACCAAATGTTGGCTCAGTAGATAAACCTTCTCTAAAGTAGAAACCCAGCCTCCTTACCTGCCTTCTTTTTGGCCATTGATTTAATAAATAACTGACTTATTATTCATTTGCTTAGTGATTGGTGTATGTATGCCTCCTCTTTCCTTAAGAGCAGGGACTGAGTATGAGTGTGTGTGTGTGTGTGTGTGTGTGTGTGTGTGTGTGTGTGTGTGTGTGTTCACTTATGTCTTCCTAAGAGCCTACAATGGGACCCAGAAAGTATTTGTTAATGAATTATTATTGTGCCTTCTTTGTTTACAAAACTGCTTTCTATCTACTTTGCTTTGGCCACCCGTGTTTTGCCAGCAAAACCATAATCCTTTGTACTTTAGAGCCTTTGCTCACAGCCTACTCCCTGGCCTACCATGGAGCACCTAATATTTGCCCTCCTGAAACCTTCTGCTGTTCATGTTACCTAGGATAGTCCAAATTATACTCGAATTATTATATTTCTATCATTATCCTTTTGCAGTATTTATATTTTCAGTAGATAAGACTCTGGAGTGAAACTGCTTGGATCTGAATCCTGGCTCCCCATTTTCCTAGGTGAATGAATCAAAAGAAGTGATTCAAGCTCTCAATACTCCAATTTCTTCAACCTTAAAACAGAAACGGGGATAATTATCTCAGAGATTTATTGTGAGGATTCAATGAATTCCCATTTAACCCTCGGAGAACTATTTGGTAAAGAGCAATAACTCAATAAATGTGGATTACTATTATTCATGCTAAATGCTTAGTTATGTACCTAGATTAATGTCTAGCCATTGCACCTGGTGCAAGATACCTTGAGGTCAGTGGCCTGACTGGGTCACCGCTGTCATGCTAGCATGGAAACACACTGCCTGGCACCGTGCAGTAAACATTTGTTGAATGAATAAATAATGCACAGCTAAGGATTGTGTACACATTAGTAATGCTGTCACTTCCAGATGCTAATCCACTGGAATTAACTCCCTCTTCAGAGGGTCTGCTTGTTCATTACATCCAGCTCATGACTTTTCCAGTAAAACCAAAAACATCCAATGTGACTCCGTGTGACTATTGAATAACTTACTCCATTAGAAGATAAACTTTTGTTTGCTAGGATGATAAGGTTTTCTATTGTCTCTCTAACGTCCATATTATTCGACTCCTGCCAAATAACATGGAATTCCAGAAGAAAGCACTTCATCGCCGTTACTTTGCAACTGGGCTGAAAAAAGAGTTACAAAGAACAATTTTGAAAAACAAATTATTTCTCCTTATTCATTTTCACATAAACATAATTTCGATTTTTTAAGTCGATCCAAGTATTGTACAAAGAAACACAACAGTCCTAAGAAGTTTCACATAGGAAACAGCTTGATTTTTTTTTCTTTTGGTTTCGAAATCGAAACCAAAACAAACTGATGACAAAAAAATCAAGCAAGATGGTGATATGGCACTGAAGAAAGTATGTGGAACGAGAAGCCGTGGCGATCAAAGGCCACTTTACTCACTGAGAACATTTCCTCTGTGTGAGAGTGACAACACTGGCCTGAGACTCTCAAAACATTAAAAACATAGTATGTACGGAAGACTTTTTAGAATTAGACGATACAGTTAACATTTTAAACAATGTAGCTGCTCATCATGCTATTCCTGCAAGTTCCAAAGTTCCAGAGGCAGAGGTGATTCCAAGAAGTTTATTAGAAAAATCAACGCAGGGGCAATCCCTACTCACAGCCTGGCCAGATCAGAGAGGTACCTCATAGGTACCATGAAAATACGTTTCCCACAAGGGTTACTTTAACAAAACCTAAACTTAAAAGAAAAGAAGCATCGAACAAGTATCGGGGGGATTAGACCGCACCTCGTCTGACTCTGTTCTCCATGCCTTGCATGGTGCCAGACGCCCTGCGGGCACTGAACGAATGTTTACAGAATGATGAAGGGAGCGGGGAAAACACTCCTGTGCTTGGCATGGCAGTACAGGAGCTTCCTCTTTATCTGTGGTTTCGTTTTCCAGGGTTTCAGGTATCTGCGGTCAACTACAGTCCAAAAATAGTAAACAGAAACTTCCAGAAATAAACAATTCATAAGTCATGACTCTATGATCCTCCTGACGTATCGTCAGAAGGTCAATAGCCACCTAACACTATGTCACAATGCCTATGTCATTCACCTCACTTCACGTAGGCACTATATCATCTCACATCATCATCAAAAGAAGGGGGAGTACTGGACAATAAGATATTTTGAGAGAGACCATATTTATATAACTTTTTTGCAGTATAGTATTATAATTGTCCTATTTTATTATTGTTGCTATTAGTCTCTTACTATGCCTAATTTATAAAATAAACATTATCGCCGGCATGTATGTATAGGAAAAAACATAATATCAATGGAGTTTGGTACTATCTGTGGTTTCAAGCATCCACCGGGGGTCTTGGAACATATTCCCCATGGATGAGGGGGACTGCTTATCCTCCACAGCAGCTGCTCAGGATCGAAAGGGTAAATACTATCACCATGGAAATAATAAAATAAGTTATAAATAAAATAAAATCATAAAATAAACAATAATACCGAGGATCAGAAATGTTTAGTGACTTCCAAGGTAACACAGCTAGGAAGTGGCTGAGTCGGGGTTTAA
The DNA here is from genome assembly GCF_000325575.1 of Pteropus alecto. NCBI lineage: Eukaryota > Metazoa > Chordata > Mammalia > Chiroptera > Pteropodidae > Pteropus > Pteropus alecto. Next base: position 2,376,487 of record NW_006431918.1, on the reverse strand, counting down.
ATCTAAGTTTCAATCTAAGCTTTTTTCTATGACCCATGAGTTGCAAGATTATCTTCTGGCAAAAAAAAAGCAATCTCAAGATGCTGAGTGTTGGTTGTCAATGGACTGCTTTCTACATTGAAAAAATGCAAAGAAAAATGGAAAATATGCTGAAGCGAAGGGAGGGAGACAATTTCTACGTGCAGCAGCTCTAGCCAATGGGTTGACAAACATCTATTTTTCCTAGTTTCTGGCTATGGCTTCTCCTTGATGCTTAGAAAGTCTTGGTGGGGGTAAAACCTGCTGTTTCAGAGACGTTCTAATTGAGGAACAACAGAGAGAGGACTCACTATTCTGAAAGCACACAACATAGAGTTTGTTTTCCACAAGGTAAGGAAGCTGGGGGATTTGTTTCTTGATTTTTAGTAACCAATCCAGAGAAAAAGGACTGGCAATGCGACTGGAATCATACATGCCCTAGACAAACTCTGTGTACTAAGGAAACAAATCCAAGATCTTTTCTGAATTCTGATAGGTTTTATGGGTTGTGTTTGTTTCTTTTCTCACATAGAGAGTAACCAGACAGAATCCTTTTCAATAATTGTAAAGATTCGTGCAAAATGTAGAACATAAATGTATTTGAGCTATTTGCAGAAAATATGATTAAAGATGGTAATACATTATTGCACTGGAAATAAACGATATGTTGGATAATTTTAAATTGAATCAGTTAACCTGATTTTTGTATTTAACTGCATCATAATACAGCTGCATCACAAAAATGTATAACAAATTTTGTCTGACATTGATGGAAAAGGCTTTTATGTATTTTACGAAAATAGCATCTATGTAGCTCTTTGTCCCCAAGTCCCACAAGCCCAACAATTACTTCAATTCATTGATCATGTGTTGTAAGAACACACTAAAATCTATATTTAAAATCTATACATATTTCATTAAATTTTTGAAAATACACTACTTAGACTTTTGAAAACTGGAATAGCAATTTTGAAAAAAATAAACTATACTCACATGAACAGAACTTTCCGTATATAAAGTAGCATCAATATGTATAGACTGAAAGGAAACAAAATTAGATATGAAAGATTATGCATTGCTTCAGATATAATGAGAACAACCTACTGACAACATTACATTAAGCTTTTAAAATTAAATTCTTTATTTTGAGAGAATTGTAGATTCATGTGCAATTGTGAGAGAAAATACAGCGAGATCCCATGTACCTGTCACCATTTCCCCCCAGTGGTAATATCCTGCATAACCACAGCACAATAATATAACCAGGAAATTGCATTGATACAATCTACCCACCTTGCTCAGATTCTATCAGTCTTCTGTTCACTAAAGTTTGTGTGTGTGTGTGTGTGTGTGTGTGGGTCCATGTAATTTTATCAGATGTGTCAATTAATATAACCACCACCACAGTTAAGATACCGAACAATTCCATCACCATAAGGATCCTCCTGCTACAGCCACAACTGCCTTCCTTCCCACACATGTCACCACCCCCACATCTTACCCTTCTAATTCCTGGCAACCACTTCTCTGCTCTCCGTTGCTATGATATCATTTCAAGAATGTTACATAAATGGAATCATACAGTATGTAACCTTTTGAGGTTGGCCTTTTGAAAAAATTAATAAACTTTATTTTTTGAATGGCTGTAGGTTTATAGAACATAAGCAGAAAGTATAGACAATTCCAAATACATCTCCTTGCCCATCCCTCCCTATTACCCCTAGTATTACTATTTTGCATTAGTGTGGTACATCTATTATAACCGATGAGTCATTAGTGATCTATTTCTAGCTAAAGTCCATTGATTATGTGAGGGTTCACTCTTGGTGTTATACATTCTATGGATTTTAACAAATATATGATGACATGTAACCACCCTTACAGTATCATATGAAACAGTTTCGCCATCCTGAAAATCACCTGTGCTCCACCTAGTCATCCCTCCTTCTCCCCTAACCTCTTGCAACCAGTCATAATGTACCACAGTTTAACCATTCACCTGCTGAAGGATGTCTGTGTTGTTCTGAGTTTTTAGCTATTATAAATAAAGCTGTACGAACATTCATGTGCATATTTTTGTGTGAACACGTTTTCATTTCTCTGATAACTTGTTCAAGAGTAAAATTGTTGGGTCATATGGCAAATGCATGTTTTGTTTTTTAAGAAACAGACAAACTACTTCAGAATTGCTACACAATTTTACATCCTCACCAACAATATATGAGTGATCCAGTTTTTCCACATTTTGCCAGCATTTGACATTATCACTAGTTTTTATTTTAGATATTCTTATAGATGTACAGTGATAAGTCATTGTAGTTTTAATTTGCATTCCCTCAATAAAAACAGTCATTTATTGGCATTTCCTCTAAAAAAAAAAAAAAGACATAAGATAATGTATTTCTTTCTTTCAATCTGCATGCCTTTTTTTTCTTGCTTTATGGCTTTTCTTTCTTTTTTCTTGCTTTACTAGTTTAGCCAAAGTTCCAATACTATATTGAATAAGAATGGTGAGAGAAGACATCCTTATCTTGTGCCCAATCTTAGGGGAAAAACACTCAGTCTTTCCTTGTTATGATGTTAGCTCTAGATTTTTCATACACACTCTGTATCAATTGAAGAAGTTCTCCCTCTAGACTGTGTTTTCTGAGAAATTTTATCACGAATAGGTGTTTTATTTTTTAAATGCTTTTTCTGCATCTATTAATATGATCACATAACTTTCTACTTTAGCTTGTAGATATGGTGGATTACATTGATTGATTTTCAAATACTGAACAGGTCTTGCATACCTGGAATAAATCCCATTTGGCCGTTGGTAGATTTGATTTGCTAATATTTCATTGAGAGTTTTTGTATCTAAGTTCATTAGAGATATTTGTAGTTTTCGTTTTTGGTACTTTGTCTAGTTTTAGCATCAGGGTGATATCTGTCTCCTAAAATGAGTTGGAAAGTGTTCCCTCTTCTGTTTTTGAAAGAGACTATAAAATTTGTGTCAATTTTTCTTTAAATGTTTAGTAGAATGCTGTAGCAAAACCAGCTGGGCCTGGAGATTCTTTTTTGGAAGCTGACATATGGCAAGTTCAATGTCTTTAATGGCTATACAAGTTTTTGGATTATCTATTCCATCTTTGTTATGTTTTGGTAGTTTGCAGTTTTGAGGAACTGGTCCATTTCTACTAAGTTGTCAAATTTACCAGAGCAAAGTTGTTTATAGTTTTTCTTCTTTATTCTTTTAATGACTACAGGTTCTGTAGTAATTGTCCCCAACTTCAATCCTGATATTGATGGTTCGTGTCATCTCTCTTTTTATTTTTGTCAGTCTCTAGAAGTTTATCAATTTTATTGATTTTTTTCCAAATAATGAGCTTAGTATTTCACTGATTTTTCCCTATTGTTTTCCTAAATTCTATTTATTAATGTCTGCTCTTATTTTTATTATTTCCTTCTTTCTTCTTGCACTGGGTTCATTTTGATCTTCTCTTTCCAGTTTCTTGAGGTAGGAATTTAGATTGTTGATCTGAGATCTTTCTTCTTTTCTAATAGAATCATTTAGGTTTATAAATACCCCTCTTGGTCATGCTTTAGCTGAATCCAACATATCTTGATATGCTGCATTTTCATTTTTATTCAGTTCTACGTATTTTTTTAATATCCTTTGAGACTTAACTTTTTGACCCATTGGATATTTAGAAGTGTATTATTTAAGTTCCAAATGCTTGGAGATTTTCTTGTTGTATTTGTGTAATTGACTTCTACTTGATTCCACTGTAGTCAGAGAACAACATACTCTGTATGATTTCAGTTCTAATAAATTTGTTTGTTTGTTTTATTTCCCAGAACATGTTTGGTCTTGGTGAATGGTGCTTGAAAAAGTATTTACTCTTTGTCGTTCGGTGAAGTATCCTATCTATGTAAATTCGATATTGTTGGTTGATTCTATTGTCTAGTTTTTCTATATCCTTTCTGATTTTCTGTCTAGTAGCTCTAATTGTTACTAAGGAGGTGATAAAGTACCTCAACTATGAGCGTAAATTTGTTTTTTCTTTCAGTTCTATCAGTTTTTGTTTCATGCATTTGAGGCTCTGTTGTTTGGCTCTATTGTACACATTTAAGATCGTTATGTTTTCCTGGTGGATTAATCTTTTACCATTATATAATTTCCCTCTTGACTCTAGTGATGTTATTTGCTGTGAAGCCTACTTTATTTGATATTAATATAGCCAATTCTGATTTTTAAATTATTGTGTGCATATGTTCAATTTCCTAGGACTACTGTAACAAAGTATCATGCAGTAAGTGGCTTAAAACAACAATGTAGTCTCTTACAGTTCTGGAGGCCAAAATAAAGGTATCAATAGGGCCATGCTCCCTTTGAAGGTTCTAGAGAACAACCTTCCCTAGCTCCCCCAAGCCTCTAGTGCCTCCTGGCAATCCTTGGCCTCTCTGGGCTTGTAGCTGCATCAATCCTATCTTCTTTGGCTTGTGGTTACTTCCATTCTCACATGACCTCTTTATTGTCAGTCTCTCTGTGTCTTGTCTTCCTACAAGGACACTCATCATTGGATTTAGGGCCCAACCCACTCCAGTATGACCTTCTCTTAACTAAGTATATTTGCAAAGACCCTATTTCCAAATGAGGTCCCATTCTGAAACTCTGGGTGTCAAAATTCACATTCATAAATTTTGAGGGGACATTATTCAACTCACTACAAATAGTATATTTTTCTCTCTTCTTATTTGCAACCTACCTATGTCATTGAAGTGAATTCCTTATAGACAAGCAATAAGTTGGTTTGTGTTATCTATTTGGCCAATCTCTGTCTCCTATTTGTATTTTCTTTCTCATCTCCTTCTCGGATGTTAATGCTAGGAATGCTGAATCTTTCACTGTCTCAAAGATCCCTGAGGCTTGCTTGCTTTTCTTTCTTTCTTTTCAGTCTGACTTCTCTCTATTATTCTATCTTCAAGTTCACTGTCTTTCCTTCATCATATTTTTCTGCTAATGAGCCTCTCCAATTGGCTTCATATTTCAGTTATTACATTTTTCATTTCCGTAATTTACATTTGGTTCCTTTCACATATTGTATTTCTCTGCTAAGACTTTCCATGTTTTTCAGTTGTTTCAAGAATATTTCTAATTGCCTGCTGGCACATTTTTATGATGACTACTTTAAAATCCTTATCAAATAATTCCAACATCTAATCCATGTCACTTTCAGAGTCTGTTGATTCTTTTCTCATTCAAGTTGTGATTTTCCTGCTTCTCGATATGAGAGATTTTCAATTCTATTCTGGCATTTTGGCTATTACATTAGGAGACTGTGGTCCTATTTAAATCTTCTATTTTAGTGGGCAGCCACCCTGGTTAGGTTTAGTGTGCAGGTTCTGACCTATGTTTGTGTGCTGGGATTCCAATGAGAAGTTAATTTTTAGAATCTTTGAGGTGCTAATTTGGAAAGATGGCTCATGTCAAACCCCTGGGACTCCCAAAGGCCCCTATTGTGTCACCCACTGTGGGCCGAAGGCACTGCCCTGCAGAGCTATCAATGGGCTCCTCTTCTCTCTGCCCTGCAGGTTCTACCAGGCCCACTGGCATCTTCAGGTGGGACAGGGGGTTCTCTAGCCCACAGAACAGAGAGGCTACCCCTGGGTCAGGCCATTGCTCCTGCAAGTGCCACAAAGATGCCTGGTTTTGAATCTCTGGTCTGTGGTGGCAGAGAGCTCTTCGTGCTGGGCCACTTATAATTGAGCTTTAAAGATAACTAGAATCCGAAAATTATAAGTAAACGATTTCATCTGAGGCTTTACAAGGCTCACAGATTTCTATAAAAATATTACAGTTTCAAGTAAGATTTCATTAAGACTGACAGCAAAACACAGGGAGAGGCAGACTCTATAGCAATTATACCAGATATTTTATGGAAAAACAAATACTTACTTGAATAAGATTTTCAAATTTTTGCAAATCTCTTATTACATACTGCCAGTTTGACTCTGTTTTAGGAAGACCTGCACTGACACGGCTGAAAGCAAAATCAAAAAGTAAAGCGTTTTGAATGAACACAGTATTATCTTGATGAATACTAAAGGCAAAAGAGCAATCAAGATTTTTATTCTGACTAGTGAAAAGATGTTATCCTTGCCTTTGTGCATTCAACAGCCTCGTAGATGAATAGAAACATCGAACACATAGTACATACAGCCTTGACACGTTAATGGGGACTGACAAATCTGGATTAAAGAAAAGCTTAATTTGGAGGAATAACTTATAAAAACCTGGTGCAATTTATTACAATGAAATAAATACAGTCCCTGACATGCGGTAGTACCCAGGAAATATTTTCGAGTGAATTACTAGTTTTAAGTAGAGGTCCCATCAGACTTTCAAGTCTAATAAGCACGTAAAATTCTTAACATAAGCAATAATCATTTTCATGTAATGTTTTTGATAGTAAAGATTCTTTACAGTAGATTAATATGCCCCTGTATGAGGTTCACGTTATTACTATGCTTGCAGCAGCTTTATCTATAAACATTACAGACTTTAGTCCAACCTAGGCTGAATGATCATACGCTTACTCACTTTGGGAAAACAGCAATTTAATATCGAGACAAAAGATACATATACTGACCAAGTGACTGTGGAATCATTCCTAGAGCTTCAGGAAAAACAGTTGCACCCGATGGATTTTAATAGAAACACGAGAACCAATGCTAATCTTTTTTGCCAGCAAGATTTACCTGCATAAATCTATGGTTCCCCACCCCGCGAAGGCATCAGTAGAGTAAAACTGAACTGAGTCCGATTACATAACTACAGGTCGGGTGCTTAGACCAAGGGGGTACAGTGTATTAGCTGCATCTAAGAAAGAAGTTAACAGGGATAGAAAAATATGAATATTTGTTAGGAGGAAAAACAAAAGGTTTGAAGAAAGAAAGAAATGTTTACAACTAAACTAGGATAGAGCTCAAAAGACAGGAAAAGTCAGTGTCAGGAAATAGATAAAAAAAGTAACATGGGTGAGCCTTAAATATCTATCTTTTTACTGCAATTAAAATCATGTAGGATATTAATAAGGAAAGGGCTTCCAAGTTTAGTTAGATACCAAGAGGTCCAATTCATTTGGAGGATACAATACTTGTTTCTGTACTACCAGAATAAAGAAGTGCTCAATTGGGTGTTTACAAGTCTCTTCCGAGTCTCCATAATCTGCCCTCTAACGTACTCCAAATACTGACTGCCTAACGTATGAGCAACTGAACACAAACCAATTTAATAGAGAAGATATTGAAGAATAATGATCATGGCCATCAGCATGATGATATTAATGCCTAAAGATAAAATTACCCCAAAATGAAGACATGAATGCCGGCCTCGGTTAAAAAGTGACTGTTCAGGAGTAAACACAAATAGCACTGGATGGACGTACTTCTCAAATATGGTTTCTGAAAAATATAATCATAGAGAAAATGGTTAAAATGTTTTTTTAGTTAAAAAGTAGTGTTTCAATTAATAGTTTATCATGTCTTTAGATCAAAATTTAAGAATTAGTGTTCCTTATTAGAATTAATAAAACTAGAATTTATTTATTTTTGCTCCCCCTGCTACCTCCAGCTCTGTTTCTCATGGGCAAAATTCTTTAAAATGATTTTAATAGATACTAATTTTAAGATAATTTACATATCTACCAACTTCACCACTATTATTTTTCTAGTACCCTTAAAATCCCTCTCATTCTTCTTTCATTTTTAATAGTCCAATGTATTTTATACAATGCAGATTAACAACATAGGTTTACTAGTTCTATCTTAATTTCATGTAACCATATGAATATTAATTACATTTAGAGAAAAACTGGATAGAAATAGAACCAATAAAAATATTGCCATCCCGAGACCCATTAGATAGTAATTTTTCTTGGTGATTTAGGAAAATCACTTAACTTAGAACTTCTTAGAGTCTGATACTTATGTCTGCCTCTTTCATGTTGTGAAAGCTTTAAAACTTTGGATAGCAGTGCTGATGGCCCCCTTAACCATGGAAAATCTGGACTTCATTTAGTCTACATGGAAGGGATGAGTACCACAAGCCCTTGTCCTCAAAGACTGCACAGCTCTCTGAGGAGACAGACACTTAAAAAACAAAATAGGGTGAGATAAGTGAAATAATGTATTTATGAGGACAGAAAGAGCATATTGGGGTTGTTAACAGTTTTAAAAAAACTTATTTGATTTACTTTTTAAAAAGAACAATCCATGTGTGAACAGACACCTGTGACATCCCAAGATGTTTTAGAGAAGAATCATATCAGGAAGTATCTGAGACTTAAGTGACCTTTTAGGAAAAGTCTCCAAAATATCTTCATCTAATTTTTCTTACCGAAATTCTCATTACTCAATGCCAGGGTAAGTCCTTAAATACTGAAGAAGAGCTGGCTATGGCAATGAGTTTCCAGCAGCCATCCATCCAGAATACTTCCTACAATACAATCCAGGGGAAAGAATGATCCATTAAAAACACAAGTGGACTAGCTGGGGGCAGGAAGAAAGGGAAGGGAATTATTATTTATTGAGCATCACTTTTTCATGGGTGCTCCATTAAGTCACTTAATATATGCATCCCATTTAATCCTCACTGCAGTCCTGTGGGGTAGGGGTAGCAGCATTTGGATAAGCTGCTTGGACCCCACAGCAAGGATAAGACAGCCAGGATTTGAGAACAGCTCTATTCGATTACAAAGACCAACCCTTTCCACTATTATGTTCCTGAATTGGCAAATTCCAAAGCTGTATCAGTGAAAAGAAGAAGCAAATATATACCTGGATTCATGTAAATTGACTGTGTTCATTTAATTTACAGCAGAAATAGCTGCTTCTACAGACATAAATAGATGTCTTCAGTCTTTGAAACTGTTAAAGGGAAAACTTCAGGCCCGAAATGATGTCCCTTGTGCTAAAGTCCAGGATAACAAACCTAGATTTAATACCTTACGTAATTACTGTTTCAACCTCACTCAGAAATATTATCTTAATCAACTGGTCTGGAATTTTCTGGACAACAGCAATGAGGTAATTCATCCTGTTGGCCCTCTCCATTCCCTATAATAAGAAGGTGCAACCTACATGATGAAAACTGCCTTCCTTCCACCCTCCCCCACAAAAAAGATGTCCTAAATATAATCCTTTCTTTCATTAATAGCTCTTTGCCCCACCCTTCTTCCTATAAAAACTTTCTATTTTGTACAACTCCTCAGAGCACCCCTGCCAGCAGTTAGATGGGATGCTAGATTCATGAATTGCTTAAGAAAGCCAATTAGATCTTCAAATTTACTCAGTTAAATTTTGTTCTCTAACAAAATAAAACACTCTTAACCGAAACATTATTAGAGATTTTCATAAGTGACAGAATTCTATTTTTTCTCATTCAAAGAGGTGAAGAATGTGAAGATTACACATTCCCATATTTGACTCCATTTTATTAAAAAATTTTAAAGCCAAAATATATAACACATAAACAATAATTTTTTTCTTTTTTTTAAAATAATATGTATTTGTTGACCTCTCCTAAAAAATCAAAATCTACATCTCTCAACATAAATATTCACTGCAATTAATTCTATAAAACTCAAATAATTATTTTATTTTTAGATATTTCTGAAATATAAAAATGATTGCTCTCCAACTACACGATATGTAACTCTTAAAAGGAAAAATCAACATTATCTAGATGTCAAACAACATACTACAAGAGTATATCCGATAGGAACGCCTCTTTTTCTATAAAGACATTAAATCTAACCCTTCTATTATATATGATCCAAATCATCCATTAACTGGTTTAATTAAGGCAAATTCTCCTTATTTCTCTCATCTCATAACTATCCTTTTTTGTCCATATTATCTCAGTGCTTCAATTTTTTTACAAAATTTCAAAATTATCTTTGTAATTTCATCTAAAGCCTCTTATATTCCCCACCTCCTTTTCCATTGTAGTATCTCAGACTCTACATTATTCCAAACACGGTATTTACTGACTTGGGAGTGAGCAGTACTAAGAGTGAGACAATTGTTAATAAGGCCTCGGAAGCAACTGGAGTAAATGATGGAGATTTCAGTCCTAGGCTTTGGCAGCCATGAATCTCACATGAGCAGCGTGTTTAATCCTTACCCATGTCACTGTGGATTTTCACCGCCTGCCCAACTACCTCCAGCTGACATATGACAAGGAAGACAAAGTGCCTAAGCCAGAATGTTCCATGCCAAGCATAGTTGAATGAGTAGAATAAAATAATGATAATGGAGGCCGGTATAGATGAAAAGGAAACTTTTACAACTGGATTATCATTTGACGAAAGTACTGATGTGGTTTATCTGAGCTGACAGCAAAAATCAGGTTTTCATAGCAGCTTCAAAAGCATTCAACCTGCCACTTACAATAGTTCTGTGAATTGATTTTACCAGAAGTGTGTGTGTGTGTGTGTGTGTGCGCGCGCGTGTGTGCGTGTGTGTGTGTGTGTGATCCTAGTGAATCGAAAAATGTGAAAAGATAAAATATTCTATTCCTTTCTCTTTGGCCACGCCTCAATGTTAAATGCTAACATAATTATTAATGATGGTGACATCGATTAGACTAAGTGTTGTTTATCTGGTGCTTACAGGTTTACGAAATTATTTCATATACGTTATTACATTCAATTCTGGCAATATCTTTATGTTAGAGATATTACTCTTATTTTAATGTGAAGAAATTGAGGTTCTGAGAGGTTAAGTGATTTGCTTCAGATAAATGTCACATATATAGATATTAAAAATTTCTCACAGCCTAGTTTGGGCAGAAGGAGGGGTGAGAGACATTTCATAAATTCTGAGGTTGAGAAGTGTAGGCCCTTTATTATAGACAGTATCTGACCCATCTCAAGTGAAAAATAAAAAGCTACTGCTTTCCAATAGTTTAAACACAGGTGTTTCAAACTGTTCCAATGCAAAACAGAACTCACAGTCTTTCACATATATTATCTCATTTGACTCTCACAAAAAAAACCCCAAAAACCAACTAAACAAAAAAATCTGTTAGAGAGATGTGTCTGAAACCAGGTTAATTACTTTCTGAGAAAGCAAATATAAGGCTGAAATAAATTGTCCACTTCCTTTACTGTCATATTTTTGGAGAACTATGGAAGTAGTGTTAAATCCTGGCATACTAATTGCATACGGTAATAAAATGCCCTCGTAATCAGCATCTTTGAAGGTTTGTCCTTCATTCACCTGGGTGCCTGCATCCGGGAATAAAAAAAGACTAAGTCCCAGGCTACTCTCAAGGAGTTCGTAGAGTTTAAACAAGAAATTTTTTGGAATCCTGTGATCGCATCTTGCTGCAGTGTTTGTTGACTTTATGGCAGCATTGCTATGCTAGTGGAATGTCACTGACACGGGCAAGACATCTGGAGTAGTGGACATATGTAAAATAAATTTAAACAGACTCAGCAACAAAAGAAGAGTTATAAGTATTGGTTTAGGCGGTAAAGACATTCATTTATTCACTCAAAGAAAAACAAAAATGAGGGCAAACCTAGGTTGAGTGCTTATGTGGACGACAAGGAATGTAAGATAGCACAGCTGTCCTTTATTGAAAGGTAGGTCTACATGCAGTGTTATATTCTCGACGATTCCTCCGATTTTCTCAGTTAATTAGAACTAAAAGTCATCAGCAGAAGGTGAGGATGGGAAGGAGGTGTTAAGGGTTGAGGACAGAGGAGAATATATGAAATAGCCATCAAGATAAGTAGGAGAATGAACAAATGTAAGTATGATATGACAGCCATGCCCATTGAAAGTCCACGGTTGTGAACGGTCAGAAAGTAAGATCAGTCGACATGTTTGTGTGTGTTTTCTCCAGTCACATTAAGCTGCAAGGAAGAGGCAGGCCTGGGATAGGTAGAGAACTGGATTTCGTCATGATTGCGTATGCCAAGAGAGAGGCAAGAACTCGTAAAGTATATATAAGGGGATATAAGGGAGCTATGTCCAGGAAATTTGATTTTCTTTTTTTTATTATAAAACTTCATGGAGGAAGTGTTGTTGGAGTCATACCTTAAAAAATAAGTAGATTTTAGCTACAAATTAAAAAGGAGAGAAATAACATTCTAGGCGGAGGAAAGCCTGAGCAAGGACATACACAACATAGCGTGTAGTCAGAGAAAAGTGAGTCATTTGATAACAGTATGAAAGAAGTGGTAGGTAAGAGCTGCCATTGTATAAAGAAAGAATTGGTAAGCATTTTCTCTAAAGGACCAGATGGTATTTCAGGCTTTGTAGGTCTTACAGTGTCTATCACAACTACATAACTGCTATTATAGTGTGAAAACAACCATAGACAATACATAAACGAATGGGTATGGCTGTGTTCCAACATGACTTCATTTTTCAAAACAGACAGTTGGTGAATTTGACCCATAGTCTATAGTTTGCAGACCTCTGACTCCTGTGGATCTCTTAATCAGTCCCATTTGAGTATAGCTGAGAAACTGATATCTTTAAATGTCTCAAATTGTTCTGTCATTAATAGTACTAGCATTTTGCAGTAATTGCTTTCAATTGACACCAATATTATGAAATTTTCAAATATAAAATTTAAAGAGACAAAAAATGTGTTTACTAGTAAGTCTAAAAAGAATCCATTATAAACTGTTACCATGGTTACTATGATTTTTTAAAAATTAATTCATACAAATATAAGATCTGAAGTTGGTATTTAATTCTCTCATAAGGCCACACAACACGTTAATAAAACCTATAAATTTCCCAGTTTACCAAAACAACAAAAAAAAAATGATTAAGATGTTTCTTTTTTTAAAAGGTACCATTTCATACAAGGTTTAAGTTCTTGGGAATACTTAAAACAAAAATAAGATAGATTGCTTAATAATATTGAAATACTTTCAAAGCAAATCGTAACCATTTAAATGTCTATACTGCTTAGGACAAAGGCAGTGATAAAATTTGAACTCTTTAGTTACCGTGACTACTCAAAAATCATTAATTAAATAGATGGTATTATAACAAATGAATATAAAAATACATCAGCAAGTTTATCATCTATGACAATGATGATGCATATAGGCGGCTAGAGGGCATAAACAGTAAATGTTCTTACCAACTTCTGACTGCAGTTCTATGTGGCAACATGTTCACATGCCTTTTTTTCTTTTTAAATCATTTGGTGCAAATGTTTTTGAAAACTGTTTTGTAGAAGTGTTTTTGAAAAATGCAAGCTAGTACAATTCTCTAAGGCAGGCATAATGGATACCTTCTTCAGAGCAGCACAGCTATGATTTTTAACCTATGGTATAGAAATAGTCAATGAGATCTGTTCCTCTAGCCTAGATTCCCAAAGCACTGCATTCAAAAAACCTGGGAAAGGTGAAGAAATACCTTCACATCACAGTACAAAATGACAGAGTTGGAAATTATGAGATAAATCTAGAAATTCCAACATAGTATGGAAAAGGAACTCCAGAAGGGGCAAAGAAAACACAATAATCACAAATATGATAAAATAAAATTTTATACAATTGGAAGAAAACACTAGCTGTCACACCAAATGGGAATAAAGAGGATAAATGAAAAATGGTAATTTTAAAATACATTTCTTAATTAAAAAAAAAAAAATGCTAATCGCACCCAGGAAGCAAAAACAAGTACTTGAAGGACAAGAATCAGAATGAATCTGATCATGGTACTTACAAGACAATAGAACAAATTTTCAAACTCTGAGGGAAAATGAATTTGAAACTAGAAAGCTACCAGCATTTGGGAAAGAGGGCAAAGAACATGCCTTCATACTAGACCTTAGAAAATATAAGATAACATAGAACGTGAAATAATTATGTGAAAATGTATTCCAAGAAAAAAAAAATGTTATCCAAGAAAAAAAGAAAAAGATGTGGGATTTAAGAAGGTATGGAACATAAAACAAGTTAACATATTTGGGTCTAAATAACTAATGACAACTTTTTTAAAGTACTTTTTTAAACCTCATTCATTCATTTTGCAAAAACGTGAGTTTTTGTGGTTAGAAACCTTGATTATCTTGTTTATGACTATACCTCCAACACATAAAAGCATACATAATACATTATAAGCACCTATTACGTTGGTCGGATTGGATTTTTCATTTGTTCACAACTACGTTGCCCCTGTTCTCACGACTATCAGCCTGTTAGCTGCACCTGCCTCCCTCTCCAGATTTCCCAGGCACTTTAATATTATCCTAAATAGCACCCAAAGTTTCCCTCACATTTCATCTTTCTGCTATTTTCATTTTGCCAATTTAAAATTCCAAGCTCCAGAGTATTGCTGGAAACAACAAGCCATTATAATTTCTCGTAGCTGCAACCTCTAACAGACCTTCTCTACATCGTACATCCTCGCTCTCTCCAAAATTCTCCCCGATACTTTTAAAATCTACTTTATTAGGTATAATTTCAAGATAATAAAATACACCCATTTTAAGTATACGGTATGCAGAGTTTTGACAACTGTATACATCTGAGATATCACAACCATGATCATGATATAAAATATATCTATCATCAAATTTCTCTCGTGCCCCTTTGCAGTCACTCCAACCCCAACTACCGACATGAGACAACTATTGACCTAGTAAGTACTTTCCCAAATAGCGACGTGGAAAAAAAGTCATGCATAATCTCCATGTGGGAAAAAACGTGAGAAGAGGAAGAATGAAACTCATGTTAAGATAATTATTGTATTTGGGGAATAAAAATAGATATATCATTATAATTTCCGAACAACAACGAGAAAAAGGAAAATGAGGCAAGAAACTTAAACAATCTAACAGGAGGCGATAGAAGGAAGAAAAGGAAAATTAGACAAAGAAAGCACAGTAAGAAATATACATAAAAAGTAATGCGCAGTAGTCAGTCTAGACATACAAGTACATCCACCCACACATGCAAAATGTGATAAAAACTGTATTTGCTAACTAAAAGACAGATGCTAAAATTGTGTTTAAAACAGAGAGGGAGAAAGACAAATTTTAAAATATGCTATTAATGAGAAATGGAACAAAAATAAAATGGTACAAAAAGCTTGAATGCAAGAACAGAACAGGATATGTTAAGCAAATGTAAGTATGATAATAATAATACCAGAATAATTAGAATTCAAGTGATAACTACTAAGCAATACAAAGGATAATGCACAAAGATATGTTACAACCCGCAAGAAGATATAATAGTCATGAAACTTCAAACGGCTAACAATATAACTTCAAAGTATGTAAAGGAAAAATAAGTTGGTAATAAAGATTTTATAACATTTTATGGAAATTTATGCATAAGTAAAAATGAGTAGGGCTATGATCTGTGGTATACAAGTAATCTGGCTCTCAAAAAAAAAAAAAAAACACTGATTTGTAGCATTTGCCAATTTCTGCTGTATAAATATCCCACCACACTGATTTCAAGACAATGATTTCACGACTGGTTCACAAAATGCCTGAATATTTAACCATAGGCTCTTACAAGCCAAGTAGAGCTGGCTCCAGCATACCACTGCCTGTGGTAAAATTAAAACACAATGAATGTTTTAAGTAGTATGTATGTATATTAGATTAAATAAATATAGATAGATTAAAACATTCTACCCTAGAGAAATAGCACATTAAAAAGTAAACACAGAACATTCATAAAAGGTTGTCTGTGCCTAGACATAAAGCATTTATGTGTTAGACCAAAATAGTCCCAAAAAATTACAAAAATCTAAATTGTACCTGCAACATTTTATGATCATGAATCAATAATATCAATAACATTGGATTATTGAATTGAAAAATATTAAATTATAATAGCAATGATATTAAATTAAAAATCAATAATAAAATAAAAAATTTTAAAAACCTATCCACTGATAAATGAATAAATGATCCTTTTAAATAATACTAATATAAAAGAAGTCAATTTAGAAATTATACTTCATTAAAATAACTGTTGAATATGGCAAAAGCATAATCACAGAGAATTTTATAGTTTCTCATAGAAAACAGTTAGATTGAAATGTTTATTATGAGTTAATCTTAAGAATCTATAAAAATAATAAAGAAAATAGAATAAAATGTTACCAAAGATAAAAACAGAAGTTGATCAAGTAGAAAATGTAATTAGTAAAATTAAGAGATCGTTCTCTGAAAAACAAATCTGACCAAAACTAAAAGGAAAAGAAAGTCTCAAATTATAGACATTAAAAATGCAGAAGGGACCATTATTAGTATAATTTTTGTAAATTATATGTTCATACAAATCAATTTAAATGTTCACTTTCTAAGAAAATATATATTATCAAAATAGACTCAAGAAGAAGAAAGCCTGGTTAAGGATCAGTCTAAATATATGTAATAAGAAGACTGATTTCTTTAAGAAGATCTTACCAAACACTCAGGGAACTTATAAATCCTTATGGTAATATAAGATTACTCTAATTCATGGGCACCACAATCTGATATCAAAACTATATAATGATATCGTAAGAAAGAAAAGGATACAGCAATCTTTTATATGAATATAGATGCAGATTTCCAAAATAAAATATGAACAAATTTCATCAAGCAGTGTGTTAGCAGAATAAAATTATATGACTAAGTTTTATTCTTGAAACGAAAGGATGGCTACCATCAGGAAGCTTATTAGTACATTCACTACATTAATAGATTAAAAGAGAAAAGTCATGGTTGCCTTTGCAGAAGGAAAAATATCTGACAAAATTCGACATAAATCCTTGAAACAAAAAACATTGAAATATTCGCCAGCTGATAAAGAATATCTAATACAGACCTGTAGGCAACCTGTTTGGGTCATGTTCTCTAAGAACAGGCACAGAATAAGGAGATGCACAATCAGGGCTGCCAGTCAACACCGATGTGGTCACAGCTGCGTGGGTTCAAGTTCTGGCTCTCTTTAACTCTCTAGGTGACATCGAGACATGTATATACCTTAGTTCTTTTTTTCCCCCCAAATCAGCAAAATGGAGATAATTATGGAAGAACTTCCAATGATTATTATGAAGATTATTGTGAAGGTTAAATTTTACATGTAAAGCACTTTAGATTGTGCACGAGGCATAATAAGGCCTCACAATCTATTCATATTATATTGGCATCTCATCGAGAACCTTTGAGAAAAATAGGGCAGGCACCATTATTATCAGCCTCATTTTAGCAATAAAGAAAGTAAAAGATGGAGAAGTTAAGTAATTTGCCCAACATTACACATGCCAAGAAGAAATACCACTAGAGTTTAGTCCTGGTTCTTTCATTCACTTACACATTCCTTAAAATATTTATTGAGTCCCTACTATATGTCAGTCACTCTTCTTCTAAGGATACAGCATTGAAGAAAAAACAAAAACAAAAAACCAGAAAGTCAGAAAACAAACAAGTAATTATATAGTATGACTGATGGCATACTCAATTATCACGGAGAACAACAAATACAGTGTATGTGAAATTAACCCCTGTTTTACATAGGATGGACAAGAAAGGCCTCACTAATCAGGTGACATCAAATTCAAGCAGAGACCTAAAGGAAGAGAGTCAGCAAACAACATCTGAGGAAATAACTTTTCAGACAGAGGCGACGAGAAATACAAATTCCGTGTGGGGGGAGGTGCTAGGAAAGGCAGGAGGCTAATTCATCCAGAAATTCAGGAGGTGAGACCGGGGTTAGGTAGGGGAGGGTGGGGAAGAACTTGGGATCGCACTGGAAACCCCATTTAAGACATGTTGAGCCCAGGGAGGATGCGAACTGCCTTAGGTTTTAAAAGCCACACTCTGGCTGCCTTACTGACAGTTAGATTGAAATGAAGCATGGGCGTAGGGGGGCAAGCATGGGCGTAGGGAGGCTACAGGAGGGCTGCTACCATAATTCATGGCAATCGTAATGATGATGGATATAGATACATATTTTGAAGGTACGGGATCTGCTGATGAATTGGATTTTGAGGATGAGAGAAAACATCCTAGAGGAGATGACAAAAATAGATTACCTTAGAGGATGATTAAAGTTAGCCGATCTGAGAAAGGAGAAAAGGGCTTTCCAGGCAGAGGGAGAATAATGGGCATGACACCAGGAAGCATGCAGGTCAACTCCATGCACTTCAATTTTGCTAGCGCATTAAGTTGGAGAAAGGGTGTGGTGGCCGCACAGCGGTGAGAAATGCGTTAAGTCACCGAGAACCTTGCCTGACTGCAGAATTCGCTGTTCACTGTGTTCGTGAGTGCAATGGCCTGTCACATTTGTGTTTGATATAGATCCTGACCACCGTGCAGAGGAGGCATGTAAAGGACACAAGACAGAAGGTGGGAAAATGAGTTAATTATTATGACAGTTGTCTTTATAAGGGGCTAAACTGAGGAGGCAGTCGTAGGAACTGAAAAATAGTCATAGTATTGCTTAATGGGGTAATACTTCTCAGCAAAATTGGCAGCTTTCGTCGGCTGTCTGGGGATGCAGGGTGAGGGACGGGAAGAGTCTCGGATGACTAACACATTTTATGGTTTGGAACGTCCGGGCTTGGGGGCCACTCGTTGAGACTGGACGTGACACAGGACTGGTCTGAGGGGACGATGACTCATCCGGTAGCCGACACGTTAAATTTTAAGTTTCGGAGGCCGGTGGGATAGCAAAGAAATGTTGGATGACAGATGAATATGCAAATTAGAAGCTCAAGAGATGGCAGAGCTGGAGATTGGCTTAAAACCATGAATTTGGAGATCAAGCCAGAAGAGCATGTAAAGAGAAAACTGCAGTGAGAAAAAGAAAGAACAACAATCTTTAACCTTTCTTCAGATAATGGCTTCAGTGAAAGGCTTCTAATTGCTTCAGGTTATTGGTCACAGCAAATGTGATCATACAGCAAGCAATTACGGCACTCTCGTGTAGCATTTTTCCTTGAGTGTAAGAAGAACGTTTTTTTCAATTTGAATGTTTCTGAAATTGAGTCACATCTTATAAATGATCTCTATCCTCATCCTCAGAAAAGCTGTTATTTAAAAGATTGCGCTTCTTAAAAAATTGCTTTTGTTTCAGGGCAAGTTCTCTGGGAAGGAGACTGATGGATTTATGTGCAAGATGTATCCTGGGAACCATCTGCAGCATCATTACCTGTGGGGGAAGGGAAGCAAGCTGAACTGGGCAGAGGAAGAAGTAAGGCCACTCTGCAGTCACGAAATGGGCTCTGTGGGGCTCTGAAGCTGGGGTGGCCCTCTCCAGTTGTACAAGTTGGGGAAAGGAAAGCCTATTAACACTCCCTGCCTCAAAGAACACAGGATGCAGGCTGTCCCCAGGGAGTGGGTGTGACCTGGACAAGCACAGCTTCTCCCAGAGAGGACTGTCAGCAAGCAGCACTCCCAGCAGCTGGGATAACAAATTCTTCATTCCCAAAGGAGAATATGGCCACAGCTGTGGCATGGCATCCACCACAGTCAACGTTCAAGAATGAAAGAAACACAGCAACTTTCCTTCTATTTGATTTCTTCTTAATATGATCATGAAGTATTAGACATAAATTTTCCCTGGCACGAATCATTTTAACATCCACTTTAGTAAAAGTTTAGGTCATCTGAAATCCTACCCTGTTTGTGAAAAAGTAGAGAAGCAGAATTATTCCTGAAAATTAAAAAATTATGAGATCGAAAAAGACATTCGCTGTGAAATTCCTAGAGATTTATTGAAAAGTTATTTGGCAATGAAAGAGTAAAATAATAATGATAAGTGCTAACTTACACAGCACTTAGAATGAGGCGGATTCACCAGAGGCCAGCAAGCCTCTGTCTTGCACTGTCTGGAGTGAGGGGACAACAGCACCCATCTTGTGGTCACCTTTTACCTCCCAGAAGTTATTCTGGGTTTGCAGCAGGTATTTTCAGCTGCCAGAATGCCTTCAATCTGGACTCCAATGACAATCGAACCCCAATAGACCTCATGGGGAATCTGGACCTTGCCTGTAACTCTAAGGACAAGAATGTGAATACAACGCAGGAGGGCCACGATGTCCCAGGCTCTCAGTGACTTTACACTCGCTCCCCCCATCTCTTATAGCTGCCTGATATCATGCCGAGTGAAACCCAAAAGCTGGACTTCTCCCAGGATTCCCTCCAAACAAAAAAGACTGCCTGAGCTCGAAGCCCTGGAGGAAGTTAGAAACGTGTTACTTCCGGTAATTCATTATGAAGGCAAATGAATACTTCCTAAACCACCAATAATAAAAAACAAATTTTGATCTACTTTGCTAGAGAAAAGAATTCTTTTTTTCCATTCTCTCTATAGAAAAGGTTAAAAAATTATTATGCCATAAAAGAGGATATATGAGTGTATGCAGACAAAACTCTATAGGAAATAAAGTGTATTTAATGAAGTTTATTAGTGATGATGACAATATTTTGTGATGTTTGTGGTACTTTTCAGCTTTTCATATCTGTAATTTGTCATTTATTTTCCCAATCTAAATATATCCTTAAATGTTCTCATTGACTAACTTCGTATTCATAATTCAGTACTCTTTTTCTTAAAGATAGGGCCAGACATCTTAAAATCTCGAGGCCCCATCGACCTGGATTCTCCCTTACTTATCATGCATTAGATGCTCTTCCAGGCACTTAAGCAATTTAATCAGGTAAATTTATGAGGCAGACGCCGTCATCATCCACTTTACAGGTGGGGAAGTTGAGGACAAAGATCTTAAGGAACTTGCCAACAGTGACTCACTGAGGAACAAGGCCGTGTGAAGATCTGAACCTGCCGTCTCGCTCCCGAGCCCACGCTCTTTAAGCTCTGTGCTCTATTGAAATAGGCCATTTACATATTATCTTTATGCACTTCGATAGGCATCCTCTCCTCTATCGTTCCACATTTACCACACTCCTTTGCGGTCAAGGGAATGTGTTAGGTACTGGATAATCTCAGGTGGATCTGAGGTAGCTCCTACCCTCACAAAGCACAAAGACTAATGAGGAGACCCAAAGTGCTGTGATAGAAAGCATGATAAAATACAAAGGTATAAAAAAATGCTATGAATCAGTAAAGGAGAAATAATGAATTAAACATTCTGTTTTGCCAAGTGAAAGTGTGTGAGCAAAGGCATATAAACATCTGATAAGTCTTCCTTTCATTCATGGAACACTGGGGCGCTAATGCTATAATATTCTAAAATTTTAACTCAAGAAAGTGGATATATTTGGAACGACAAAGTTGAAAAGTTTCATTTTAGGACTAGTGAACAGATGTTTTCTGAATACTTATGATGTGACTGGCATTTTGATAGGCATTTGGCGATCTAATCAAGAGAAAACAAATTTTAAAATTGGAAAGAATAACTGAGATCCCATAACCTACCCTATTTTTCCATGAAGAAGCTGACACCAAAAGATACATAGCATATATTCCAAGAGTCATCTCTTTCAAGAGGCCGTTCTTAAATGACCACAGTCAGATATCATTTTACCTTTTTCTAAACCCAGCTTAGGATACTGTTGTTCTTCTATGATTATTGTTCTTTAATCGGGTACTTGTTTTATACATATGAGATCACGAGCTTTTTGAGCTTCTTAATGACAACTTTAACTACTAAAATCTTCACCATCTCCTCAAAAAAAAAAAAGAGCATTTAAGCACATATCCAAAAATTTAGATAAAATCATCTACAGCTAAAACACTCATCCCTCTAGAAGTCTCAGGATCTCAGGTTGAGGATCTTCTAGATCACTGGCTCCCCCAAAATAATTTTTAAATGAATGTCCATATCATACATACATAAAATACATTTATCTATTTATCTCCTATTGTGCTCAACATAGCAATAAACATGATAGAAGCTTAATAAATGTCCATTGATTTGAATTACCCAAGAATTAAGTCACGGTCAAGAGGAGACACAGAACCAGCCTCATAACTCCCTGGATAGTCATGTCTTACACTATCTCATGATCTCTTTACAAACAAATAAACACACAAACAAACAAACAAACAAAAACATAATCATTGCTACTATGAGCTCAGTTTTATAGAGGAGATAAAATAAACATTAAACAACAAACTCAGTATACGACTTGGTTATGACTATACCTGCAATAAAAATTCATGTTTAGGAAAGGACACCACCTGTAACATAGAGGGTTCTCAACAAATATGTGTGGAGTGCTTGTGAATATATGAATAATAAATAAGGACAAATAAATGCTCTGCAAATGGAGAAGGCTTTTGGATGGGGTAGCAATTGAGGTTAATACTGAATAGCGAATGAAATCTGAATAAGAAGTAGGTGGATATTCTAGCTAATACACACCCAACATAAACATTACCATCGAGTGTGAGAAGGCATCGCCTAGAGGCATCGCTGACTGGAAAGTATCGAAGCAAGTGCACTTGAATAGGCAGGCTGGAGTCGGATTGCATGTGACCTTCAAAGTCAAGGTGAGGAATCTGATTTGATTTTCTGGGCAATGAAATACAACTTTAGATTCTTAGACCATGATGTTACCTAACAGTTGTACTTGACAGTAATTAATAATTAAATGAATAACCAAAGAGAAAAAAAATTAATCACTTTTGAACATCAGCTAGTATAAACACACACTAGTTAAACAAACTATCATCCTAATCTGATAACTAGTCTTTCTACTTAAAATAACTTAATTTATGATTCCTGGTCATCAGCATGCATTCTTTTGACAGGAAAGAAAATACGTCGATTATTCAAGAGTGAGCATTTGTAGCTGATTACATGACATGCTCACGTTTAAGTATGAGCTGGAGAAGCACAGGATTGGGTCATAACCAACTGGGATCCTACATGAAGTCCCCCAGCCTCTCCAAACACGTGTCCAATAGGAGCATCCATCTGGATTGTGGCTCTGTTAGTGCTGCTTCCCTAAGTGTATGTTTTTAATTTGCTTTATCAAGTATTCATATTATTTTTGTACTTGGACCTGCCTACTAAAGCTGGTCATCATCCAATCTCTCTACTAATCTATTTACAGCCCCCTTTAGAACTACATAATATTGAAAAATGAGCAATGTTTTTTTTTCCCCAGGAAATTTGTACCACTCCTTCTCCAGCCTACAGCTTTATTCTTCCCCTTTAGCATCGCCTTCTCCACCTTCAAACAAATATTATCCCAATGACTGATTCCCACAGTGCAGTTAGCAGAATAATCCAGAGAAGACACCAAATCTATATCATGTCTATTAGACCACATTGTCTCTCACCTTCCCTAACTGTCCAAGGAACTCTCCAATGTTGGCTTTCCACCCTGTGTGTATGTGTGCGTGTGCGTACGTGCATGTGTGTCTGTGTGTGTTCACATGCACGTACATACCCACATGTGAGCATGTTTGCTGCTGCAGA
This sequence comes from Pteropus alecto, assembly GCF_000325575.1. Lineage (NCBI taxonomy): Eukaryota > Metazoa > Chordata > Mammalia > Chiroptera > Pteropodidae > Pteropus > Pteropus alecto. The sequence continues at coordinate 2,353,048 of NW_006431918.1, read as the reverse complement.
GAACAAAGGAAAAAGATCTCTGCTCTTATAGAATTTATATATTTTTTACTGTGACCACAGATTGTGCATATGTGTTGTAGAATGCGGGGGTAAAATAGCCATGACTTTCTGGTAGAAATTTCTAGCTAGTACCTTACACCTTAAGTAGCTTTGTTCAAATGTGCGATGGGAAAAAAATCTGTAACTAGATAAAGTCAATATTTTGTGGAATTTAATTATGTTTCCCAAAGTCAGACCCAGCAAAGAAAATTCAGTTAGTCATCATTAAGTAAAGTTTTCCTAGTGTTCACATTTTTTTTTCAACAAATACAGGTCTTAATTTAAGAAGAGGGAGGTCCATAAGGAGAACAAAGCTAGATATTAATATATTAATCATTTATATGGGACGATATTAGTTAAATTTGTCTTTGTTGTTAACTCTGAACAAATGCTCAGAAAATCCTGCAGTTCAGCAAAAATCATTTCTGAAGGAGGAAAAGTACACTAAAAGGAAAAGGCTTGAATTAATCATCTCTATGGTAAAGTATACCAATTCACATGTTGTCTCTAATATTGACTGTTAACCAAAAAACTTGAACAATTGTCTAGAAAAAAATCACTTCTCAGCAGAAATTACTTCAATATGAGCTATAAGTTTGTGAAGTAAATTGAAATCCACAGTTTGTATGATGCCAAAAGAGAATAATGATGCTTGGTCTCAGAAACAGCAAAATGCGTCAATGTCTAGGAGTTATATACAACTAATGCAGAGATTAGCTTTCTATACTAATAACCCCTTATATCAAGCCAGTTAATGATTTAACTTGAGCACCTGAAGAGATTCTGTGGGTTATTATGTGAAAGGAAAGAAGGCCTATAGGTAATAAGGCCATGCAGAGTAATTATCTTGTGGGGGAAAAAAAATGTTTTCTGTTTCCAGTAGAAATGTATGAAACAAGTGACAGAGGAATGAAAAAATATCTTAAGAATCCTGTTATTTTCTTTGATTCCCTCAAGCACCCATTATCATGACAGAACTGAATATTTACATCAAATAAACACCATTAGCAGAAAAGAAGAGGAAAGAAAATTCTTTTTCCACTTAGAGCATTTCAATATCAAGAGTACCACGGGCCATTAAGGCACAACAAAACAGCCTGTCTGAACTGCCACTTACCCTTTCATTTATTTATTTTAAAAGGAAAATGTGAATAAATATCTGTATAGTTTAGACTCCCTCTGGATGCTGAGCAACCTGTTTCCCAGGAAAGCAAAAGATCACTAAGACTTCTATTCCTCTTAAAAAATATATGTCTTCTCTCCCTTCTTTTCACTCAGGTTAATTAACATGCCAACTCATAAGTAAAAAAAAAAAAAAAAAAAAGGAAAGAAAGAAATCGTGTTTTACAGTACGTCTCATGTAAGAGTTCAGAGTAAGAATCAAGAGTTGTTTTGGGGCAAGAAGGAAAATGTACGATAACGAAAGAAGAAATTCTCGCAGGCTCTGCTTAACTAAAGTAACATAGGATTGCTAATTAGTCACAGATTTACAGTGAGAATATAGGTGTGTACAGGCTGAGCTGAATATCGCAGATGCCAGCCAGTAAAGACATGAAACCAGACTGACATGGCCACAAAATGTAAATGGAGAACACAGAATTTTTAATAAGGTAACACTGGCATTAAAATATGCTCATTTCAATTACAAAGAAAAAAAAATCTCCCTCAAATGTTCAATTAATACTCACTGAGGATTCCCTGGCAAAAAGCACTTACTTCTTAGGGGCCATATGTCTAGAGTAATAAAAGGTGAAAAACTGAAAATAAATAATATTTGGGGTCGATACTGCAAATATCCAAAGAAGACATCCTGAAAGCTTGGCTCTAATGAACAGCAAGTGCGGATGGAACGTGACGGCTGAGCCCGTGAAGGAAGGCTGGTGGGAGATGTTCTGTAGGAACAAAGTGCTGTGTCCAAAAGGTACATCGGGCAAACGCAACTCCAAGTTAAAACTAACACTCGGGTTCTGAGCTTTTAATAGCGCACAAGGCGGCAACTCATAAAGACAATTTCCGATCAGATTTTATGGGACTTTTCCTTTATAGCCAAGACATAAAGCCATCTCCATGAAAAAAAAAAAAAGCTTTACAACAAAACTTCCCATCAAGTGTTCAAAAAAAAGAAAAAAAAGAAAAACAGAACCGTCTGACAAGTCTCTGCTATTCAAACAACAACAACAAAATAAAAACAGTAATACGATATTCATTCAATAGAATGAAACACATAAAACACAGGAGATAGCTCACTTCCGGACATGGTACTGATAGCATTAGGCTTCTTGTCTCTAATACTCCTAGTCATACTCCCCCTCCAGCTATAATAAAATATTACTATCCAGCTAGAAAATCAACACATTGGCTTCCAAAGCACATGGCCTCGGTAGTTTTCCTATCAGAATCTTACAGCTTTATGAAGCCACGTACTGACACAATGGCAGCGTAAAGACAAAATAAAACCCAAAGAAAAACAGATAAACAGCTGTTTCCCGTTGCGCTGAGGCATCATTGCAAACATATAGTCATATAGGTTTTTGCATAGTGAAAATTCTTTTTATTCTTTTCAAACTGAACAGCAGCATGAATAGTTCGGTTCCAGTTGCGGTTTTCCAAATTTTACTACCAGAAAAATCGTTCCCAATGTGCATGTTGTCCATAACATCCTCTCTTCCAGGGAGAGGAGTTACATAGCTCAGACTCCATTTCTAATTTAATTTTTTTTAACACCTTAAAACATGGTGTGGATCCTCTGACTTGTCACAACTAGGCCATCAATTTGGCGGAGAACCCATCAGGATGACATCAGTGTTTCATACAAATTATTTCAGAAAGAAAGGCAAAACCAGCTTTCTTAGACAATGCACAACCTCTCTGACCATAGTCAGCTACCATGATGCCTGTGTTTTAATATTTTGGTAATTTATCCTAAGTAGCAGAATATTAACATCTCATTATAAGAACGATCATGCATAAAGTGTGACCAAATAACACTTAAATACTTTAAAATATATTTCTGGTAAAATAAGGGAAAATTTTTAAAAAAATGAAAAACTTATTTAAGAAGAACAGAGTGTGAAAACAATTGGATCCCAGAAGTTTTATTATGTAAAGATGGAAAAACAATCCTAAAACTTGATTGAGTATGACAAGCCCTTGCACATTCAAATTTTAGTATAATACTCACATACTCTGTATATTTTTTTATATGTCTTTATGAGATTCAGCAAATAAATTTTTAAGCAGTCAAAACAAAATAAATCAAACATTGCCAGCAACTTGGAATCTATCTAAAGCATGTCATAGATGTAGTTAAAATAATAGAATTTAGGAACTGCTCATTTTATAGTTGAGGACAATGGGGTTCAGAGATGTCTAGCAACTTGTCCCAAACTACTTAGTTATCGAGTGCACTGGGATTGGCTTTTGTTTCACACAGAGCACTGTTCCAAACACAACTGAGCTGTTATAATCTGTGAAGCTCTGTCTGACCTGGTAAATCATGGGGGAAAAAAAAGATTCCTATCATTATTTTAGTGGAGGGGGCGGAGCAGGGAGGAGAAGATTCAAAAGATGCCAATGAGAAAATCAATAGTTCTTTTAAAAAAATGTTACATTCAACAGCCTAAGAAATATATATCATATATTTGCTTATGTTATTTAAAATCAACAAAATGACACTTATCTGGTTTTCATCTTGTGCATCAGATCAAATATTCTGCTTCATAGAAATCCATGTAGTCGCTAGTTAATAGCTACTTTATATGATCAAGAATGGGATTTTTATTGATTGACTTTATATCTTTACAGTTCCCTTAGCACATTGCCATAGGAATTAAAGTCAATTACTTCTGAAACATACACAAAGAGAAAAATTATGATTGCACTCAAATTTCCAACCAAAAAAAATAATAAAAATTGAAATGAGTACGACTTAGTTAACCAAGTCTTTAAAGTGTGTCCACAAGAAAAGCAGAGGGTAGGAAGTAGGAACTAAAACTTGAAATAAGATGGGGTGAAGTAAGTGGAAATCACAGAACTATGCAGGATACAACCAAATCTAATTCACACGAGTCTTGATCATCTGGATCTCGTATTTTACAGGACCAGCGTGCATGTAAACATGCATTGGAACTCCAAGGCAGTACTTTTTACAGCACTATGTGGTACCAACACAGTCTGGTTTTACAGCAATAAGGCCAATTTCTGTAACTGATGTTCATGGATACAACAAGGCCCTCCAATGAATGCAATACAAGGACAAGCTCTGTTGTTCAACCACATCCAAGCTTGACCTCAAACTCTGTCAGTTACTGTTTTGAGTAACATGGTGTGGTAAGCACAGTTCTACACCCCAGCCCCCATAAGTCCCACCCTAAATAAGTATAGGATGAGATATCACTCCTGGTTGTATGTCATTATGTTGCACAGTAGGGAGACTATTGGGGGGTTGAGGGAAAGAAGAAGGTGGCTGGTCTCATCACATGAGCCCTTAAAAGCAGAGAACTTTTTCTGGTCGATGGCAGAAAAAGAAGCCAGAGGAAATCCAATCATGAGAAGGACAGATTAATGCCACAAAATAATATTTTGTTATGAGATCATTTAGGAGAGTAATCAGTTAGAAATGACATTGAAATTACTAGATTAAAACAAGCATAAAAAGAAAATAATCACTCCCCATCTCAACTCTTTGCTTTCTCAGCCTTGGTTAAGCACTGAAATAAAAGGAAAATAAGATGAAAATATATTTATCTTTTTGTCATGAAGGAATAAAAGTGACAGCTATTAAGAGACAGAATTTACTTCTTATTGCTAAACCAGTGAAGATATGTAATGATCAATAATGAGACTTTAAAACTCTCAAATTAGATTTTTTCCTACATACAGACAGATCCTTTACTTATAACACATTGATTAGAAGTTGCTGCACTATTTCATATAAACAACTAAAGCTTATATATTACTATGAACTATAAAGAAAGCCTTAAACTATACCTATTTCATATTATTTGCTAGTGACGATTACTGAAATACAAAAAATAAATATAACTGTTAGTCACTGTATAGAGAAAAATATTTACATTTAATCGCTTTACCATATTCTACTTATGTGCTGTCTTCAAATATATAAGATGACTTTTTACGATTAATAACAGTAAAAGAATAATTGCTAACAAATATCAAATATGGACTACTTATGTTACTGTTCTAAGCTATTTACATATCAATAATTTTTTCAGTATAACAACTTTATAATGAAGATACTGTCATTATCATCATTTTAAAGTTGAGAAATCTGAAGAACGGAGAAATTGCAGAACTTGCCCAAAGTTATACAGCGAGTAAGTGGCAGCGTCGGAGCAGGAACCAGGCAGTCCAGCATGCATCCATGTTTTTACTGCTGTCCTACGCTCCTCCCAGAATTAAACCAATGTCACTTCCTGTCTGGAAAATCCCTACTGCCCAGCTTTCCCGAGGCTCCTATCTTGAAAATGAAACTTGGTCTATAGGGTTTCTTCCATAATAGAGAGTGAAAATACATCCATCAAAGAAGGCTAGACAGCTGGTTGTCCCCAGGATCAGAAACATGAGATGCAAGTAGACATTTCAACCAGGAAGGTGGGGAGGCTAAGAGTAACAGGGGTAGAAGACATGCGTGCGATGAATTCTCCACCCAGGGGTTGGTTCCCTCAGGAGTGCAGTTGAGGGTACACTTACTGGCAGCCTTAGTTTTGCCCCGCTACCCACTTAGGGATAGATACCCAATGGATACCGATACAAAGGGTAGCTCCACTCAAGAGGAAGCCAAATGTGACTGAAAAACGAAGGCGAGGATTAGTTAAGCAGAGAAAGGGACTGAGTTAACACACCCAAGCCTCCTCTCTGGAAGGAATCTGGAAGTTTCTGCCAAAACCCACAGGGGATATAGAAGATGGCTAAAAAGAGAGCCGGAGGCGTGCCTGTGGTGAGTGACGTAAAGGAAGCTGAACCCAGTAGAGCAGAGAGACGATAAAAGCACAGCCCGGTGAGGGAGACTGAGGCTCAGGGGATCCGCAGCATCTGTCTTTCCAAAGAAAACATCTCTCAACAAGGATGGGCGTATATTTTCTAGGATATGTGGCACTTAATATTATCTCTATCACAAAATCAATCATTTAAACATTTTCAATTTAAATTACAAAGCAGTTTAAGCACAATTACAAAACATGTATTAAGAGAAGGTAATCACACAACCTGTATACTTTTTAAATGTACAGATTATATCCTTTCAAGTGAACTTTACTAACGATGACAGTAGATGAAGCTTAATGTCCCATAAAAAGTGTTAACAATGTCAGGTTATTAGGTTTCCACGGAATATTTAGATAACCTATTGTATCAGAAAATTAAAATTTAAGATAAGATAGGATTAAATAAATAAGCTTACAAATGGTAGATGGCCATAGCCAGGTTCGTGCTTACATGTGTATGTGGCTCTCACAGTGTTTTCACAACTTTCTAAATATTATGTAGAGACAAAATATACACACCCCACACGTGGGGACATTGTGCTTAGTGAGGTGAGCGGGGCACAGAGGGATGGATGCTGTGGCTGCAGAGAGGAGAGTGGTAGTTGCCAGAGGTCGGAGGCAGAGCAAAGAGGTGTGTAAGGGGGTCAAAGGGTAAAAAGAAAAAATAAAATTAACAAAGGGTTAATTTTAAAAATAAATATAACTGTTAGTCACTGAAAAATAAAATTATCAAAGGATAAAAATAAAAATAAAAACAACAGTTAAAAAAAAACAAAACCCAAGCAACCAAAAAATATACCACAAAATCCATGCACAAAAAGTCCTTAATTTTATGTTATATATACCTTCCTAATAAATTTGGTTAGCTGGCTTCTTAACCCATAGTAAATTACGAGTTAAAATAATGGCCAGCTCCAATTCATGCTAGTGTCTGGCAACGTGTACCTGCCAGGGCCCCGAGCAGTTAATGGGAGTGATTCTCTCATATCACAATTTTCATCCATCCTCAACCACAGTGGAATCACATTTCAAACTTTGTACACGAGGTCAATGGTTAACTAGGAACCACTTTATAGAAAAGAAGTGTTAAGCCAGCTTTTCTGGACAGCAGCCATTATCTAAAGCAAAGGTTATTGATCTGTCTCGAGCCATGTCAAATGACATGAGGTACCCAGCAGTCCTTGGACCTATAAACTTCAATGATATGTCACTTTAAGCATTCTATTCAGTTTCCCACTGACTATTTTCAACCTGTCACATTGTTCCTTGAATCTTAGTCCAAACCACCATCCAATTTCACTTGAACTACTGCATTAACTTCTTAGCTGTCCTCCTCACTATCCAAAAGGGTTCCCTCTAAAAATTGTTCTCCATTGACTAGAGATCCTGATAAAACATAGGTCTGATCCATCTGCTTAAAAATCCTCTTGAAGTTTCCTGTTGCCCTTAAGATTCGGTCCAAAATAATACTTGGAATCTCCTATAGGGCGCGGCATGATCTAGTTCTGCCTCCTTCTCCAAAATCATCTCACTCCACACTCTACCCTTTCTTTCTGATCTCTCTCTTCACTGGTCTTTCAATAAAAATAAATAAATAAGCAAATACACACAAACACACAACACTTTACGTGACAAAAATAAACACATCCCACATTATCCCTCACCGCAACTAAAAACACCAAAGCGTTTCAAAAATAAATATTTGATTCAACTCCACCCTTCCTTTCTAAAAACTGAATAAAATGAGCGCTAAAAAGCAGAAAATAGATTTGTTTCTTAATCTTGCTGACTGGACAAAGCGAACATGTTTAAAAAAAAAATAAAAAAGGAAGTCTATGGCCATGACACCCTGAATAAGCCCGATCCTGTTTGATTTCAAAAGCTAAGCAGGATCGGGCCTGGTAAGTATGTGGATGGGAGACCACCTAGGAAGACCAGGTGTCGTAGGTATAAAAAATTTAAAAAAAGGTGAGTGGCATACTGAGAGTGAAAAAATAGGATATGAATTAAACCATAAGTGTTCAAATACAGGAGAGACAGATGTGTGATCTTACTAAGATGAACCACTATTTCTGAGATTCCAGCCAGACTTGCTCTATTCAAATTCTTTCATCTTAAATTATTCCATAGAAAAACTACATCATCATCTCATCGATGATAATATAATGGCTATTGGTTACTGAGTGCCTACTATATTACAAAGGCCATGCATAACAGGTGAAAGGCTTTAGTTCATGTGTTGTTTACAGAACCTCTATGAGGAAGATATAATTGCTCTCTCTATCTTATAAACGATGAAACTGAAAGCTAGCCTAAAGTCGTCATGCAATGCTACTAAGTGGCAGAGCAGGGCTTCAAACTCTGGGCAGCTTAGTTTCTTAAACACTGCGCCAACTGGGCTTTAATGGTGCAATGGACAAAGGTCAGCACCCATTCTTTTGAAAAACAATATTAAATTCTTAGTAAAAGGAATAGAATAATAATTACTTTGTATAATCAAACCTTCCTTAAACTAATACCAACTTTAAGCCCACTAGCAAATGACTGTAGGTATTCTCATTGTATACAGGAATAAGAATAAGATACCATAGCAATCGTCTTTGGCACTTTCTTGGAATTTCTGATTAATACAAATAATGGCAGAAAAATAGAAACTATAGTTATAATTATTCAAAAGGATAAAACCATTACTTGCATATTCTACAATTAATCAACAAAGCTAAGCAAATTACTTGAGACATCATAAGAACTAAAATAGCAAGTTCTATGAGATGGTTTGAAACAAAATAAATAATAAAAATTAAATAACTGATAATTTTTATATGCATCATTCTGTATCTTAGCAATATTGAGGAAATTATCTAATCCATATTAACGACAAAATTATAAAATACTTAGGAATGAATGTGATAAGGAATGTGCTCAAACTATATAAAAAGTCAGTAAAACTAGACAATTAGATAATTCAAGAAGCATATTTTATTCCTGGATGGAAACACTATATATTGAAAAAAATGGAGATACTATTTTTCCAAATTATTTCTTAAGAAATGAAATTGGAAGTAAAATTGACATAAGAATTGGCATAGAAAGTTAAACTGACACAGTCTTAAAGTTGACAAGGAAAAATCCACCAGTGAAAATAATTTTGAAATAGAAAAGTAATAAAGAGGAACTCGACCTAGTAGATGTTAAAATTTATCACAGAATGAAAATAAGTTTGTCACTGAAGTATGAATAGACGACTCAAAGAAACACTGTAACACTGAATCTTGAAGCAGCAGGTAAGGGAACAGTTATTATTTATAATGAGTCTGTAAAGCCATTGGTTAGCTATTTAGGAGAAATCATATGCTAAATTTCAGCTTAAAAAAATAAAAAGATACCTAGAAAAAATATAAGCATCTGATTCTGAGAAGGCTTTCTGGAAAAGCAACTTTTAAATACTCAACATAGTAAGATTGATAGATTTGGCAAAATAAAAATTATTAAGTTCTATAAGTTAATGTATAGAAAACAAAATGATAGAATGACCGGGCTAAAAGAAAAGTGAAATAAATATATTAAAATGTACTGGTTCCTTACATAAAAGAAATTATAAAATCTGGTAAGAAAAACAAAACTATCTCTAAAGAACTGAAGTGTTAATTTCAAAGAGCGAAAATATAAATAACAAATGAACACTGAGGAATGCAATGCGGTAATCAAGGATACAAAATAAAATGAGATGCAATTCTTCACTTTACAAATTTTCAAAAAGATTCCATTCTATTATATTTTTTCTGCAAAGGTAAAATATTCCCATGGCTGAAAAACAAAACAATACGAGAAGCATTCATTTAGAGATCGCCGTCTGATTCCTGTCCCAGGCCACCCTGCTGTCTCTTTACAGTCTCTTTATTTAGACAACCATTTTTACTAGTTCCTGTGGATCCCTGCAAGTAAATTTAGAAATATATTCTTATATGCCCACACTCCTTAAATAAAATTAAATAATGAGCATTTTACGCGAGGTTGAATATTTTTTTATGAGTTGAAATATTATTTGTATTTATTTTTATGCAAACTGTCCATTCATGATCTTTGCTCACTGTGCTATTGCTCTGTACTTCCCCGCACTCCCACAATTTCTAAAATGTATTTAAAGAAAACTCTTGGTGATTTGAGAGGCAAATAATTTTTTCCCAGTTTACCATTATTCTCTGGTAGAATTTCCCCCAGAATGTTTGGGTATTTTGTTTTGTTTTGTTTTTCTCAACCAAAGAATTTTTTAAATGAGTCAGATATGGTTATTTTTTTCTTTTATATGCTAAAATTGAATAATAGAAATTTTTCAGATTCCATGGGATTTTCTAAGTATTAAGTCATCAGCAAATAATAGCTCCCACCTTTCTAAATTTTATACCTCAAATTTCTTTCTCTTCTCTAGCTTTGTTTACTAATAACTCTGGTAGAGATTCACTAGTAGAGGTGAGAAGTGTGTGCTGTTATTTTGTCTGTACTTATAGCTGAGAGAGCAGAAGTGCCTCTGGCATTTCGATAGTGTTTGTAATGCTGTTTCCGGGTTGAGTGTGTGTGTGTGTGTGTGTGTGTGTGTGTGTGTGTGTGTGTGTGCGTGCGCGCGCGCGTGCGCATAGTCTATCAGTTAGTCATGATTATAAAAAGTTTAACTCTTACTTTATTAATCTGTTTATTAAAACATCCAGAATGGCTGTGGAATTTCATTAAATGAATATTCAACATCTGCAAAGGTTAACATATGCCTTTTTTTCCCTTAGATCAATTAATATGATGAATTATTTTAATAGAGTTCATCATCTTTCATTCTTGGAATGAACTCTCCCTCATCGTGATATATTACTACTTTAAAGAATTGCCAGATTCTTTCTGCTAATAATTTTCTGAAGAATTTTGCATTGTAATTCATAAATTAAATTGGGAATAGTTTTCTTCTTGTGAAATTTTGACCAAGCTTGGGTATCAATGATATTCTTACTTCGTGAAAGCAATTTGAAGTTTGTTTTCCTCTGGAAGTTTAAATCACACTGAAATGATCTCTCCTTAAAAAAAAAATCATTAGAATGTAATATATCAATGATGCATGTTATCATATCTAGAGTAACAACTTACTAAAGATACTTTTAAAATTGAAGGTGATGGAAACAAAATAATATTAATAAATTAGTAGAGGAGAAAGGGATAATAAAAAGTTGATTAGTCCCAATAACCAAGAAAGGATGCGAAAGCTACATAAAGAGATATGTCAAACAGAAAACAATAGTAGAATGGTTGGTATAAGCAAAACAATATCTATAATTATGTTAAATAAAAATGGACTAAGTATTCTCTATAAAAGACTAAGATTCTCAGGTTGAATTAAAAATGAAAACATAAAACACAGCTACATGCTGTTTACAGGAGAATAACATTAGGACAAACACAGGCTGAAAGTAAATGGAAAGGAAAAGTATATATTACACAATCACTAAATGAAATAAGTTGGGATAGCTATACTAATGTTGGAAAAAGCAGACTCGAAGGCAAGTAACCATATTAGAAAGATACGGTCACCCCACCAGGGGGTATCATATCCAAAATATAGCTTCCTAAAACCACGGCTTTAAATTTTATAAAGCCGAATGAATAGAAATAGAGAAAGGAGAAATAGGCAAATTCACCATCACTGTGGGAGATTTCAAAATCTCTCTCTTAAAAGCTATCAGAACAAAAGTAAAAGAAAAATTCAGCAAGGATAGAATAGGTCTGAAATAAAAAACAATTAATAACTTGAGCTATCTGACATGTATGCTGCATTTTCCCCCAACAATGGCAAAAGTCACTCTTTTTTTTCAAGTACTACTGGAATATTTGCCAAAGTTGACCTATGTTGGGCCGTAAACGAGTCATTATAAAATTAAAACTGAAATTATTCCATATTTATTCTCTGGCAGTTTCTGGCTGTGTAATCTGTAACACGAAAAGATTACTGGGGAATTCTTCATCACTTGAAAATTAAGCATGACATTTTTTAATAACTCGTGAATCAGAGAAATCCCAATGCAAACCACACAAACAATGAAGATATGGCATCATCATCAGGCACAGAAAAGGTATTTCACTAAGGAGCATGATTCCAGGAAAGCAGGATGGAGTAAAAAATGGGTAAAAAGCAGAAAAGAAGAGAAAGCTAATAGAAGGGAGGGCTGCGGGGCTGGCCATTTCTAGGTGTGCAGAGCCATGCAAACTGCACCTTAAATAGTCTCTCCCAGGCAGAGAAAGGGGTAAAATATGTTACTAATCCCTCATCACGCTGGTCAGTGATTAGTCATACAGCCTGTTCACCGGTCATCATTTCCATGTCAGGAGGAAAGCCCAGGGAAGCCCACAGTTGGGAGCAGGCGCACGACGCCTCCCGTCAGGATGCACCTTGTAAAGTCTTTGGGTGCTTCTAAGAGATTGGCTTATGCGCCCATCCTGAGCTCCTCCAGCTTCACCACCGAGGGACACAACCCCTCCTTCCAATGCGTTTCCCTCTGTTTTGAAAGATGTGCTTCCTGAGGTCTGCCAACAATAGGGACAAAGAATCTTTCTCTATGTCTCACAGCAATGACTTCCTGTTTGAGCCTAGCTCCCACTCAGTGCTCTTGGAATACTTATCTGATGGTGATTGTTGATATCTGCCATCACTGGGTCACCTCTGCATTCCCATTCCTCTCTGTCACTCCAGTAGGACCTCCTGCATAAATTCTGCTGGCCTCAGTTAATTTGCCTCCATCCACACATGTAATGGGTTTTATGGCTTTTCACTGTCTCTGGGTTTTGCTATCGATGTATTTTGTGGGTCTCCCTGACATCCCATTCTATATAATTTCTAAGAGGAGAATTACATTTGACCCAAACTGCTGCCCTATTTCTCATGGAACCAGGAAGATTGTTTTAAGATTGTTAAATGTCAGCATTGGTGAGGATGCAAGGTCACCAAGACTCACAAAGAGATTATGTAGCAGTCAATTAGCACATATTTCCTGGAATATGGATTGAGCATTGTTAAAATGTTTATAACTTCAGACATCTTAATAACTCTCCTGGAAAAAATTTTCCTAACAAAATTGTCAGAAACCTAGATGGAGCTTTATTCAAAAATATATTTGCCAAAATATTATTTTTAATAAAATCATAATGGATTGCAATATATTTTCAATGGGAATATTATATATATATATACATTAAAATATTTACTTATGTAATGTCACAAGGAAATGTCACAGTTGCTGTTAAAAAAATGTACAAGGCAAACTTTCAATCATTTTTATATCAACCATGTAGAAAAAAATAATCCTGGGAAGAATCATGGAATAAATTGCTTCTTCGTTACTGTAGTACTGGCGATGTTTTTCCCAATTTTTCTATAGTTTTCATTTTTACTATAATGAGCATATGTGACTTTGATAATCAGAAAGATAATAAATAAAATTAAAAGCTTGGGACAAACTGAGTTAAAGACGGTGCCTCAAGGCCACGCCAACCTGTTAGGTTGCAGCCCCAGCCAAAATAAAAGTGGGGGGGTTTGGAGAGCATGAGCAGATGATATCTCTATTAATCTAGCCACATCTAAATTCAGCTTTATAAATACTTTATTCTCAGAAGAGAAAATAGAAAACAAAGATCATGATTGTACCTACAAGAGTTTAGGCTGGCACAAAAGTCGTCACGGCCAAAATTTCTTTAGCAGAAAGCCTAATATGCTACCCACCTGATTATCCCAAATTAAAACTATCTTCAAGGGAACGTCCTATAGAAACAATGCCTTTCTGGGTCCTTGTCACAGTAACCTTGGTGCACCCTAAGGAACACCTTATCCTTAATTTGCCTGTTTTTACTATGCAAACTGGAAGAGATAACTGAGGTCTTTAATTCCACCTCGCCGGTGTGCATCTCAACCATACCTCTCCCTAGCATCAGAGAGCAACAGGTATCACTGACCTCCACAAGACAACCACATCAAAATGCTTCTGTTTTGAAGTACCCCAAGGAAAGCCAGAACTGAAAATTTAGGAAGCGGGGCAAATTCAGAAAAACGGAAAGCACACGGTAATTTTCTTATGATTACAAAACAACTGAGGGGAGATTCTTGTTTAATTTCTTGCCTATTTCAAGTATGATTTCACTTAAAGAAAATTCCTGGTTTTTGCCCCAGAATTGGTCATAATGGAATTTTTAAGAATAACATGTTTATCCACTTTCATAAATATCTCATAGTGACAAGGCAATTAAGAGCTGTGTTCTTATTACAAAAATGTCCCAGGGTCTATCCCTCAATATCTAAAATGACTTCTTGCTTCTTTGAAGCCTTGATAAATAGCAACCCTAATATGTGTCTATCCCTAAGATTGTCAATGAGTTTCTTGAGTTTGGGGAATTCTTAATAAAAATTCTAGGAAACAGAGCAGTTTCAAGGAAACATTTAAAGTTAAAGTTTTACTTTGTAGTTAATTATAGGAAATAAAAACGTGTTCTTCATACTTTTTTTCTTTGAATTTATATCCCTTTCTTATTTTCTGATGCCAGAAATGATTGCACAAGACAGGAATTACCTTTTTCCTCTTAAGATTCTTGTAAAGAGTTTCAGTTTTCATAAATCCCTTTATTTAATGGTTTATCCTGATCTATACACATGCTACAGGATTTTTTTCTGAAGGAGTTAAATATAAATTATAACCGAAAGTAAAAATAAAATGTGTGTTCAATGAGTCACTCAAAAAATCTCATATTATTCTCTAACTTCCTGACATGGTACAATCATTTAGAAATTAAATAGTTGGACTACATTTGTTATTTAATTTTAAGTACCCCAGTTTCTTTAAAATGAACCTAAATCACAACAGAAAGTAAGATGCAGAATTTCTTCATCTTGTATGCCAAAGGTTGGCAAACTATGACCCATAGGCCAAACCTTACCCGCCCCCCTGTTTTTGTAAATAAAGTTTGTTCAAACAGAGCCACATCTACCCATGGCTGCTTTCCAGTAATAAGGCAGAGTGGAGTACTTGTGATAGAGATCATTTGGCTCACAAAGCCTAAAATATTTACTGACTCTTCAGAAAAAAAAAATTGCCTACCTCTGATATGTGCAGTGTTCTCTGACCTTAGAAAATGCCTTAACCAAGATACTCATTTAAAAAATTCAGAGTATACATATAATAACTTCACCTGGTTTGCCACATCTTCATTATTATTAATTACATTACTACACAAAAGGATCTATACTGCCTGATTTAATTCTTAATATCTTACTTACATGACTTCTTGTCGTTGGGCTATGTGCTAACATTGACTTCGCGTCTTGTGACATCACCAGCATGGCACATGATGGTACATTGCTTCGAAGAGCCAGAGGGCCATATGCAGAAATGGAGTCTGTAGGTGTCAAAGGGAGAAATAAAAAAAATTAAAATTATGTATTGAATGATCCTCCCTTCCTCAGATTTACGGTTACCTCCACACCTGATCATGCTAGGAAATACAGGAAGACTCATATGAAGAAAGCTTCAGAAGTCAACTAGGATTTTTTTGGATTAATCGTTCCTAAAATCTTCAGGCCTCCCAATAATTTAACGCAAATCCATGTTGACTATAGCTACTTCCTTTAAAATAAACTATAATGTTTCATGCAGTTCTCTAATAAAATGTTTTTCATTTTCCTACAAAACAGCAAAAAGCAAATGTGATATCAAATGTATTTGTGGACTGAATGTCGAGTTATCCACCAACTCTAAGGAAGAGGCTAAAAATAAGTCGCAAACATCTACGAATGAGGCAAAAAAGTGTCCATTCAGACACTCGGTAGTAAAATACATTATAACATCATATTTTCAAGGTATATGTAATTTCGAAGGGATTTAAATATGCCGACAGATTATACCTTTAAACCTTAAAGTAGTATATTTCCTATTAAAAAAGGCAGTCCAACTTATTTATGCCATTTAAAAAAGTTAAGCAGTATAATTCCCATTTTATAAAATAAATTAAGAAGCATCTTAAACAAAGTTCAGAAATGATCCATGATATAAAGAATATTTGTATTATTAATAATAAAATTATATATATAATCTTATTTTTTACTATTCTTGATTAGTAAAAGTTTAATATAATTTTAAGCCCAAAAGTTTAGACCATCAATATATATCCCTACAAACTGGCACTTTCCTGAATTATTTATTTATAATACTTACTCAAAACTGTGTATAAAGACCTATACTAGGTCTAACAACTGGTTTTCGTCCTTAAATTCATCAACCAGTGGGGAAAAAACTGAAAACAACTAACTAATGCTCTTAGTGTTTTAACAGAAGAATAAAGAAAGCCCCATGTAAGAACAGAGTGACACAATTAATTCTACAGAGATAAGGAAGATAAAGAACTTGGAAAGACTTCAGTGAGCAGGTGACATTCCAGCTGGCCTTGAAGAATAAGTAGCATTATGCTAGCAAAGGGAATGCTGCTTGCAGAGGTTCAGAATTCAAGAGGGTAGGAGAGGAATGGCACTTTAATAGGATTTGAATGTAGCTTTATTGTCACCCTAGAACTGGTGACTAAAACCCAATGTTGAAAATAAAGAAATATTAAGTTGGCCCTCATTCTAAAAAGAGTTTCAAAGCTATGTTCAGACACCTGCTCCAGGGCTAACTCAAAGGTAGGCAAACCTGTAGTGTGTCTATGACCTCCAAAACCACCAAATGCACCCCAAGACCCCATTCCCCACTCATATACGGGAGACTAAAATACCAGGAAGAGAAGGGAAAGGCAACGATTGAAATCACCAGCCAGGGGCATGATGGAAACTGCTGTGGGACTATGCACAAGAGAGATTGTGTTATGGACTGAATTACGTCTCCCCAAAATCCTCACATTGAAGCCCTACTCCACAATGTGATGGTATTTGGAGATGGAGTTTGGGGGAGGTAATTAGGGTTAAATGAGGTCATAAGGGTGGGTCCCTCATGATGAGATTAGTGCCTTTATAAGGACAGACCACAAAAAGCTTGCTGTCTCTGTCTCTTTCCACTATGTGAGGACACAGTAAGAAGGCAGCCATCTCTAAGCAAAGAAGAGATTCTGCACCAGGCACTGAATCAGCTGGCACCTTGCTCTTGAACTTTCTAGCCTCCAGAAGTTCAGGTGGGGTATTTTGCTACGGCAGCCTGAGCTGACTAATACAGGCTGGCATCTTATCCCTTGGCTGGACATCCTATCATCATGGAATTGTTGATTTGCTCTTAAACCTACATGACGAAAGAAAAAAATAATGGAGAAAAGTATCAGATTTTGTTTCCAGTGTTTGATTCAGCAAAGCTATGGATCAAGGCAGGCTTGTTTGCAACGGGACGCAGATCATCAGACCTGTTGAGCTGCGCCTCCAGGGGAGGGAGCCAAGCAGTCAGGAAGAGGTTAAGTCTAATCACCCACAGAAGGGAGACCACGATAGGTGTGTGGAAGAGCTCACATAGGTCTCATAGGAGAGCTCAGCTGTGGAACCCTCCCACACAGAAGGTATCAATGGGTAGTTACTATTGGCCAGGAAAAGAGGCAACAACCAACAGAGGACGTCCTGGTTAAGTCAGGAGATAACTGGTCCTTTTGCTCTATGTCACCCTCTCAGTTCCCAACTTTCAGCAGTGAGCGCCAGAAGGAGCCTGGAAGGCATGAAAAAGAGGACCACACCCTCTCCCCTCTACTGGTCCCACAGGTCTAACTTGAACTGGAGGAACAGATGGAGATGATACTAGAATTTTAAATGGACTAGACAATCAAATAATTGGAAGTGACCAGAATGCTATGGGATCTGACACTTCTGCAAATGGATAAGGGGAGTGGTTCCAGAAACATTTCAGAATTAACATAAACAGGTCTGTTGTAGAAAAAAAGGAAGACTCTGTGATTGTTCAGAAAAGATCAATTTATTTTAGATAAATAAATATGTAAGGCCAATTCCATGATTTTCTCCCAATCTCTAACAATACCTTTTCTAGTTTATTCCCTTTCAAATTACCCTTTTAACAATGCCTCATCAGATCTATTATTATACAATAATAATAACAAGAATCTTTATGAAGCTTTGTGCTGAAGGAAAAGATTGGTGTTTTTGTTCGTTTTTTTAAATATTTTTTAGGTAAGGCACCTTTGGTTGACCTCACAGATTGCAAGGACCTTGTCAGCTTACAATCCCTCATTTTTTTATTTTTTATGCCTACAGCACCTGGTCTTCCTAGATGGTCTCCCATCCAAGTATTAACCAGGCCCGACCCTGCTTAGCTTTCAAGATCAGACAGGATCAGGCTTGTTCAGGGTAGCGTGGCCGTAGACAAAAAAGATTATTTTTGAGAAAAATATATGTTCAATTTAAAAGGTGTTCTTAGACACGACCATCAATCTAAGCATTTTTTTTTTTTTTGCTTTGTGCTTTTTGCTTTCTCCTCTGCATCATGTTCATACAACAGCCAACTCCTTAGTCCTGGTTTTACTTTCCACTTCATCGTCTCCTCCATTATCTCATAAGGATTTTTTTCTTTGAGATTTTTCTTGGTCATTTTTTCCATCCTCTCTATGAACTTTCCTCAACTCTATCGAACACAGAAAGGAGACACCCATTCCTTGGGCCCTTTTCCCTTTCCAACCAGGAAACAAGCTTCCTTGATGGACACCACGACTGGTGAATTCTGCAGGAGGTGTGAGAATGAAATCAGCAAATACACCAAAAGGCACAGGATGGACACCTAGACCCATCCGATTCTCAAGTGGAGGAGCTGCTCTGGCTTTTTGGTTGCACCTGTTTACCCTCTAATCTTCGAAAAGGAAGATGAAGAAGAGCACCGAACACTGTGCTTTAAAGCTAGCTGGTCTCCTGCCTTTCATACCCCATGCCGGTCTAATCCTTCAGAAAGAGAGCTGCCTAGCACAAGGTCATGACCCCTCCCTGGGGGCCTGGCCCCCTTCCCTGGAGTTAGAACACCTCTGAAGGGCCATCACAGCTTCAGAGCACTCCCCAGGGGACTGACTGGCTGAGGCCTCTGCTGCAACCGCACCACAGTTCACCTTCTCCCTACACCCACCCTACTTCCCCACCCCCATCTCCACCCGTGCTGTTCCTGAGAACAAGCCCCAGGAGGCCTCCCCAATGTACATTTCCGCTTCCCAGGGAAGCTGACTTACAAAAAGAGTACATTCTGTTACTTGAGAAAATGTAATATTGGGAAACAGATTAAATTGACATAGATTGGGACTGCCGTTAATTTGACAATATGCACTGTGAACCTCCAATGAATACCAAATGTTATTTAGCCACAGACTCTCTTTTATGCTGAATACCTCCTGAAACTGTGGAACGTGGCCTGGGATGCGAATGCCACCCACTCTAGCTCACGCGAAGTATAATTGCTGAAGTTACTCATGTCAACACTTCCAGTAACAGCAAAAGAACGGAAATTAGTTAAATGTTCATCGACAGGGGACTCGTTAAATAAATCATCACCCGTTTATATAATGGATTATGCGTCCATAAAAAATAAGAAGTTCTAAGTACTGGCATGCAAAAGTATCCAAGGTATATTTTTTAAGTGTAAAATCCAAGGTTACTCAACAGTGCATGTCTGTTTTTAAAAAGGAGAGGATTAAATATGTGTGCACGAAATGTCTGTAAAGGCGACACTATACAATGAGGCAGTGGTCACTTCCATATAAGGGAATTAAAAAGCACTCTGTACTTCTTGAGCTTTAAACCATGGGAATATATTACCTATTCAAAAATTTTTTTAAAAATATTAAAAATTAAAAGCAAAACACTGCAAGTATTAGAGAGCAGAGATATAAATACTTTGTTTAATCATCTATGAAGAGACGCTGGAAAAAAATGTATAACATATTCTTCAAAGTCACTTAGGCTATGAGCTCCTCGAAGATAAGAATCATGGCTCGTTCACTGAACGCCCAAAGCCTAGCATAGTGCCTGAGCTGGAGGAGACACTTTTTAATTGAACCGTATTGCTTCCATTCGGCAACAGCTTTGACAGCCCTTTTTTAAATATGCAATCCAGGGAAACTCTGGGAATGGAGAAAGAACAGCATGTTCTATTAATGTAGTGTCCTGGTTTGCTTTTCCCATTATTAGCCTGTCATCAGCAACATTCAAAAAGTATCTGGAGCTGCGCTGTTCAATGTAGTGGCTACAAGTCATACGTGGCTATTTAAATATAAATATAAGTTAATTAAAATAAAACGAAACTAGAAGTTCACTTCCTCCGTTGAACCATGCACCTCTCAAGCACTCAAAAGCCATATGTGATAACTGGCTACCATACTGGACAGAGCAGATACAGAACATTTTCACCACGGCAGAAGCTTCTGCTGGACACCACTGACCTAGGTATAGTACAGACTTTGGTTTCAAACAGATCTGGGTTTGGACCCTGACTTAGCCACTTACAACATTAATGCTTAGAGAAAGTTAATTAATCTCTCAGGGTCTCAATTTCTTCATCTGAAGAATGGGGAAAATGTGAATATCCACCTCACTGGGTCATTTTAGGTTCAAGTGAGCTCACACTACTTAGAACAGGCCTTGGCACACAGGGCACACTCACAAGTGTCACCTCTTACGAGCGATGATCACCACCACTGTGAAGGTAACACCTCCCCACAGACCATTCAGCTCATCCCTCAGCATCAGGCCATTCCACCCCTCCGCAGTTCTGGCAGGAGGAAGCGTGGCCATGAGCATCCTTGCAGTCTAGTTCGCTGTTATGAACGTGCCAGTTGAGAGTGAATAAAATTTGCCATAATTCCTTCTTCAGGAAAGTCTTGCTGTGAAAAAATGTCAGGTGAACTAAACATGTGCGTTAATGATGCGATTGACTTATGTTCTGCTACAAGCTTTTTCTTGGGCTAAATACGGGGAACAAACATTTTCATACTTTGGATCGCAAGGGTCTGGTTAGTGAGACATACCCTTGGATATCATTTTAAAATTCTCACAGAGGAAAAGGCTGTGGAACTGCCACGAAAAGGGCACAGCCTCGTACCGCGGAACTGAAGCCAAAGAGACAGCCGGGTCAGTCAAGGTCAGGTTTTATAGTTGGTAAATTTGAGCTAAGTTTTGAAGAGCATAAAAATCATGATGGGGGAAGAGAGATAAGTGAAAAGCGACAAAGAAACAATACCAAGAGAACAGAAAGAGAAAGAAGGGGTGAAGTCTTGTAGCTTGAGCCCCTCAAGAAGAAAGAAATATTTGCGTCTTATCCCCTGTTAACCTATGGCTTTTGAACACAAAATTGAATTTAGTAGTGGCCAGTTTTAGCCTTTTTAGTCTCACTACACAACATCTTCATACAATAGAATATGAAATATATATCTATATATATATATCAATATATATCATTTTTAACTCCAAAAACATGTATAGAAAGCTATTTTGATGGCTTTCTGATGGCCTTCAAACATTTCTAGTTAAAGATAAATGAGCCAAAAAATAAAAAGTTTCCAAGTATGTATTTAAAATGAATTTCTTTCTTTTGAATTCTTTGAGTATTTATAGAAAAAGAACCATATAAAATTATTCTTCATCATAAAAATCAACCAATCATCACCAAACATTTTTCCAGTACTGCCACTACAGATAATTGTTTAACTCTTAAAGCGTATGCTATGATTTATAACAGACATAATGGTACCAGTGTCTCTATGATTGCGCGGTACTGCCATAGAAGACATTCCTCATCCATTGTAGGATGAGGTGCTGTATGACAATTTATAATGATGCACATTCCTTATTACCTGCTGATAATAACCTATCAGTGAAAATGACAGCTTAATTATATAGCACATCTTCCGCTGGCTAATAACTGGATTCGATCATTTCTATTGCTTCTCACCCATCCCTTACAGAAGCAAAGAGGTACGATTACCACGATCCTTAGAAAGAACACTTAAGTGTGAAAGTCAAAGGCAAAGCTGACCTTCTATTAAACACAGATGCACTTTAGACCACATAATCCCTTGGACTCTCTCTCCAGACAGTTTCGTTGGCTGTCATTCTGCCAGCGTTTTATTATTACTGCTGTCTAGTACCTCCCATTCCAAATACTTGGCTTCTTATGATATGTAGCAAGTGATTCACCCTGAACATTGGATCTCTGAATCAACGTGGTGGCCATGAATTTGCTGTACAAGTCCTACAGGTCTTGTTTCTAAAGCACTGCTTGCTGGGCTGCTTCCTGACAAGTAAACTAAACTTCTCGAGTACATATAGTAAAGCAATAGTGCTCATAAAACTACTAAGAGGCAGACTGTCCCTAATATGTAGTTTATCTGGCTACTGGCAGAATGCTTGGACTCGAGTTTCAGTGTGGTCCGCGTGGCTGCGGGCCATCTCTTTCCTGGACTGGACGGTAGGGCTTGTTCCCTCCCAGGGCTCTGTGTAGTTACCTGGCACATCGCCAGGTAACAGAAGCTCTGCCTCCATATCAGAGGTTGTAATCAGTTTTATATCTTTACCTCCTCTTTCACTGGTCTCATTAAATATTCTCATTTAAATGGCAGTTCCCAAAACTACTATGAATAGATTGCCATTCCTTTCTTCTTTTTGATCTTTGGTTTTCATTTCTCTCTCTCTTTTTTTTTTTTTTTTGAAGGGGGCATGGAGAAGGATAAGGGGTAAAAGTGGATGGCTTCTTCTTCTATTAACCTAAATGCTCAAATTACTAATAAGAAAATTCTCTGACAAACATGGAAGGTGAATAAAGGAAACTGGAAAGTACTATAGGATATATATCATCTAGGTTAAATTACAGCATAGAAAATAATCTCCGTTCAGTTACAGAACAGAGCCTTCCAGGCGACTAACATTAAATGTGTCACTATTATGTGTTGGGGCCATAAACACTCATTTGTACAGACACAGAATTTCTCTTTCCAGACTTGCGTAAGCAGTGGTGGGGGTGGTTCCCTGTCTCGCCTTTCACTGGACTCCGTGCAGATGACCCTCTTTCCATTTCAGTCATCATTAGCACATTACAATTTCCAAAACTGTAGTTCGTGTATTCAGATCGAAGGCTCTATTTTGATAAAATAGGGAGCCTCCCTAATCTTACCAAAACCATGGCATAAAGTGGAAGCCCAGAGCCTTGGGCCCTGGTCTTGGTTCTGCCTTCAGACAGCTATGTGGCCTTAGCAAGGCACCTCACATCACTCAGCCCCGGTTTCTTTATTTTTAAAATAAGGTTGGACCATGTCTGAAGTTGCTTCCAGTACCTGAGTGCATCTACGAAGGTCACAGTTCGGTTATGAGCATATGATTGAATTCATCCACCTGTGTTAAGACTCAGAACCATCAGATTTGACACCTAAGGGAATTCCTTTAGTCTAATCATCTTAATTTTTCAGAAGGGAACAAAAATACAAAGAAACTACACATACTGTGCAATTTTACACCAAAAGGTAAAATTGGGGTTGACCATGTGTCTTAGGTTCCTAGCTTAATTCTTCGCTAGCCTTTCAGTCAGTTAACAGGAAGCACAAGGCACATGCTATGTATTGTGCTGCCTTTTCATATTAGCTTCAATTTCAAAAGAGGTCTACCTATTCCTCAAATCTAAGGGGCTATGCAACCACATAGTAATGACAATGACTGATGTGCTGTGTTAGATTTGAATCATTTTAATTTCATGCCTTAGATCTAACTATCTCGCACCAGCACCACCAGCAAAATGTTGCTACAACGCAATTTACTTCCCTTACTTCCACTTAGCGACTTTCGGGGTCAGAACAGCTAAAGTAAACGTGCCCACCAAAACTGCTCTGAAACAAGCCTACTTCATCCTAATTCACTGCAGCCCAGTTACCTGGGTGTGGAAAGTCTACC
Source organism: Pteropus alecto (assembly GCF_000325575.1). NCBI lineage: Eukaryota > Metazoa > Chordata > Mammalia > Chiroptera > Pteropodidae > Pteropus > Pteropus alecto. The sequence continues at coordinate 2,329,093 of NW_006431918.1, read as the reverse complement.
TCGGAGGGTGAAAAGGTGGGAGTTCCACAATCTCCTTCTTGTCGTGGCTAGGCCACCACACTCTTGCTCTCACACTCAGATCTTTGGAATCTTTGCACAATGTGATTTGATGGTAAGACAGAGGCTATCATCATATATTATCATCATATGTTTACATAGCTACTGTTTCCTGTAGGGATCAGTTGAGAAAGCAATTAATCCCAGACAGTTCCTAGTTAGAGGAGGAACCAGCAAGGGCAGCTGGCTCCCTCTTTGCAAATCTGCCCTGCAGGTTCCAGAGAAATAAGGTGGGTTTCGGAATGCCAAGCCATGCCTGAGACTGAGGCCAACCCTGTGAAAATCTCGTGGGAGAGAGAAGGGAACTATATGTCGATTTGGCAGCCTTGAGTCAGAGATCACAAATGGATGACGAGATTGCGGGGAAGGTTCTAGCTACTGTTCCCCACTCAATTTCCCTGAAAGGCAGGACTGCGAGAAGCTTGCTTCACTGCACTTAACCTTGACTGGTACTTGCTGTCTGGGCCTGGATTGTGGGGCATGCAGAACCTGAAAAGTTGGCAACACAACTGCATAAGTTCATACCATGGATCCAAGTCATCGCTCATCCCATCACTACCACGAGACAGACGGGTAGCTGGAGCAAGAGCCGGGGAAGCATCCCAGGGAGCAAGGTATTGGAAGAGTAGAGTTGTGCAGCTGTTAAATCTGGAATGCAACAGTCTAGGCTCTTCAATCTGTCATTGTTTAGGAGAGCTTCTGGTATGTGGTTAGCCTACGGGGATTCCAAACCATAGCTGGGGAGCCAGTGCTTTATAAACTATGGAATTGAGAGTAATGTGCCTTGAATTACGAAAAGTCAAGGTTCTAGAAGAGAAATACCTCAATATCAAATCTAAAAAGTATCTGAAGTTTTAGAGGTCCTTCACAAAACAATGAGAACTAGAATCTTGTTTTCTAGGGGTAGAATCTAAATATATAAACTACAGTTTTGTTTTGTTTCGTTGTTTTGTTTTGTTTTGTTTTACCTGACATCCAGGGTTACTGCAAATTTTAAAGTGACACGGTAATGTTGTCATGACAGTGTATTTGTGCTCTTGAATTCTCAGAAGAGGCACTAAATAAATTAAATATCAACTATACTACATTTTTACAAAATTTCTCTCATGTTTTTTGTACTTTAGGAATGTTTGTTTTTTTTCTTTTTCCAATATACTTGGTAAATAGACTAAGAAATTGAAAGAGTTTCTACTTGAAGGAATTTAGAGAACAGGGTGTGCCTCATTTGTTTCCTTTCTTTTACTGGAGCACTTATTTTGCAATTTATAAAATTATCTTGTCAATAATAAAACTGGTGCAAAATATTAAACAGTCTTATTTCTTTCTTTTTCTTTTTTTTTTTTTTTTAGTTCATAGGTATCATCCTAATAATGAATGTAAAGATTCTAGCTATAGCCTGGCCTAAATTAGACCCTCAGGAAATTCTAGTTCCCTTCCTGAATATGCCGGAAATGGTTTCCCAAAGGCTCTGTGATCACTCATGATTTATTTCTAGTCATATCCAGCCTTTTCTCAGAACCTTATATAACTCGACCTTATATATTATCAGCGATATGTGACCATTACTGACAACAAAAATAACTTTATTAAAGTTATTTGCCCGAGGGAGGCGATATGAACATAAGTCAATATCATAAAACACTGCAGATACTGTTCGAAAAGTATCTATCAGGTGGAGAGAGCACAAAGGAGGGACGGGGTCAATGTTTCTACGTGGCCAGAGAGGTGGTAAAGTTGGAGTTTTGTCAGGAGAACTTTATATGGAAATGATTCTTTAAAGATGGGTAAGTTAAAAAAAAAAAAAATGAGCTAATAGATACAAAGAACATATCGGTGGTTGCCAGAGGCTTGGAGGGAGGGAGTCGGTGAAATGGGTGAAGGGGGTCAAAATTGCAAACTTCTAGTTATAAAATAAATAGGTCATGGAGCTATAATGTGCCACATGGTGACTATAGTTAACAATAGCACTATATTACGTATTTGAAAGTTGCTAAGAGAGCAAATCTTAAAAGTTCTCATTACAAGAAAAAATAAAAACAGTATGTATGGTGATGAATGTTAACTAAACTTATTGTGGTGATCATTTTGCCATTTTACATTATATTGCATTAGTATTGCATTAGTATTTACATTATATTACCTTAGTATTGAATCAATATGTTGTACACCTGAAATTAATATAATGTTTGATGTCCATTATACTGCAACTAAAAAAAAAGATGAGTATGTAAGTATAGGCATGTGGGAGATGTAAAATCCATCATGAGAGCAGCAGACAGAGTGAGTGTGACAGGCAAGCAAGGGCTGAAAGGTGTGGAAAGTCTAACATTCTCTTTTAAAGACCCGGAAACTGGCCAACCTTTTCTAAATGACATTCCCTGAACACCTCTTCATTCAGAGTGCCCAGCTTGGTAACAGAACATTCCCTCTGGTCTCCTTCAGTGACCTCAAAATTTTTATGCAGGCATTTGCCTCCTGAGGAAATTTGGCTGTTGTTTCAGTCAATAATTCTTTACTATTAACTCACAAATAGCTCACCCAATCTTCAGTCCAGTACTTCTAATGAATTACAAGACATATTCGGCTATAGGTTCCTCTTTTATCTCAACCTTGATACTTACAAAATCAAGTTCATCCACTTCCCCACCGGGCCCCCACATCTTAGTTGCAACCTATATCTGTTCCTGCAATGTTTATTTTTCCTTCCTCCCAAGATTAAAATCTTGGTCATCGGAACTCCTCCTGCACTGTGCCTCTCCCCACTGAATTGTCGAAGTGTTTATAAACACATACTAGACACTCAAACTATTTGTTGCTGAAGGAAATGTCAATTCAATAAATAAATAAAATGTATAAATAAATTACATCTTCCTTGAAATAGCTCTTCTTTCTATTCCCCATTACTTTTAACACACCCTACCCTTTAACATCCATTCCGTAAATATTTATTACAGAATACCATATGCCGGGCACTGACGGATGATGGGGATATAAGCAGTGAACAAAATAACAAAAATACATGCTTTCCGGTAGCTCATGTTCAAATAATTAAATAAAACATATATAAGTCCCTAGTCCCTTTTCTGAAAATCTTAAATCAAAAAGTCTCTAAAAACTGAATGTTTGTGCTTAATTCATTGGTTAGCCAAACATGAACTGAACTGACATAAGACTATCCATAATCTGCCTCTATTCCATTTTTAGGGAGGTTCTTGAATCAGCTTGGTTGTTACATGGCATATAGTAAAGGCATTATATCACTACATTAGCCTGTTCTGCTATGGCTGCCATAACAAATACTACAGGCTGGATGGCTTAAACAACAGACACTTGTTTTCTCAGAGTCTTGGAGGCCAAAAATCCAACAATAGTTGGTTTCTGGTTAGTTTTTTCCCCCCCGCCCTGGCTTGCAGAGATCCACCTTCTCACTATGTCTGCACACAGCCTTTTTTTCTGTGCATGTCTACTCTTACTAGCTCTCCCTCTTCTAAGAAGGACATCAGCCTTATCAGATTAGGGACCCACCCTTATAACCCCCTTTAACCTTATTTCCCTCCTGAAAGCTCTTTCTTCAGATACAATCCCACTGGGGGTTAGGGCTTCCACATATCAATTTGGAGGAAGTGGGCAAGAACACAATTCAGTCTATAACAATTACCTTTCCAAAATCTGAAAAAAATATATATATATAAATACATATATATATATGAATTCCAAACACACCTGACTCTAAGAGTTTTGGATAGGGTCCTATAAACCTGGCAGTATGTCAGACAGTTATAGGCAGATGGAGAAGAATTTGAGCAGAGTGCTGGTGGGAGTACAAGCTGAAGTACATCAGTCAGGAAAAGTCTCACTTTTTGAGCCAAGCCGGGAAAGAGATAAGGGCGTGGGTCATGTCTGTGAGAATAGCAAGTTCAAAGACCCTTACCTAAGAACACAGAAATGCAAATTAAAACCACAATGAGATATCATCTCATACTCGTCAGCATGGCTATCATCAATAAATCAAAAAACAACACATGTTGGCAAGGATGCGAAGAAAAGGGAACCCTCATACCTTGTTCGTGGGATTGCAAATTGGTACAGCCACTGTGGAAAACAGTCTGGAGATTTCTCAAAAAATTAAAATTGAAATTAAAATTGATCTACCTTTTGACCCAGCAGTTGCACTTCCGGGTATTTATCCAAAGAAAACCAAAGCAATAATTCATAAAGATCTATGCACTCCAATATTCATGGCAGCACAACTTACAATAGCCAAGATATGGAAGCAACCTAAATGCCTATCAACAGACAATTAGATAAAGAAATTATGGTTCATATATACAATGGAATATTATTACTCAGCCATTAAAAAATGAAATCCTACCATTTGCAACGACATGGATGGACCTAGAGGTTATTATGCTGAGTGAAATAAGTCAGACAGAGAAAGAAAAATACCATAGGATTTCACTCATATGTGAATCTAAGGAACAAAAAGAACAAACTAATCAAAAATACACTCACCAATATAGTGGACAATTTGATGATGGACGGAGGGGAGGGGGTCTGGGGAGCTGGGAGAATGGGGTGAAGGGTTAAAGAAGTATAAATTCGTAGTTGATAGATGGTCACGGGGATGGGAAGCACAGCATAGGGAATGCAGTCAGCATTAATATAATGGCTAGGTGGAAAACCAAACGAGAAAAGGAGCAATTAGGGGGATCGTTTTCTAAACTATATAAATGTCTAATCAATGTACCGTATACTTGAAACTGATTAAAACAAATAAATTTATAAAAAAATAAAAGAACATAGCAGTATAGTTGATGAAAAATAAAGCTGTCAATGTGACTAAATTGGTGAGTTAAGGGAAAATCAGCAGGTGAGATAAAAGAGGTACAAATCACCCAGGGCCTCAGTGACCACTGTCATGAAATTTGGCTTTCGATGAAGTGAAGTGAGAAGGCAGTGGAGAGTTTTGAATAGAGGGGTGGCATGACCTAATTAATGTTTTAACAAGATCACAGTGTGTAGCAGGTCTCCACAAGATAGCGGCCATCGGTCAAAGCCCTCCTTCCATGAACAAGAATGACATACTACCCATCAAGGGGTAGAGTCGATGTCCTCCCCCCACGAATCTGGGATGGCCTTCTGACTTGCTTTTCCTAACAGAATGAGACAAATGTGACAGTCTAGGCATTCCATATCTAGGCCTTAAGAGCAATGGAAGCTCCCACTTCCTTTTTTACAGGAGCTGAATATTATGTAAAATGTCTGTCGATCCCGTCTGATCTCGAAAGCTAAGCAGGGTCGGGCCTGGTTAGTACTCGGATGGGAGACCACCTAGGAAGACCAGGTGCTCTAGGCATAAAAAATAAAAAATAAAAAAGTAAGGGATAGTAAGCTGACGAGGTCCTCGCAATCTGTGAGGTCAACCAAGGGTTGCCTCGCCTAAAAAAAAAAAAAAAGAAAACAGACCATGGGTAATATATGTATTACCCATGTCTTGAGCCATCTCAGACAGTCCTTGACCTTTGGAGTCATACCAGTTGAGACCACTGACATTGTGGACATAATGACACACCATTGCCACTGTTTTCTGTCCAAATTTTTAATCTTAGAATCTGGAACAGAGAAAACGATTCTTATTTATTTTAGTTCATTACATAGTAATCAATAACTGACACAGAAATCGATATAAGCCCCGTGTGGGAGACACTTGTGGAGTAGAAAGGACACTTAGCGAGGGCGAGAAAGGCACTGATGAAATTATCATCAGGGGCTCTAGAGAGGGCAACTGGTGTTATACAGTAGCAAGATGTTTGGCAACACTGTCCCCTGCAATAATATGGGAGGAAGAAAGAAAATGTATCTGATGAACTTATGGATTTGGCTAAGATTTCTAAATGTGATAACTGGCTTCATCTAGCTGTTCCCAGGATTAATCACAAGAAGAGAAAAATGAACTGGAGTGTTCAAGCAGAATTTAGAGGAAATCGTTCAACTGAAGACTTGCTAGGTTAGAAAATAAAACTTATTGTCATTCTTGCCTCTCTCGGCAGAAAAAGATTCTGAAAGAAAGTAGTCACGGGGCAAGGTTCAAATCCAGTCTATTATTACCATGTGCTTTCAGGTTAAAGATCAAGTCAACTGTGTGGCTGCAAGATCCTTCATTAAGACTTGGGAAAGACTAACGCATTGCCTCACGGACTGTCAGTGAGACAAAAGTGCTTTTAGAAACCCCAAGGGCTTCTCCTACAGCATTCTGACTTGTAGCCAAAGCAAAGAGGAACCTGTCGTAAGTTGTGTAGGTATGTCTTTTTCTAAGAGAGTGAGCTTCAGTAAAATTTATAGAAAAGAACCACCAGACAAACAAGAGAAAGAACGCAAAGGTCTCTAGATTCTTAACTCTCTATGAGCAGGAAGCAGCCTTCTCAACTGCTAAGGGGAACTATTTCTCATGGAAAAAGAAGAAAGAATCAGTAGAAGAGCCTTTTAACTTTCCAGCCAGCCCAGCTGAGGAGCCAGTCATATAAATGAAATAATCTTCTTGGATATTTTATTGCCAGCAGCCTAAGAGGAACCAACCCGCTGAAGGCAGCCCACATGCCAGAATCATGACAAATAAAAAATTATTTTTTTTTTATTTTAAGCCACTGATTTCCGGGGTGTTATCTTTTTGTTGTTTTGTTTTGTGGGTTGGTTTGTTGTTTTTTTAATGCAGGCAGAGCAGGTAACTGAAAACAGATAACTGAAACATTCCGGTTCCTGTGTTGTGTTGAGAAGGTTAAGCGCAGCAGCAAGGAGACCAACTCTGACTATAATACCACGAGACATGATGAGAGCAGTGGCTTGAACCCAGGTGACAGCAGTGAAGGTGGTGAGAAGGTCAGATGTGGGATGTAGTTTGAAGGCACAGCTAAATTCTTTAGTAGCAGATTAATGTGGGGTGTAAGAGAGAGAGAGAGAGAGGTATAAGGACAACTCCAAGGTTAACTGATTATCTATGCAACTAAGAGAATGGAACTGCCATCAAGTGAGGTCGGGAAGGCAGAGGGAGAAGCAGTTTGGGGGGTTAAGTCAGGAATCCAATGAGTACTAGATATCCAATTAGAGATGTTGAAAAGACTGTTAGATATCAAAGTCTGGACTTCGGAGACCTCCAGAGGTCTGACTGGAGATATAAATCTATTAATCATCAGTATACGAGGGCATTAAAGCCATCATCATCAAGGGAGTGAGTATAAACAGAGAAAAGGCCTAAGGACTGGACCCTCGAACTCCTGTATTTAAAAGGTTAGAAAAATGAACCAGCAAAGGAGATAAATAGGTGCTGGGGAGGTAAAAGGAAATAAAGGGGAACGGGGGAAGGTGGCCTGCAAGCTAAACACAGAACTCTCTCACAGGTCCTGCACACAGGAAGAGAACCAAGCACTAACCGCTGCATTTAACATGGGGGTTATTGGAACTTCTACCAGGTACGTTTTCAGTAGGACAGTGGGGATGACAGCCTGGCTAACTCAAGAGAGGACGAGAGGAGAGGAATTAGAGACGGAGCATAGAGCTGACTTTGGAAGTTTTCATAAAGTAGGGACAGAAAAACCAGGTGGTGGCCGGAGAGAAACATGAGGTCAACAAGAGAGGGTTTTTTTTTTTTGGGGGGTGGGGGAGAGTTGTTTGTTTTTTAATGGGAAAAACTGTAGCATGGCTGTAAAAGAGAAAAAATAGTGATGACAGAGTGAAAGAATGAATTATGGAAGCTGAGCCCTTGAGCAGATAATAGGAATGAGACTGTATATCTGAAAGACTGCCATGAATTTATGGCTAGTTTCCTTATCTGTAATTTGGTTTTCTTCAAAAAATCGTACCGCAGACTAATTTTCCTAAAATACTTTTTTATTACATTATAAAAAACATCATATGTTTTTATTACAATATTCTAGCATTGTTTTTGCTTATGTTTTCTCCCTGTTTCACATTCCTCTGCTTAGCTCTCAGGCTGCTGAGTGATCTGACTCTCACGGAAGTCAACACTAGTCGACTATGTGACCAGCCCTTGGCTGGACACACATGACACATTGTTCTATCTTCATTCAAAATGTAACCGTTGAGACAAACAGGTAACAAGACAAATTTACAGTGATAAAAGCAATTATAGGGGATATAGACAGCACCAAATAAATGCATGTCAGGGAGAAAATCATTCTGCCTGAGCAGTAGAAGGGGGCAGCCAAAGTTATAGAGGGCGGGTGTTTTGAGCAGGAAGCAGGAAAGCTGACAGCGCGTGACAAGGAAGAGCAGGTGTGTCTAGAGCACAGGCCGGGTGACTGGGGCTGAGGCTGGAAGAGGAGCCTGGGCTGCAAAGGCTGGCCAACCCCCCAGCCCAGTTACAACCAATTTTCCCTGCCAGGCCTGCTTTAGCAGCCAGACTCTGTTCTGTACTGTCCCTGCCCCACCGGCCCACACACCTACCCTACGCTTTGTTTCAAGCACTATGAGCATGGGAGCCCAGAAACAAAGGGGAGTGGATGAACAGGATCGGAGAGCTTCAACGTGACCTAGAGGCGCTCCTGGGAAAGCCCACAGCTCTCCAAGGTCTGTATGGGTGCAGAGGGTGCTAAAAGAAAACAATTTCCAGATCCACTATTTTCATAGGAAGCCCCTTGTATGAGTGACGTGCCTGAAATGTGCCTGAGGCAAGCCAATTTCTAGCAAGTTCTCCTTTCCCTCTTCCCCTTTTCACAAGAACCCTTCTCCTGATTTATGAAAGAAAGGCATCTCTCCCTATCTTCCAGAATCTTCCCATGGGCCTCCCCGCTCCAGGGCATCAAATAAAGGGGCAGTTTGAAAAACCGATATTAGAGAAACTTTCTTTAATGAAAGGATTGATATCAACACTACCTATATCTACATCTATTATCTACATTTCCAGTATAGCTTGGTTTTATGCCTAATAATTACTTATCAGAAGTTAATGAGTTATTTTTGTTAATTACATACTAATAATATTTCAGGTAACACAAAGAATAGTTTTTCACAATTAAATTATTTAAAAAATTAAATTTAAATATATATATTTATTTTTATTGCCGAGGAGCGAGGAGAACGAAGAAATGGGACATATAGATTGTAAAACTGCTAACTGTAAAATGTTCGATTAAAGAATAATTATTTGAAAATTTTAGAGGTCAGCGCTAATAGTGCGCGTGGGGTGTTTTGTTTCTCAAATTTCTATTAGAAGGCATGTGAGCAAAACGTCCAGTGAGGAGAACGAATGTGTCACTGGTCTCCTTTCATGTCACTGTCATAAACAGAGCTTCCTCCCACCCCCACCCTTACAATCATTATATTTTCCTCTCCTGAGGATTATTTTCAGTTTCATTTCCTTTATCTGACAAAATACTTTCTGTCACTCTCCTGATCTTTTCTGTACCCTATCAGCACTTGGAGGAATCTGAGCATTTAGAGAAGAAACCACTATGTATTGTTAGAGCATGATCAGCTAATAGGTAGGTATTCAGAGTTTTCTCTCTATTTTATGTGGTTTGTATGCAGTCCTCTGCCCTTCTAATAATGGCCGCCAAGACACCAGTAGACTGGAAGTGGAATAAAACGCTGGAAAATATATTCATACAGATGCCCTGCCTCCTGATACAAAATGTGTACAAATAATATTGTTGGATTGAGCCGAGATCAAAGAGCCTGTCATTTCCTATTTCTGATTCCAGCACTGAATAACATTTTTTTTTTAAAAAAAGGATACCAATTCTTGACATAAAGCAAAATAAAAAAATAATAAATACCATAGTTATATGGTTACAATAGTTAATTAGTAAATTCACTATTAAATAGTTGAGAACGCATCCCAGTACCAGCTAAAACCCCAAATGTTCTCTCAACTCTCCTATGGAATTTTTCCATCCAATCCATCAAATAGGTAGCAGCGAGCATTTAAACAGTGTTCAGTCTCAACAGCTTCATACAGTTGTCTGAAACCACTGAGTGATTAAATGTAAGAGCTAACACTGAGCCAAAACAAGAAGCTGGCTTCTTCCAACCCTCATACCATAAAGCCTTCTGAAAGGAGGCTTTCCGAATAGCTGACTACACCACCTCAGTGGTGCTATAATGGAAAAGTCTTCTGCCCTGATCGCTCCATGAATCCCAGGCTTCTCCTTGGATGGATGAATAGAAAAGTAGAGCGATAGATACGGACACATAGGTCAATTCACATTTGCCTCCTATCTGTCAAGCTCTATCATCAAAACCTGATGAAAAGTAGACAAATGTTTTCATTCAGGAATCACAGAAGAAATTTCTCCAAAGAACCAAACACATATAGACATTCACATGAATATTATTTGATCATGAAAGTAATTTTTAAATATATGATTAATAATGTCAATCACATAAATACCAAATAAGTATTACTTCATTACTTTAAAACCAGCCTTCTATCATTAGGACACTGCATCAAAATGAAATAGTGGTTGGTTGTCACTGTCAAGATGTGGGAAGTATTTCTATGGAAATAAGATCATAATTCATAAATACCAGTGATCTTAAATCTGTCTGGGTTCAAATCCCAGCTCTATCATTTTCTAGCTGTAACTTTGGGCAAGTTATTTAGCTCTATGCTTCTATTTCCTCAGCTATGAAAGACAGTGCCTACCACTACATGTTTAATATAGCAATTTTAAAAATACATACATACTTGGAACGATGTCCAGGACATAATAAAAACTCAACAAATTAGCTAGGATTAGTATTATTTCCCATAATTCAAGTTGTGGGCCTCAAGACAGTGCTCTCTGTATTATCATTAACTAACCTTTGAAAGAATACTTGCATAATGAACCAAACTTAACAGTAAGGGTAGGAAGAAAAGGACACTCTTCTAAGTTTTAAAATATTTTAAAAACTGTTATAGGTCCGAGACCCATTTAAAAGGCCGATTAGAATTATGATCTTTCCCCTCAGAAAAAATCCACTTTTACACACATTTCAGGGCTTCATTCACAACCTTCCTGAGGTCTGCTGAGAGCCAGCAAACCTGAGATGGAGAATTTTCTAGGGTTTCAAATCCCTCAATTACCAAATTCTATTTCAATAAACTTTAAACCACTGGTTTTTTCCAATCCTCCAAAGAAGTTTATAAACATGCATTCCATAGACAAACATTATGTCTTGTGACATACGGCTATGGACATTTACATATTAATCTCATGGATTAAAACAAAAAGCATCAAACTGCTTTTCTGAAACCTTATCAGTAATCTGTAGAGAAACTGCAAATTCCAGAAATATAGTTTCAGATTAGGTTCTGGAGTTCTCACTTCAAATCAGCCGAGAGCAGTAAGTCCAAAAGTAGGGAAACACTCTGCTATCAGAGGTTCCCGACCAAGCAGCCAAGCCAATTCCTTTCTGTCACTCTGTCACAGAGCAGACAGTACTGCAGGAAAGGTCATTCGGAGTATGACTGAAACTTTGAGAAAACAGAGGGAGAAATATAAGGACATAACATTAAAACCATTATAACAAACTTTCAGAACTTTCTGAGATTTCCTAACTTGATGAAGTAAAATTTTAAAATTTTCATCACTTTTAAATCTAAAAGTGATGGCTAATGCTCTATCTTCCGTCCTTTCTTTTACATATCTTTACATTCTTTGTTTGTTCTCCCTCTGTCTACCATGCCCTACTTTTTAATAAAAGGACAGGAGTTTATAAAATTTAATCTATATTGTATCTTGATGCAGGTGGAACAGTTCACCTTGTAACCTCTGCACAGCAGAATGCTGTAACCGTCCAGATCTGATCTGTTCGTTCAATCCAATCAATAAAGCCTTTTTAGGCACACTGACAAGATGAAGATGCCTATCAGTCAGCAGTGTCATAACCTCAGAAAGTAGCTTCAAAAAACGCAATAGTAAATAGCTAGGGACGACCACTTAACTTCCAGTTTCAAAAGTTCTGACTCGCCCTATTTAAAAATCTGTAATAAGCATCATTTAAGAATAACCTTACTTTAAATATATGTTGAAGTTAACACAATCTTAAATGCATAGAATTACGTAGTTAAAGTCAAATAAATTGTAGACACTTGCACCATGTCTCAATACTTCAAGAAATTAACTGGATTTTCATTTAAAGCCACCTTGAATAAGGATTTGATTGCAGTACAAGTCTCCTGCATTTCTTCCAAATTTCTAATACTACTTTTCTAAGAGGTAAGTGTCTTGTTCGGGGTTGGAACTAATAATAGAGACCCAGGCCTGACAGCCAAACGGCGACCATGCCTGCGAATTCCTCTCCCCAGGAAGGCAGGTGTCGCGATCAAAGACAAGGAGGGTAATTTGATTTTGCAGAAGTAGAGGCAGTGACGCGCAGGCTCAAGCAACTGGCTCTGGCCGGCGGGGAGTCTGAGAAGGGGCAGGGAAGAAGCGGGGAGCAGCAGTACCTTTCTTGAACTTTCTGAGCTCGGTTAGGTGCGGAACTCAGCGCTCTGTGCTGCCAGACCTCGTCTCCTCCGCACCCCGCAGCTTGGCGGGGGTGGCCGGGCGCACGTCCCGCTCTCCTCCAGCCGGCTGTCCCCGCGGCACGCAGAGGGGAGCGCACTGGGGAGCCCGAGGACCGGCAAGTGGACGAGCAATCTGCGCGCGTCTGGAAGCGGAGGATGGCGAGGAGAGCCCGCGAGAGAAATAAAGGGGCAGAACGGGGAAAACCTCTGCACCATGCGCAAGCGAAAACTGAAGTCGTGGTCAAGTGTTCCCCCTGAGAGGGCGGGGCCGCGGTCTGGGGAGACGGGTGGGTCCTGCTGGAGCTGGGAGGGGCCCAAGGCGGAGGCTTTTGGGGAAACTTCTATGGCCCTTTCCACCACCACCACCTCCTCTCCCAAAGCGGAGAAGCAGAGCTCTGTACCTCCATCGATCCGGGCTGCAGAGTGCGGGACGAGCAGGCAGGGCAGGCGGCGCGCGCGGCCACCCGGCTCCCTTCCCTATTGGGCTACGGCGGCAGCGAGCGAGTCAGCTGGGCTTCCCCTGGTGCCCTGACCCAGGGAGTCCCAACCCCCAGCGAAAAGAAAAGTGAAAGAGGAAAGAACAAGGCGCAGAGGGGAAGATAAACACCTTCGGCGGCTGCTGGGGGGAAGGGCGGGATGGCGGCGGCTCCTGCATGACTTCCCGAGGTGTCGCGGCTCCCCGTCCCCTGGGCTGGCACGCCCGGTAGTTTCCGCCACTGGCAAGCCCAGGGCGCCGAACCTGAAGGGCTAGCGGAGCGCTGGCGCCCAGCTTGGGCCAGTACCGGCTTAGGTACCTGCAGAGAAAGCGCGAGGAGGTGTCTTGGAGCCCACCCGCCGCGTCCTCGGAGCCAGGCATGGTGCCGGAGGCTTCCCAGTGAAGCCCGGGGATCCCCGCGCGGTGCGCGTCCAAACCGCCCAGAAGAAAGGGGAAAATGCGTTGGATCAGGATGGGCGGCTACTCCACCCAGACCAGCCCCTCGGCCCACCGCTCAGGTTGGAGGAAGGAAGGCTTTGAAGTCCTAACGTTGGAGGAAGTCACCTGGGTAACTACTTTGTCCAAGGCAGTTGGCACGGAGGGTGAACTTGAAGGCATGAGCCTGTCTGCTGATCGGTTTGCCAGTCTAGTGAGGAATGGGGCGTAAACGTTATACGCATGGTCCAAGGGGACCGTGTGTGGTGTTGTTAACTGTATCTTGCAGTTAAAGGAAGGGACTGATTTCTTTTGAGGCTGAGGGATCTGCATGCCACACAGAGTCAGCAGAAAAGGCCTTGTGCCCAGTTTTGGAAGCACTCTGGAGAACCGTGCACACACGTGAATTACCGAAAATCCCTAATAAAAGGTGCTTCCCCAGAGTTTTCAGTTATGTCATAGAGAAAAATGATAAGGCTCCCCGGAGCTTAGTAAAACATTTAGCTACGTTTTCTTTGCATTTAACATATGTGTTAAAAATAAAACAAAAATATTAGAAGTGATTTAAATACTAAATGTGCATAAAGTTTACATAAAATCAGTTCACATTTTTCTTAAAAAGTTAAGCTCTAGATAGTCACTAACAACAAAATAAGAGCTATAAACATTTTTAAATCGTTTTTTACATTTAAAATCGTTTTTTTACGTTTAAAATAGTTGGAGGTTATATTTAAAGAAATGAAGCAATCATTCTTTCCTGTTCAAGACAACGTCATGTTGAATATTCATGTGATGATGCCAATGATTTCAAATCCAATCAGACTTTTTTGTAGCGATACATTGAAGCTGTAATTTGCAGAATGAGCATGCATTGGGAGAGCAATGCGTCTGGACTGGAGTCTGCTGCAAAAGATATGGCAGCCACAAAAGGACTAACGTACGTGTGTCTATGTGAATAGAGAGGTATGGGATGGAGAAGTGGATCTGTGTCCCCAGCCTCAACTTGGACTGCTGCAGAGCTTCTTAGGCTCCTGCAAGGTAAATTCATCCCATACCTCCTTCAGCCCCCCTGTTGATGCTGCGTGCTCTGCAGTTGGTGGCAGAAGGTGTCCACACAGTAAAGCACCTCACTGACCACACTCAATACCAAGTAGCACAGCCAGAGGACACATCATCACATCCTCGATTCTGTTGCATTTGGGCTGCCCAGGAAACTAGAGGAATCTGCTCTTAGCTGAAGTTCAATGGCCTGTAGGCTCCAGAATCTTGTCAGCTGTCCCCAGGGCTGAGGGGACTCAATGGCCGACAGCATACTGTTAATATGTGGCCACCTTGAATGTTCTAAGCTACTGGAGAGTTTTCACATTTTCTGACACTGATGGTAACTTTCCTTATAGAGCTGAGCTTTAAAGCACAATTTAAGTACACAGAATAATAAAATTGGTCTACAAATATTGAACAAACTTCTAACATATGTAAGTTCTGGAACAAGATGGGCCAAATGATCTACAAAATATTTAGTCAGAATAGGGAAATAAAATAACAAAGTGATATGAAAAATGATTATAACCATAAGATATGCTTTGCCTGTCAAATACATAGATCAGATTTGTTTTTTTAATTACAGAAAAAAATATCTTTCAATTAGTTGTATAAGTCACTGAAGCTCAGTGAAGTTGGGTTTTCAGCATAATTTGTTTTTGTTGCACTGTGTACAAACAAAAAAGTCTAATATATAAAATTCTAGTATTTCAGTTGCCACAGGCTGTTTGGTAAGATTCTGAAAATTACTCACACCAATGAACAAGTAAATTCCACTGTAGAATTTAAAAGCAAAGACCAAGATTGATGAAATCATTTGAAACCGCCTTAAGATAACTAATAAAACTCTAATATGGAAAGATGTAAAAAACTCACAGAAGTGACCATAACAATATTTCTTTGAATTTAAAGAATTAACAATAAAATTATAGATTAATAAAATTTTAATGTCTGATTTTTCATTCCAAAGACAATGTTTGGCAATTGGGCAGTTGTTTTTAAAATAAATTACTAATAAATGTTTTCTATAGCTTTTAAGAGTATGTGGAAGGAGCTAAGTTAGCTCACATGATTGAATGTTCAAAGCCCATGACTATGACTCTATTTATGGTTCTCCTAAGAATGAACCGCAAGCCAAGAACAAGTTGATCTTCTGGTCCTTGGAAAAACATGGCCCAGGACACCCCAAGTTTCCATACTGGTTAGAGCATATGTGAAATATACTCTTACCTCAAGTTTGCTCCCCATCTCTGATTTTTTAAAGAGGAACAGTCTTCCTATTAAAGATTACTTAAGTTTTCAAGAGCTTCTGAGGTTACTGCTTATTCAGAGTTGGAGCAGTACTAGTTGGTTAATACTTCTGTAGTTCCTACGATGTGTCCCCAGGTGCTTGCTAAGCGCTAATATAAACTCATTGAACCCTCACAGCAGTGCTATGAGATATAAACTGTGATTATCTCCATTTTACAGATAGAGAAACCGAGGCCCAGAGAAACTACAGGACCTATCTAATTGTGCAAATGAGTGGCCCAGCAAAGATCTGAACTCAGGTGGTATGGCTTAAATATACATCCCCTACCTTCTGCCACCTCTAAGTTGACAAGCACCCACCACTGCTTCTAAAACAAAGTTCATGAGGAAAAAATCCAGTGCCTCTCAAGTAGTATCTCTCAGTCCGATTTTATTTGCTCCAAATAATTTTAGCCACCACTAAGGAGGAAACTCGTCAGTTCTCTTGAATTTATGCTTCCTGATCATATTGTGTTTCTGTAATGAAATTGCTATGAGTTTTACAGCCCCACTATAAACATTTGAATAAAGTGACTGACAAAAGGCTGATGGAGCTAGAAACAGCAGGACTAGTAGCTGACAAATTCTGGCTGGAACCTATGAGAGATAGATGATTTTGTTTGAACTGAAGTGTAAGAGTGTACCCACAGAAAACCATGAAAAAAGATACCTGGTTTCAAGCTAGAGATGAATTAAAAACAAATAATAACATACTTAATTCTTAATATATTCAAAGTATAAGGAATTTTATACGTTTTGGTACTTAGTAGGAGGCAAAGTGGTTTAAATAAAACCAAGAGATGATGTAATGTGCCAACAGTACTATTCTGAACAATCTTTTAAGGCTGACCTTATCACTCGAAATCTAGTTCCAATTACCTTACTTAGATTTATAATATATGAGTGTATCTTTATCTATAGCTATATCTATACATATATATCATATAATATAGAATGCATTATTAACCCTTTCCTAAGGCTATCTTACACCCATGCTTTCTAGTCCAAGCATGACTTATGTCCTAGATTTAAACAAGAATCGTGTTTAACAGTTTCCCAAAATTTGTTCGCACGATTTTCTAAATTAAACAAGCTTCTAAATGAACCATGGATCAAAGAAGAAATCACAGAGGAAATTATGAAATATTTTGAACTGAATAATAATGAAAACCATATATCAAAATTTAAAGGATGCAGCTAACATAGTTCTTAGAGGAAAATGTATAGTTATCAATATTTACATTATAAATAAAAATGGTTAAAATCAATAGAATAAGTTTCTACCTTAAGAAACTAGGGGAAAAAGAGGAAAATACATACAATGAGAAGGAAGACAACAATAGTTCAAAGCTAAGAGGGAAGAGAAAACCAATGAAAATAAGTTATTTATTTGAAAAAAATCAATAAAATTGGTGAATCTTCAGCTAACTTGATCAAGAAAAAAGGAAAAATACAAAGTTACCAATATCAACATTGAAAGAGAATACATCACTATACATACATACTATAGACATAAAAGAAAAATAAAGAATATTAAAAACAACATAAGAATATGTTTGACAACTTAAAGAAGGGACAAATTCCTCGAAAGCCACAAGTTACAAAGGCTCACACACGCTCACACACACACACACACACACTCAGAATGTTTAAATTAATCTCTACTACAGAAATTTAATTCATAATTACAATCTTTCTCACAAACTCTAGATCCAAATGGATTCATTGGCAAATTGTTTTAAACAATTGAAAAATAATGCCAATTTTATACAAACTCTTTAAGAAAATAGAGGTAGAAGCACTTCTCAACTTATTTCATGAGGCCAGAATTACTCTGTCAAAACCAGCAAAGATATTACATAAGGAAATCTACAGTGGAATATTTTTTTGAACATAGCACAAGAATTTTTAACAAAATATTAACAATCTAACCTAATGTATAAAAGGATAATACATCAGGAACAAATGGGGATTATCCATGTAATAAATGCAAAGCTGATTTAACATGAAAAAGGTAATCAATGTAATGCTCAGTATTAATGAAAAAAAGGAGAAAAAGCATTGACAAAATTCAACATTCGGCCATGATGAAACCTCTTGGCAAACTAAAAATAGAAGGAAACTCTCTCAACCTAATAAAAGGCAACTACAAAAAAAGTCTACGTCTAATATTTGAATTTATAGTGAAAAATGAATGCTTTACCCCTAAAATCAGCTACAAGCAAAGATGTCTGCTCTCATCATTTCTATTCATTTGGTATTAAATATTCTAGACAGTGAAATAAGATTGAAAAAAAAAAGTTATAAAGAAAGGAAAGAACTGGAAAACTGTCTTTATTTGCAGAAAACAGGTTCCTGAGGAATCTACCAGAAAAATCCTAAAACTATAAGTGAATTTAGCAGAGTCACAGGATACAAGATAAATGTATAAACATAAATTATATTTTTGTTTACAGCAATGAAGTTAGAAATTTAAAAATTTTAAATATAATTTACAAAAGTATCCAACATAAAATACTTAAGCATAAATTTAACAACATGTACTCTGAAAACTACAAAATTACTGCAAGAAACTGAAGCATAAAATACTTAAGCATAAATTTAACAACATGTACTCTGAAAACTACAAAATTACTGCAAGAAACTGAAGATGATCTAAATCAAGGGTTGACCAACTACGGCCTGTAGCTTTTGGCCTGTTCTGTGTTTAAAATACGGCCACACCCATTTGTTTTATTTGAGTATTGCTGCTTTTGCAGTTGAGAAATTACAACAGAGACCATAGAATTTAGCAAAACTTACAATATTTATTACCTTGCTTTTTACAGAAAATGTTCATCAACCCTTCATCTAAATGTTTGAAGAGATATCATATTCATGAATCGGAAGATACAATGTTAAAGATGTCAATTTTCCCCCCAAACATATCTATAGATTCAAAGCAATACCAGCAGGCTTTCTTGTACAATTGGATGAGCCGCTTCTAAAATTGATATGCAAATACAGAGGACCTAGAACAGGTAAAACATTTTTGACAAAGAACAGTGTTAGAGGGTCTATACTACCAGATATCAAGATTTAATATAAAGCTAATATAAAAGGCCAAGGCAATGTAGTAATGGCGAAAGTCAATGGAACAGAATAAGGAATTTAGAAAAGACTCACAGATACATGGTCAATTAGTTTTGGCAGTTGTGCCAAGGTGAGAGAGTGAAAGGAAAATCCTTTCAAATGATACAGAAACAACTGGATTTTTTAGTTGAAAAAAATTATTTTCAATTCCGAAACTCTTGTCACTCATAAAAATAAACACTAATGGTTCATAGTAAATGTAAAAGCTAAAACTCTAAACCTAAGAGAAAGCATAGGAGAAAATCTTTGCAATCTTGAGGTAGGTAATGTTTCTTGGACAGAACACAAAAAGTACTATGAAAGGACAAAGTGATAAAATTAGATTTTATCGAAATATAAGCTGTTTTTCTCTCCTTAAGGTCCAAAATGACTACCAACAAACTAAAAGTTCCAGAGAATCTTGCAATTGAAAATCCTGTTTAATACTGTTTGACTTATTTCTCAAAGTCATTGTTCTAGGAATTATTTTGCAATAGAACATTAATTAATCTTTTACAGAACTTGTATTCCGGAAAACACACTTGCAAAGTACTGTTAAAGACACAGTACTTTCTTCTGGAATAAATTCCATTATCAATGTTCATTGAGAGAGAAGAGCCATAATAGTCAAATAATTATTTTTGCCATAGGATATGCTCTGTGTTGGATTCACTAACATTTTGGTATGATATTTTCAATGTTTGAGGGTTATAAATATTTCTCTATGGCAATAAACATTATTTTAAAACAATATTTTATAATAGCTGTACGACTTAATTAACTATTCACCTACTAGTAGTCATTTACAGCTTGATTTGTTTTTTATTAAAATGAAGAAGTCCTCATATAAAATTTGGCTGGCGAATCTCAAATTAAAACTTAAGTCATACTCACTCTGGTTAAAGGAGCCTAAAAAACATTGCCAGAAAGAGGCTTTAGGCCTACAAAGAAACTCTATATTTCTATTTTATTTTGAGAGAAACTAGGCATAGAGAAATTAGGAGATTCACATCTAATGAGATACTCATGTAATAATGACAGGCCTCAGAACTGATGCCTAAAGAAGTAACAAGGACGTCACTGAAATTTCTGAGCTGTAGATTTTAAATTAAAAGAGACAATAATGGTTACATTCCAAAATATCTCCAATAAGGACTTAACAAAAGCCAGCATTGGTCCAGTATAAGAAAGAGTTGTCAATAAACACTGTATTAATTAAACAAACCACAGAAGTAATCACTCTCAGGCAGCTGAAACAGCAAAGTGAATTTTAGGTACATGTAACATCATAACTATTTGGATTCTTGTCCAATATTACACATAGCAAATGGTGCTATGTTCCAAGAAAGCACTTCAAAATTTACTGTTGATTTGCATAAAATCAGAAATTCATGCAAACATTGAATGGCCATTTCCTTGAAAAATGGCTTTCAAAGGAGAGTGTTGATGTTATTGTTCTATTTGAAACATGAATAAGAAATGAGGTTTAGTGCAGGCAAAGGGAATTCTTATTTTTGCAAAGTTAACTTTTATGTTCAAACATAATGAAAATAGAAGTGTTAGAAATAGTTATGCATGGTATTTGAAGGTACACTCATCCATACATGAAAAACTAATAATGGGTATATGAATTGTGTTGGAAGCCTTGCTGCTTCATTTGCTTGTCTCACCCCCCAAATACAGATCCTCCCTTTAAAATCTACCTTTGTCGGCATTTATACGTAAGCTTAGTTTGGGAAATCTAAGATTTGAGGATTCGAAATAGACTATGACAGGCCTAAAATTAATGTTATCGAATCATTCTTTCCCTCTTTGCATTTATTGATTGCTAACTCTGCACTCAGAATTTACTTCCTGCCACAGATTATATAGAAGTAGTGCAGTAAGAGGTATAGTCCTCCCCTTCCAAAGGGAAAATATGACTTAATTACCACCATTAAGAAGTTTACAATGTGTTGTGGTTGATTTTTAGAGGTTGATATAACTGCACATGGTGGTTTACAGATAACCCTATACAAAAAGCTTTGCTAGAATTTTCTATCACAATTACTTTGAGGTAATGTCACAGTATCATCTTAACTGGATAGCTTTTTTTCTGATTGTTTAGTGGAAATTTTTATGCCAGATGTGTGATAATTCTTATACATTCAAAAACTGACAGAAAAGGAATCCTGGAATTAAAGCAATTACCATTAGTTATACAAACTTACCTCACAGATGTAGATCCACTGAGATAAGATATTGTTTTGTGATTTTAGCATGACATAATTGGAAACTATTAAGTTGTGAAATACTCTAATGTGGGTTTAGTTTTAAATCAATCTGGCTTCAGCGAGCACTTTATTCATTTGGCAACTGATCTAAAATAAACTTGTCCAGGACCACATAGAAATTAAGTGGTGAATCCAACATTTGAACTTATCTCTATTAGAAAAGCCTCATCTTCCCTAATATTTTGCGAGCTCAGTGAGGACTGGCCCGTATATGATTAACAATTGCTGTATTACTACTACTCCTATATATATACTGCCCACCCTATGGCAGGTAGGCCCTTTGGCTTAATATGCATCATCTTTAACCCTGAGCTAAATTCATCAAAGTTGGAGTCATTGTCTCCAATTTACATATGTCAAAACTGGGGTTCGGTAAGTAATGTGTCAAAGAACATATAGCTAGAGAAATAACATAAAGTATCATTTTCATAATTCCACTTGTTTCAATGAAACACAGTGAAACATATTTACATATTTACATATACTTTCTTGGAGACTGAATCAATCAACAACTGTGGGTGGGGAGAATAACCAATTGAAATGATCTTGATCTTGTGATATGATTTTAAAGTAATTGCGAAATGAACATTTTTTTTTTTTCTGGGAAACTATAAAGCATTCGGCTTTATAACTGAGCCATCTGATTTTTCATGTAGCCTGAATTTAACAGTCTTTAATATGTGGAGGAAAAAAATCATGTCCATCTAAAGTTTCAATGAAAATAAAAGTTTCAAAATAAGCGGTAAAATGTCTTATCGCAACCTTTTTTAATTAACGTAGAGAGAAATCGGTGATAAAGTCCTATTTTGACTTGCAAAGGAAAAGGAAAAATCAAACACCAACTTTACCTACTGATGGCAGTCACAGCTGAACCCTAAGGTAGTTGCTTCCAAAATCAGATACTAATTCCTTAATCCATTTTTTAAAAAGCTTCCCATTAGCTGATCCATTGAGTTTCATCGCTTTATAAACTTAAATAATTGTATTTACCCTAAAGAGCACATCGTTTTGCTGCTTCCTACTCCCATCCCTTCACATGTGTCTCTCTAGCTCTTTTTCTGGTTAAGATTTGACACATTAAGCCAAATCCTCTTTCAAAGGCCACCTAAGAGATTTCCTCTTCAAGGAGACTATTCATCTTGACTTCATTCATGTTCTTCTTCCTTTAGAATAATTCTTTTGCACTAGTTTGTGTATTGGCTATATTTGTTCTCAAGCAATTTTGAGTGTGTCTCTGTTTTCTCACAGAGATGGTGATACAAGCTCAGCAATGATTAGCCTCTCAGGAACCAGATAAATAAATGTCTTAGAGCTGGGACAGACTGAAGAGAAAACAGGGTGTGTGTTTGTTTGATTGTTTAATAACCTTTTCCGTGTGGTGCCAATTTTAGGATTAGAGCTGAGAGCCTGACACTTGGTAGGCGGTAAGTATCTACTAGGAACATGGGGCTTCAGAGAGAGAGAGATCTGGGTTCAAATATTGGAGTCGCCATTTAATTTTTGTGTGATCCTGGACAAGTCCATTTTTAGCCGTAGTTTCCACATTTAAAATATTGACAAACATACTGTATTTTCCAAGTGTTGTGAGAATTCATTTAAAATAATTTACATGATAAAGTTTTCATTGGTGTAAACAGGTTGAGTTCAGGCTGTTACCAGCAAAAGCCAGCTGTTTGGCTGTCAGGAGGCCTCACCACATTAAATTTGCTAAATTAAATATGGTCTAGGCTTCTGTAATAAGATTTGAGTGTTTAATAGTATTAGAATTGTATAATACGATGTGTCCTGCTTCTCAATAGCCCAGTCAAATAACTATGTTACTTATTAAGATACTCTTTTCCTCGGAGCGTGCATGAAGGGATACTACCCCGACCTTGCTTCTTGATTTTATTGAGAATTATGCTCATATTTTAACCTTAAATGTAATTTTAGCTGTTGGGTAGAAAGATACTATTTATTATATAAAAGAAGTAAGTATGTTCTCATTTAATAATAAGTCATTGTATTATAAAAGTGTTGTGAGATTATTAAATGCCTTTGGGTACAATTGAGATTACCTTGGAATTGAACTTCTTTGGTTTATATAAGTGATATGTTACAATACATTTTCTCCTTTGACATATTTAAATTAAATGTTACATAAATTCTAAGATTAAACTATGCATGTGGTTTTTATTCTATTGCAATTCAACTATTGAATTCAATAGTTGTTTATTTGAGTTTAGAGATCTGCGTTCATACTTAAATTTTATTGGTGTCTGTTTTCTCCTTTGATCTATATGATGTATATGTACATAAAATATTTTCATGCTATGTTATTTGGAGTATAAAGTTTTAATATTGTTTTTTCCTCCCTGCGATTTTGTCTGTTATGAATACAAAATGACTCTTATCCAAAGTAAAATAAGTTGAATTTTAACTTTCTCGATATTATTGGAAAAGATAAACAGTTCAGATATTTGAATCAGAAAAACTTGGGTTCAAATTCCAACAATGCGATCTTTAGCAAGTCACTTCTTTGAGGCTTAATCTAATTGTGGATATAATGCAGATCTACCCTGTTACTATACTATTAAGTGACTTGACATGTATGTAACAGCTGAGGGCCTACAAATAGGAAGCTCTCAATAAGTACGCTGGGGGATATTCCCATGGCCTGCTTCCTTTCATAGCACTACTATACTTTTAAAATTGTACCTCTGTTCTCTGTTTTTCATGTTTATCATCTTCCGCACATGGTTATTTTGTTCCTTACTCTAAGAGAATTCTAAAATTTTTCTTCAATGCACAGATGTAATTTTTCAGAAGGGCCCATTGTGTTATGGCTACTGTGTTGACGAGTTGTCCTTCTACCTGCTTCTCTTTAATTCTTAGCCTCTTATTTTTTGTTTTAATACCCAGTTGTCTCCGTTTATGCCTGTTCTTTACATGTGACTGATACTCATATTTATTAGGAACGACAACTACACGAATCCTTTTTCAGAAGCCAAACTGGTTGTCTAAAAATTCTTTCCCCTCCTCTTCAAAATCGTTTTTCCAGAGATTTGATATTCACTGGATTTTCAGAATAATATACTCCTTTCTCTTAGGACACAGTATATTTTTAGAGGGACCATTTAATGATTTTATCTATTTTTAAAATTCTAATACACTTGGTACATAAAAGAACATATGTAACGTGCATAATATAAATAACAGCACAATGCAGAGTATCGCCCAGACTGTGGACGCCCCTGTAAGCCCTCTCCAGTTACCTCCCTCTGTGGCCCACGTTTCTATACATCTCAGATTTTCCTTCCAGTATCTTTTTTCTTCTTTCTAAAGTATATTTTTCAGATGTTCCTTCAGAGAGAATCTGTTGTGATAGACCACTTACTACATGAAAATGTCTTTAATTTGGCTTCCTTCAAAAGATACTTTTGTTGAGTATGATTCTGGGTTGAAAGAAACTTTCAGCATGTTGAAGATGTTATTGTAGTGTCTTCTGGCTTCATCTGAGAAGTCTGTCAAGAAGTCAAATGTTAGTCTAGTTGCCATTCCTTTGTTCATAATCCATCTTTTCTCTCTGCTTTTTCTAAATGCCTGCTATTTTACTTGGTACTCTGCAGTTTTTTTGAAAAAAAAATTTGTACCTAAATATGTATGATAAAAAAAAATTTGTACCTAAATATGTATGTACAAAAAAATTTGTACATAAATAGGTATGATAATTTATCTTATTTAGGATTTGTTGCTGTTCATTACAATGAGTTCATTAGTACTCATGAAATTCTCAGGCATTATTCATTTAATATTGCCCCTTGAGTCTATTATTTTTTCCAGAACTTTGATAGATATGTGTTAGACTAGCTCAGTCTTTCATGTTTCCCAACTGTTTTGTTTGTTTGTTTGTTTGTCTGTTTGTTTTTACTTTTTCCATCACTTTGTCTCTGTGAGTATCAATTGTATTATTTTTAAATTTACATCCTCTGGCTCATTAATTCTCCCTTAAACTATTATTTTATAAACTTAGCTTTAATTTCACTGATTGTATTTTTCATTTCTAAAAGTTCAATTTTGCTTTTTTCAACTATGCCTGTTAATCTTTGATAGATGATTGATCTTTACTTGTATTTTAGTCTGTATTTTATTTATACAAATTTATTAGTCATACTCATTTTATATTTTTACTATTTCCAATATTTGTCTGTTTCTGCTATCTGTTAGTCCTGCTGTCTCTCATTTATAATTCCTCGTTTTATTTATGTTTCATGATATTTGACTCTGAACAGAATTTTTTTGTTAAAATTCTGTGAGAATTTGTTGAGGTTTGATGTGAGAATAAGTTCACCAAGAAAGAATTTACTTCTTCTATAACCCAGAAAGCCATAAGCCCATTAAAGAACACACCTATGGACAAAAATATCTTGGGAAAATTATTGCTTTTCCCTTCAGCCAAAGCCAGTTCTAGTCAGAGAAGGCTCCTATTTCGCCCTTCCCTGATTTAGGTATTTTTAATTCTGGGCTCTACATGAGAGTCTCCGATCTAATTCCTCACTGTACAGTGGCCCTAGTCTTTGTCTTGCATGTCTCCTAAAAACAGTCATTAAAACCAAAGCTCTGAACTCCCAGAGGTCATATTTTCTCGGGTCGGTGGGCAGCTTTGGGATTCAGTTACCTCTTGGGCTTGTGTTCTTGTTTCATTCCTGGCTTCAGAGAATTTCCATCGACTTCTTTAGATCCAATTTACTTATGTGATTGTTATTTTTTAAAATTGTATTCAGCATTTGAAAGACTTTTTGACATTTTTTCTTTGCAGAATTTTTTGGAATTTCCTAGAACTCATAATGCTGCTTGAAACCAATGACCTCATATGAAAATTTTTACATTGGCAGTGTGTTCACCATTGCTCAGGCTCAAAGAGAAATGCCCAGCTGGCTCTGCTTATTTCCAGCTTGGTCAGGAGTAGAGTTTTCCTTTCATGCCCTCATCCCCACCTGAGATACCTCTACACTCAGATGGGCATACAAAAGTCTAGGATTTTGCAAAGGGAGTTGGACGAAGACATTGGATTCCAGGGAGGGTCTACACAGATAGACTGCTCAATGCCGAGTCTCTATCTGATGATATTATTTTGTCCACCTCTTACCTCTTGGCCAGGTCCTTCCTTTCAGTTCTGTTTGTCTTCTTCTGGGTCATTAATTTTACTTCTGCTTTGTCCCATCATAGAGATGGGGAGACAGAAAGGGAAACTCTTCCTTTCTCTAGCACTGAGATTGCAGAAGTAGAGAAAAATGCATAGGTAACATGTAGATAAATTCTTCAAGATTTTAGGGAGAGGTTCTCAGGTTCCTTTTGGGGTACTGTTCCTTTTGGGATACTGTTGCTTTCCCTATGGGTGAATTTTCTTTTTCTGGGATCTCATACCAATGATTTCATGCCAAGAACATTAGTTTATTCTGGTCCTTCACTACCGTTTTCCAGTTTCCTGTGTTTAAGGGTGCAGATTCACTTCACTGAGTCCTATGGAGCAGAGAGCATCTTCCGCCTGTCATATTCGAGGAGGTCACTTCATGACAGCTGTATCATCCCTGCACCACCAGATCTACAGGAGCGCTACTGCCTGACACCGCTACTGCACCAGTGACTGGCTCTATTCTAGCACTCCATTGTTACTCTTTACTGAAGTCAGAGTTTATAGGAACCATACTGCTCAATAAATACCATGTGCTTGAGGCCTGTCATAAACTCATGTCTCACACTTGCAAAGATAATCAATGTGATATTAACTGTATTCCTTCGGTCAGATTAGAAGCTTACCTAAAATTATAATTTGACTCAAGGATTTTTTAAAAGCAGCTCTTTAAATCAACCCTTCCACAGAGCACAGCTATCACATTTGATTTGCAAACCAATAAGAAAAGCCAGTATAACAACTGGGAAAGGGGGAGAAAACAGATATATTTTGCACGAGAACTCTACCAGGAGCCTGGGTGAAGGAGAAAGGGGTCCCAGAGGACAGGCGGGGTTGAAAATAAAATCTAAACACAAATAAAAGAGAACAAACAAAATATAAACTCACAAATTTACAAAAGTAGGAATGAGAAAATGGTTATAACAATGTATACAGATGAAATAACAGATAAAATAATGAGAATGGTATATAATTATAACAATAAAGTTGAATATCTCATTTAAAAAAATTCCTTTGAATGACACTGTACCTTCTGAAACTGTTGAGATTCCCAGGCTGAGGTGAGGGTGGCAGTATCCTGTTTGGTTTCAAGGGCTGAGAAGTTGTGTGGTACCTAATGATTGCGCACATTCAATTAATGACTGTGCTTATTTAAGGATGAAAAATTTTTAAATAGCTTCAAGTGATTAGTATTAATTTTTTGCAATGGATAAATACTAAGTTTTTAAAATATTTTGGGGGGCCTAACAACTCATTAAAAGAACTGTAAGATACATCTCGTGGTCTAGAGATGCCTTACTTTCACCCATATTTTCCATATTCAAAATAAATTTATATATTCTCCCATCCCTTTTATTGATCATTACTCAGGCAGTGACTGAAAGGGGACAGTTACATCTAGTGACTGAACTACCTATTAAAGCTTGTGGACAAGGAGAAAACATGAGAGACTGAGAAACCTTTTTGAAATTATTTTTGAGGAGCTATTCTAACACTCAAAATTACTGGGTGTCTGTGGATGGTGGGGAGTACAGACAGTTCATTGAATACTGTGACTATTACTCATTGTCGAGTGACCTTTATGACAAAGGTACATCATTTCTCAAAAGCAAATGGTTCAGAAAGCCCTCCCCTCCCCCAAATGATACAGATTAGTTTCAAGGGATACAATAAAGTGGCTAGAGTTGGGTGACGGGACTGGAAAAATAACACCGTAACTT
Source organism: Pteropus alecto (assembly GCF_000325575.1). Classification (NCBI taxonomy): domain Eukaryota; kingdom Metazoa; phylum Chordata; class Mammalia; order Chiroptera; family Pteropodidae; genus Pteropus; species Pteropus alecto. The sequence continues at coordinate 2,301,009 of NW_006431918.1, read as the reverse complement.
AAAAACATGTCAACAGCGGTGAGGCACTGCTGATAGCCTTGAAAAATTCAAAGGTCTAATATACTTAGTCTTCCAGGAACAGTAGAGAATGTCCTGAGTGACAGAGTCTCTCCGTCTGAAAGATACACGGATCGACTTTCTGTAGGAGCCACAAGTCTGGTAGTGCCAGCCCCTGAATCAAAAACCAAGAATCCTTTACTTTGTGCCAAGTCTCTGAGGGTGAATGTGTTGCTGAGTCTGGTATAGAGGTGAATCAGGCAGCAATGGTGGCATCTGGGTGGAGAAGCCTCTATTAGTAGCTTAATTCCAAGCAGTCTCATCAGAAAACAAGCCCTTATCATAGGTGTCTACATGTGCAACTCACACAGCATCATCATTAATCGTGATTTTATTTTTAAAGTTCATGGCCTCGGAGAGAACTATCTTTAATATGCCAGTCTGTAGTTTTGCAAGTGGTAGAGCAAAGAGCCAGGCCATTGACAAAAGTCAAAAGCGAATAAAAGTACAACAAGGTTCATTGAGGGGACTGCTGGACAGAGCTATGCGAAATGCCTTGAGTTCTGCCACTGAGCTAAATAACCATGCCCAGTTTCGATCCTGCCTAGTGAGAATTGAGGCTGAACTGTGGCTGCAATCCAGTGGATATCATCCGGTTTCAGCTTGGCCAAGTTACAAGTGAACTAGGCCTTGGCATTTAGAGGAATATCCTTGGTCAAGAAAATTCAGTGACTTTGTTTCGAGCAGCAGAGTAGGGTATAAAATTTCTCTCGATGAGATAGCTGCTTCTTTTTCTTGTAATGTCAAGAAACCAGGCCAGTTGCATTCTTGAATATACTATTTCCATTTGCCAAATCAGGCTTTATAGGTACCCTTCCCACCTTTCAGTTATGGAGTCTGAGTTGAACCACCTCGAAATAGAAATAGCAGGCCCAAGACACACAAGGGCTCCTTGAGGTGGGAGCTCATTTTTGAGACGGATCCTAAAACAAGCTAATAGCTCGATGTGATTGGAAGGTGCTGGGTCCAAAAGGGAGGAGCCGCCTCCCTTCGCTGGGTTCTTCACCTGGCAAAATCATACTCACAGAGACTTAGAGCTCTAAGAAGCCCTCGACACAGGAGACTTCACTCTAAATTTGACTGATTTCCTTGCTCCACGCTCTTGTATATTTTATTTCCCTTTGACCTAGATCTAACCTTATTAAGCCACACTTTCAAAAACGTGTTTGTAGATAGTAAAATTTCTTTGTTGATTCCCCTTTTTTCGATATCATTTTGACTATTTATATAAGATTTATAATTATTTCCCTTAGGGGATTTTTAACATCTTATTAAAGATTAAAAAGCACACAATGTTAAATAAAAAATCTAAAAAAAAAAAACCAACTGCTAAAGATAGGGTACTTTTCTGAGAGCCAGAGTACTTTTCTAAGAGAGTACAAATAAATATGGAACTCTCATTCTATTTTTAACATCTTTACACTGTTTAACGTAAAATAACATTTGTCAGTAAACATTTGCTCAAATTTTTCCATGTGCCAGAGATGTTGCACAGCACTAATGAGTCCAAGATGAATAGATAATACCTGCCCTCAATCTGTTTGGAAGTAAACAGATGATTACGACATAAAGTTAAAGTGTTTTGTTACAGATAAATTCAGGATGCAGTGCTGAGTAAAAGATATGGCAAAGCCAGAGCAGCCCAACTTCCTAGGGAGGTGGCTCCTTAGCAGTGCCTTGGTATAAATAATACTCACTTAAGAAAACAAAAAAAAAATGGGAATATTTGTCTCAAGAAATAGATGCTATAAATTCAAAGACTCTAAAGCTAAACAAAACCTAGAATTTTCGGGGACTGAAAGTAGAGCATTTCATGTGGTATATGGCATGTGATCTAGAGTATAGAGCTAGAAGGAATTTGAGACTCAGATGCCCTTGGAGGCTCATCGTTGCAAGATGTTCAAATCAAATCATACACACACACACACACACACACACTTAAGAAGGCGTGCCCTGACAGAAGAAATTCAAAGAAATTATTTTGAAATACTAAAGTACCTAAAGATAATAACTTTAAGACATAGCTGTGAGCCTAATTTAGCAACAAGAAATGGATTTGTAGTCCATGATTTAGAGAGTAAACATTGTGAATCATTAAGTCAGACTCTTGCTGCTTAACCATGTGACCATGGGCAGATACCCAAACTTCTCTGACATTTAGTGTCCTCATCTAGAGTCACTTCCAGCTACAAAATTCTATTCCAAGGATGAAGTTATAAAAATACTTAACACATAAACCTGAAGTTACATTATGTTGTGGCTATGACAGGCAGCAACCAAAAACAATAAGCATGAAGATAAAACTCAAAGCACATTCACCTCATTTCTCATAACATTTTGATAGCATTCATTTAATTTTATTTTTGTGCCAGTCTCTCAAACTAGAATAGAAGCCTCATAAGGCTAGAAACTGATTTTTTTTTTTCACATCTTGGTATGTTCTGTAGCACTTCATCAATATCTCACAAATAGTAGGCAATCACAAGCAACAAAGAGAATTTTTAATTTTAAAAAGAGAAATATTTAATTTTTGAAGACAAAATTGTATGCATCTTTAACCACATAATCTTAAGAAAATGAAGTTTTAGAAAGCAATCTTTTAATTAATAAAACTAAACCATAAGAAAAAAAGCAGCAAACGAGAAACAAGAAAAGACCAAAAACTGGTTGATTTTCTTCATGTGACATTAGGTCAAATATCTTGAATTGGCAAGAAACTATTTTCCTTTCAGGTAAAGAATGTTGACAGTTTCTGTCCCATGGTACAATATACCACAACACTTTCTCTAAATTATGTTATCTTTTGCCAATGAAATAGTCCTATTTTAGCAGGAGTATTATCCTGTGGCTTAAAAGCAGCTTTTTCCTGAGTACTTTTAGTAGTTTCTCTGTGTTCCCATAGTGCTTTGCTCATGCCATTATTGTAGGACTACTTATGTAAAATTGTGATTAGCTCTTTATACATCTGTCTCTGCCCTGAGGCTAGGAACGCTTCTAGGGCAGAAATATTATCTTACTCATCTTCATAGCTAAGATTGTAACAGATGCCCTTAACATATAGTTGGTGTGATTGGTAGTAAATAAAAAATAGGTATGAAATTTTTGCCAAAGGCCCATAACAGCCAAAGTAAATCAACGAATCACTGAAGCAGTAATTAGTAAAAAAATTATTGTGCACACATCAAAAAGACAGTTTGCAACCCAGGGATACTCAAACCAGAACATGGAATAGGGCTCAGGGGTATATTGTGATAAAGCAGCTTATCCAGTGAGAAGGCAAGGACTGTTTATTCTTTACAGTGACTGGTTATATCAGAATTTTTGGTGGTAACCTCACATCAACCTGGGAAACATTTCAAATTCTGCTTATTATTTCCAGAGGCATAAGCGAGAAATGACTCTGGTCAAATTACTCTTTCAAAGTAGCCTAAATTCAGCTTTGCTTGTGTGACTAAGCTGGTTTTGTCTGCTCAGGGAATTTTCAAAGATGCTCTCCCTTTGCTTTTGAGTTTAACATTTTCATATCATGTTGAATTGTAACCTGTGTTGTTCTGTGGGTCCCAAGCTTTTTGTAGGGGAAAGGTAGATAGCAGCTGGAACAATGAAATCATCATTTCTCAACTTTGTCTGGTAAAGAGAGCTTTCGAGTCCCAAACAAGACAATAGCCTTTAAAGACTCTGGTCAGACCACAGAAAAACCGGTTCAAATTCCAAAATTCTTACTGCCTGGCCAAGATGAAGTTCACAGCCTTTTACTATTAGGCAAAGTAGAAGAATGCACACTCAGCCAACACCTACCAGCAGCTGAAAGAGACTGAGTGAGAAACAAGTTCATGACCATTAAGGCCCAGAGAAAAAGAAAATTTTTTTTTTACACTGGTAAGTTTTGAGGTAATTAATATGCCTTAAAAGTAACTGTACTTAATCATCATTAAAAATATATATGGTTGAAATTAATTAGCTAATGTTTTATTTATGAGCTTTTTAATCATGTTTGTTAGTGAAATAAAAGCATGCTTTTCTGCTCTTGATTTGTCCTAATCTTGAAGTACTTACTGGATTTTTTTTTTATTTGAAAACTCTAGTTGTTTTCAGTAAAGTACTTATGTGGCAAGACTTCCCCATTCATTTTTACTGCTGTGTAACATCCCACAGTAAAGTTAGCAGCTTAAAACAACACAAATTTATTATCTCATAGCTTTAGTGGGTTAGGGCTCAGAATCTCTCATGGCTGAACACAAGGGGTTGGCTGGGCTGAGTTCTTGTCTAGAAGCTTTAGGGAAGAATCCATTTCCAGGTCGTTGGCATAATCTAGTTCTTGCTGACTATTGTCGAAGGGGCCATTTTCAGCTCCCAGAGATCGCCTGCCATTCCCTGCCATGTCACCCTCTCTAAATCTTATCAGTATCTTCTTAAAAGCCAGTAGGAGAATGTCTCTGCTATTTCAAATCTCCGTCTCTCTGTGTCTTTCACCTCTAGGTCTAGACTTAAAGATCTCATGTGATTAGACAAAGCCTACTTGGATAATTTCTCTCCCTTCAAGTCAACTGTACCATCCAACATAATTTAATCACAGGAGTAAAATTCACCATATTCACAGTTAGGGGATTCTGTGGGTGTGTATACCCAGGGCCGGGGATCTTGGGGGCATTTAGAATTCTCCCCACCACAAATTCTAAGGCTATTATGTTCTCACATTGGAATGATAATTTAGCTAGTGTGAAATTTTTTCATTCGATCTTTTTTTTTTCTATAATTTTATTAAGAAATAACTGACATACATCACTGTATAAGTTTGAGGAATAGAGCATAATGATTTGATTTAGATATATTGTGAAATGATCACAATAGATTCAACTAAAATCCATCTTCTGATTGATAGATAGATGATAGATAGATAGATAGATAGATAGATAGATAGATAGATAGATAGATAGATAGAGATAGAATGAGAGAATAAAGGAAAAATTTTCTCCTTGTGATGAGAACTCCTAGGATTTACTCTCTTAACAACTTTCCTATATATCAGTGTTAGTCATAGCCATCATGTTGCACATCACATCCCTAGTACTTATTTATCTTAAAGCTGGAAGTTTGTACCTTTGACAACCTTTCTCCAATATCCCCTCCCCTCTACCCCTTTATTCAATATTTTAAAAGTATTGTTCCATTATCTTCTACTTTCAGTGCTATTGCTGATTTGATGGAACTCTGACTTTTTGTTGTGGTTGTTGTATGTTATCTGTTCTCTTGAAGCCATTAGAATATCTTTAATTTTCTTCAGTGTCACTCTAATGTGCATAGGTCTGGATTTTTCCTTTTCTCTCCTGTTTGAAATTTCCGTTTCTCTATGAACCCTTTCAATCAGAGTCTCTCATCTTTAATCTTACGAAGATTATTTTTCTTCAGTAACTTCCTCTTTTCCATTTTTTTTCTTTTTCTGGGATTCCTATTACCTCTATATTTAGACTTCTACTTCTATTACTCATATCTTTTAATTTTCTATCTATTATTATCTTTATGAAGAAGCAGGATATGTAGGAAGTGTCCCCTTTGTTTATAATCTACCATTTCATCTCTGGGGGCCCACAGAAGAAAGGTATAGAGGAGTAACCCCTTCATTGTAATTATTTCTGTGCCTGTTCAGGACCATATTTTTAAAAAGTCTTTTTCTTTATTATAGTCTTTTCTTTATCCATTTGCCCTCTCGAAATACAAAACTCCTTTCCAGTGGTTAGTGTTACCCCTTTAAAAGAGACCAACTGAGGTGAAAGCAGTAGTAATTACATTTATCTCTATTAATAGTTACAGGAGTCATGTCTCTCTACAATACACCTCCAAATTGCTCAAGTTAATTTTATTTACATCATAAATATTTTAATCAAGTTATTAGTAATCCTCTTAATATCTCTGGGTGAGGCCAGTGTATCAATAGGATGCTTTTATTTGCAAGTGACAGAATACCCAGAGTATTTGTGAATATTAGTGGAGAAACGAAGGTATGGTACCTGAAATGCTGAGGTACAACAAATTGCAGCAATTATTGATAAATAAATGTTGTCCTAGCTCCCTTTATTGCTAGTTTATATGCCCTCGGTTGACCTTCCCTTCTCCCTAAATGAACTCTCAATCTCCTTTCAATCATTTAAGCAGCTTTCGGTGCAAATAGGTTAGGTATATTCCTGAATTGCTTCTTTAGAAAGACAACATTCTCCAGATTTTTTAACTTTATACAGGAAGTTCCAGTCTCTGGCAAGACTGGCCGTAGAAGTTGTTTCATGGTTCCTTTGTCTGATTTGAACGGTACTGAATGGAGCCTTTTGTCTCCAAACATCCACCTCCCTATTTGCCCAGGATTAAAGTTATTCCACTGTTACAATTTGAGTATTGACTTTAGGTCTTGAGAGTGTTTGATATTTTAAGAGTAACAGGGTATTGAGTTGCAAGGGATTTTCAGTAGCCCTATTTTACAGATGAGGAAACTAAAACCCAGAAAAGTTAAGTAACTTTCTCAAGCTCATATGTTTCCATTCCAATACCTTTACTTTTTTCAGATTAAAAAAAAAAAAAAAGGAAACCCAGAAAGGTGAAATAGCTTAGATCCTGTATCAAAATGGAAATATCCTTGGAATAAACTATGTAGTTGAGGAATAAAATCCACTGCCTGAAATAAAATCTGTACTTTTGTAAATATTAAACTGTATTTTGTAAATATTAAACTGATGCATTTTTATTTCTCCATTAAATCATGTGCCCTGGAAGCCTTGAATTCCCTAAGTTAAACTCAAGGCTTACGTCTCAAGGGAAGAAGAGCGAAGCTACTGCCTAAAGCGAAGAGGCCAACAGCCAACTTTGAGATTCAAACCTAAACTTCTCAGTCTCTCTAGCAACAATTTAATCATGCGCACAAGATGACAAAAATAAAGAATTTCCTAAGTAATTTTATTTCACTCTTTCATTACTAAAGAGGCTTGCTTGGTGAGCTTGAATATGCGATAGAGTGTAAGGGAGGTCTCATCCAGATGGTAAGAGGAAGGGGAGGGAGCCAGCTCCTAAGGATCCCGGTGAGTGGCACAAAATTGAGGCAGAAGAAGGAAAGCAAAAGAGTCAAACAACAAGGTTCTGGTTTGCCCTCACTCAACTCCAAACGTATCTGGGACCAAGACGTGGGAAATTACATCATCTGACTGTATAACTCATCTCTCCCCATATCTATACCCTTTCACTATGTAACTTTGCAGTGTCTGCCCCTGTAGACAGGATGAACCGCCCTGCCACTTGACTCTGGACTCAACCACTGACTTGTTTTGGCCAATAGATTGAGGCAAAAGTGGCAGTGAGCCAGTTCCAAACCTAAACTTGAAGAGTCCTCCTGTCTCTGCTTGTTATCTTGTGCCTTTGTCATTACCATGAGAACATGCCCAGGCCAGCATGCTGGAGAGTGAGAAATGCATGGGGCATAATTGAATTGCTTTGCACCTGTGAAAGCAGCTTGGCTCGTTGAACACCCAGCTAACCCCTACACATGTGAGTGAGACCAGCCAAGATCAGCAAGCTGACTAGTTGACCCCCAGGCGACTTGAGATGTGTGAGCAATAATCATAACTGTTTGCCTCTAAGATCTGTTGTTTATTTGTTATGCAGCTATATTTTAGCAAAAGTTAACTGGTACAGGGTTTTCAAAACATTCAAATAGATATGATGGAGGTAGTGGTATACTTCCCCAGGAATAATAGGGAGAGGGGGTCAGCCAGCAGCTCATCTAACATGGTTTGAGACAATGTCAGCAGCTGGACACAGCAATACGGACAAGACCAATTCAGTCCTTCCTTATTGCCTGCATGAGACATGCAAAGACTGAGATGTGTCCAAGTGGCATAGCGAGGGGAAGCAGAGTGGCTCAGAAGGCCAGTGGACCAGAAGACACTTTAAGTCTAGCATTTGAAAACCAGCAGGTGCTGCAGCAAGCCAGACTCATTCAGGCATTCACGGCACCAGTCTAGGGAGCTTGGCAGGTATCAGTTGGAAGTCTTTCAAAATAGCTTGGAATTTCCAAGAGTCTTCACTTCAAAGCATAAGAAAGTGACTATCAGATCGTTAATAAAAGTGGTTGGTTATTTCCTTACCTACAATTTCTGTTGCAGAAGTAGCCTTAACCCGACTAGCTGACTGCTTCTTCAAGGTCTCCCCAGGATGTTCGCTTTTTTTCTACACTCTCACCTCCATCACCCCTTACTTTAAGATCCATCACTAGAGAAAGACTTTCATTCAATAATCAAAATTAGAAAATAAACAAAATTCCCCTGAAAGCTAAATGAAGTTCACACCAGACATAAAATAGTCAGAAAAAGGAAACAGAGGTATAGCAAACAAACTTTTAAGTTGTTCACAATTTTGCCTCTTATACTGAGATTATCTTTTTCCCAAACTGTGCTTCTCTGGAACACAAGGATCTCGGGAGGTGACACAAAGTCAGTAAATCAGTAAACAAAATCCCTACAGCAAAACAGTATTGAACTCAACCACGATAAGTTGGGAAATACAAATCTTAGAATTCTACAAGATGTCTTGTTGGTAAATTTTTAAATATCTGTTTAAATTTAACTGGCTTATTTCACCCCAGAATTGTCTTTTCATGAACTACCCATGAAAAGTCCATGGAGCCAGTCTGGGGGCTCTACCCTGGATGCTTCTATGCTGGGCCAAGAGCCCGGCCTGTTTGCTGCCTGCTTCACTAGTAAACTTCTACTGTGTTTGCCTCTCTGGAAGAAGTGGAGTCATTTGAAATCATGAATTTTGTATCTTTTCCTCAAGATCATCAGGTCAGTTAATTAAACAAAACTCTCTTTTGGTCGGTGAGCATGGCAAAAGAGTATGTCAAAAGTTAAATTATTGTTTACTCTGTTTTTTTAAAAAATTATTTTTTTTTCTTATGCCGAACCTTCTTGGCATTATTTCCACTATTCAAATTATTTCTGATTTTTAAAAACATAATCGAGCCAGCAAACAAATCATAGAATTGATACTTTCTGGAATGGCCCTTCCTCACACGACGATTAACCTGCAGGCACTGGTTCACGGGGTTGCCATATGGAAAACTGGGCAAGTACAGAATTCAAGAACAGTGTAAATCTTTTATGGTGAGAAAGGATCTTTGTGAGGGAAAAGAAGGAGGAGGAGAAGGAGAAGAAGAAAAAGGAGAGGAAGGAAAAGATGAGAAGACTCTGTGTTTTTCTGGTCTGAAACACTGACTTATTCTCTACCCCAGGAGTTCCTGCAGCAGAAGTTGTTGATTTCCATCTATAATAATCAGCCCTCCTATGAAGACTGCAGGCTGCATCTTAATAATGTATGTGGAGGAAGGAATGGGGAATAGATAGTTATAGAAATATGTGTAGTTTCATGTCAAGATCATCGCTGTGACTTCTTAAACATCTTGAAGGGACCTTTGTGAGTGGCAATAACTATGCCTAATTACCTAGTTTTTATATTAATATAACTTTTATTAAAGTTGTAATTATAAAGGAAACTAGTTTCTCTTAAGCTTTTAATTTAACTAACAAATCTTGTTCTACTCTTTATAAAACAAATAAGCAAAGAGCAATTATTTTCACATTTTTTTGATGGATGTTCAATTAATTCAAGTTGAATAGACCAAATTACTTGAAATAATTAATCCCATTGACAATTTTAGTAAATTACATTTTCTCGAATTTTTAGGCTCTACTTAGAAATTTATTTTATTTTTTACGGCATTTAAAAAACTTCCTGACAACTCACAATCAAAATCCTAACAAGAAAAACTTGCCTATACATTTAAAACAGTCATGTAAATATAATAAAGTATGATTGTAAATAGAGTGCATCTCCAGCTTTTGTATTTTTATATACCTAGTCAAATTCTCAGGTACAGTTTTTGCTTAAAAGCACAATTCCAAAATCTATAACACATTTTAATTTATACTCAGATTCTTTCACTTACCAGATTCTATTAAACATTATAAATTCTTTAGACACCAAATATATAAAACTACCCAGTGGTTAAAAAGTTTATTCCAGACCTTGAACTCAAAGTATAAATGATACTTCATCATCTCTGTATTCAATGTAAACCTTTCTGTGGTTGATAAACATAATCATCAAGGCAAATGTGTTTACCATATCAGAAAAGTGAGGTTAATAATTCGTGACGATAATACAATTACTTAAGGGTCGGAGCTCAGAAACAAAACTCAAGGGCCACATGAACCTCAAACTGACGTACTTGGTCCTTCTTTAAAGTCACTATGTGCTCAGGGGCTTTAAATTCACACTCATGTCCAAGATTTTCCCCCATTTACAGAGACTAAAATCTGCCATCAACGAAGCCTTATTACTGCACTATTGAAGTCCATAGTCTCCCAGATTTGGGGGATGTGTACAACTAGAGAAGTATAGTTATATTTATGCGTTTATCTTGTCTTTCTCTGTCCAGACATTTTCTTCTTATTCCAGAGTCATCAGTATCTCTAACAACATGGCCTGATATTTTGAATACAACTTTATTGTCACACAAATACCAAAGCTCAACTTCTAATATATATTAGCAAGATGGCTTCGTAAACCCTAATTTTATCATTTTTCACAATTATTTTTTTATTGTGAAAAATATGCATAACATAAAATTTGCCATTTTAATGATTTCTAAGTGCACAATTCAGTGGCTTTCAGTACCTTAACAATATTGTGCATCTATCAACACTATCCATTTCCAGAACTTTTCATTATCCCAAAGAGAAACTCTACACTCCTTAAAGAATGATTCCCTATTTCCCCTCCCCCGTGCCTGGTAACTTCTATTCTACTTCCTGTCTCTATGAATTTATCTATTCTAGATACTTCATATAAATGGAATCATACAATATTTGTCATTTTGTGTCTGGTTTATTTCATTTAGTATAATGTCTCCAATGTTTATTCATGTGGCAGCATGTGTCATAATTTCAATAATTTTCAAGTAAATAATATTCCATTGTATGTGTAAAGCACATTTTACTTATCCATTCATCTGTTGATTAACATCTGGGTTGTTTCTACCTTTTGGCTGTTGTGAGCAATGCTGCTGTGAATATGGGTGTTCAAGTATCTGTTTGAGTCCCTGCTTTCAATACTCTGGGGCATAGACCCAAAAGTGGAATTGCTGGGTCATAAGGTCATTCTGTGTTTAACTTTTTGAGGAACCGTCATACTGTTTTCCACAGTGGCTATAATATTTTACATTCCCACCAGCAATATATAAGAATTCCAACGTTTCCATGTCACTGCTAACATTTGTTATCTGTTCATTCATTTTTATAATAGCCATCCTAATGGTATGAAGTGGTATCTCAAGTGGTTTTACTTTGCATTTCTATAATGACTAACAATGAACCTATTGTCATGTGCCTCAACAATTATATTTGACATAAAAGTGAGCATTGCGTACTAAAAAAAAAAATGTGGTATATAAAATCTGTATTTAGAAAGACTAGGTTAGAATTCCAAGTCAGATAATTACCACCTAGAATAATGTATTTAAACAGTTTGAGCCTCAGTGTCCCCATTTAGAAGGTGAGAAAAAAATACTTATTTTCAGAATTTAAGGTACCCACAAATAATGGTCATTATTATTAGTAATACTGTAATATAAGAAAATAAACTGTTTCATTTCAGGATGCTAGATACACTAGCAAAATTCCAAATGAGATTCCAGTTTTTCTGGTAGTAAAGAAACTCTCTATCTCCCAAGTCATTTAACATCACATTAAGGAAGAAATAAAAAGAAGATAGTTCTGAAAATAAAAAGATTGATGATTATAAACTTGCATTTTTACGTATAAAAATTAAAGTGAAATAAAATATTTTAATGCCTTTTTTATTAAATAAAACACAAGCCACATTTTTTTCCCCTTTTCTCTACTCTCAAATTCTTTTGCATGTTAAAGTTCTGAATTAAACAACAGAAGAAATTCTAGATTTCTTGTAATGGGGGCTTGGGCAAACTAATCAATCTTGAGCTTCTGGCAGACATTTTTCAGGAGCAGACATGAGGGTGATGTTTTATTTGTTTAATAGAGAGGGAGAATTAGGTCTGGTTGTGCTGTCTAGGCATAGTGATAGATCAAACTCCCCTATCTAAATGAGAACCATTATTTTGAATAAATTCCTCTCCCATGTCAGAAAAAAATGCAGCCCAAGACCCTATAATATAGACAAAGGAGAGGAAGGACAAGGGACTGCCCAGTCTTTTTCAGGCAGAGATCTGTCACAGATGAAAGCAGGATTGATTAAAACATCTATTTTCTGACTTTCTGCCAACTTATATCACTAGTAGATAAGGAGAATGGCCTGAAAAGCAATCCAGCTTGCAGCCATTAATCACACACCACGGCTTTACCTCCAGTGTTTAAGGACTCCCATTCGTGGAAGAACTGATGACTATTCAGGGATTCATGTTATATCTCTTAAAACAGTCAAGAATCAGAAACAGAAAAATTCTGGACTCATAGCACACTAAGTACATGAGACATTCACTGAGCTAGTCCTTGAAAAAATTAAAAAGTACTTTTCAGCTTTTTTGGTTGGTGACAATTTCTAAATCTCTTCAAAAATATAGTGAGTTTTCATGACTTTCATCGAAAGACTTAAGTTAATGATTATGGTCATCTCTTCTTGTGCCTCCCTAATGGAAGAGCACACAAAGTGGAAACGATCATTTTTTACAAAAACGACTCAGGCCTGGGGTCGAATCCTCGCATTACCACTTTGTATCTCTGGATGACCTGGGACAAGATACTTAATTTCAATGAACTCCAGTTTCCTCATCACTAAGATAATCTTCAAAGGACTGTTGATACCGTGCAATGTGATAATGTGATGGCAGCACCTAGCACAGCAGCAGACTAGCAGGTATTCAAATTAAGTTTCTTTCAGTTGTTTTTTTACTGTTACGTTTATTATTATTAATTATAAACTTCCCACGTACGTGTGACTCATCTCTCTAACTTTATGTGCAAACTCCCGAAGGGTAGAACAATTATATCTCCTTTTTCTTCTATACTAATATAAGGCATTGCATGTAGTAATCAATACGGTATGTCTGTTTTTCTAATTATAAAAATAATATATATTCATTCTAGATGATTGAGAAAGTACCTAGACTAGAAAGAAAAAAATTAAAATCGCTCATAGTACAAAATCATTGAGAGAACTACTCATAACTCATTTCAGCATATTTCCTACTAGTCTTTTCTCCCATGTGCATTTTTAAAAATTAAGATCATGCAGTACTTAGAGATTTGTGGTCTTTTTTTTTTCATTTAACTTTATATAGTGAACACTTCCCATCAATATTTTTCGAAAATGTGAATTTTAAAAGCTTTATAGTAGTCCATCAACTGAATATTCATACTTCCTTTTGCGCATTTGTTTCTAAATTTCCCCTATTATAAATAATAACTCATTAAACAATACTGTACATAAATTTTTTATTATTCCATTAAAAATTCCTATGAGTGGAATTAAAAAATCAAAGAAAGTGTATTTTTAAGGCTTACCCCTCTCTTCTCCTTAATTAACATAACTATGATTTTTACTAATTAATAAAGGACCCATTACATAAGATTCAGATATTCCAAATATCATTACTCGTTCTAAACAGCAACCATATCTCTTTTGTTTATTGCTATATTCTCAGTACCTTACTCATGGTAGTAAGCAAATACATACGTGAAAGATTGATTTGCCTTAAAATTTGGGCAGTATTAACATTTTAGTAAATAAAAAGAGGACACACACAAAAATAAGATGTTTGTTCAAACATGCTTATAAATTTAAGACATTGTTCATAATCAGAAAAAAATGTAGATATGGCTTAAGTGTACATCAGTATATATGTTCTACAAGATTTTTCTCTTGATTTTTTTCTTTTTCTCCCTGGATCTCCATAACCATATTTCAAATGACTTCCAAACTGATAAATTCAGCCCAAATTCTAAATATTCCCAAAATCTGAGAGAATTTTTCATTTAAATATGTGTGTAGAGCCAGATGGGAGCTAGAGTAACCGGGGGCATCACTTCTTGGATTGTATAAATGTCTAACTTTTTAAAATTTTAAATAAAAATAAATAAAAACAAAAACGCACGAAAAAATATGTAATGAGTATAAAGATACTACCATTATCTGAGACTCCACATCATAAAAATCAAATGTATCTGTTGAGTCATGTGAAATTGACAATTCTAACTAACTGCTTTCGCCTTACAAAAACAGAAATTTCACATGGTTCAACCTGATAAAATGTAACCTCTTTCTCCCCAAACTTCAGTCCTTGCATTTGAAATTTTATTATTTAATTCTTTCATTTGCAAGATATAATTAGCTGACAAGCCTAGTCTTATCACTTCTACAGAATTTCTGTTTCTATTTGATCTCTTATCACTTCTACAGAATTTCTGTTTCTATTTGATCTCAGTTTATACAATTTGCAGTCCTAGTTCTAGTCTTAACTCCTCACTCGAATTATTGGAAAATATCTTTATGAATCTCAATCTCTCGTTTTCAGCAAACTGTGTACCTACTCTATTTTATGCCCTGAACTAAGGGATGAAGTGCAAAGATGAGTAGGATATGCATAAATTCTCTCATGGGATTCATGCTCTAGTGAACCCAGAAAAACTACAACGCAGTTTGGTGTTAATAATAATGATGCTAACACAACCCTGAGAGTAGCTAAAGTCAAGCACAGTAGAAGAAGTGCAATGTGTTTTCCACATTCAAAGAAGAATTTTGAAAATTATTACTTTCCTTCATTCTTAAAAAAAAAACAAAAGTATTTATTTTCCTTTTACTCTGAGCCAGGCATTGTGGTCAGGCCTGGTGATACAGCAGGGGACCAAACATTCCCATCATGAATTTTATGGAATGGAGAAGGAAGCTATTAATGCTAGAATCACACAAATAAATACATAGTTATAAGGAGTGATAGGTATTTTGAAGGAAAAGCATTTTTCTATATATATTATGGTAGGATATCTGGAAGGGCATAATTGAGATTGAAGGAGTGTGGAAGGTGTCCACGAGTGGGTGACAGTTAAGCCAAGACTTTAAGGATAAGTAGAGTAAGCAGGGAACAAGTACAGTCGAGATAATCTTAGCAAAAGAAACAGCTTGAACAAACACGTTGTGTGGGAAAGAAGCTGGCATATCTGTGTGGATACGAAGGAGATATCAGATGACATAATATGCACTGAAGCACTTTGTAAACCATAAAGCACTAAGTTATGTTAATAATTCCTGGCAAAACTTTTTGAAAGGATAACAATGATAACCGTATATTTGTATGAAGCTCTATAACTTATATATTGACCTCATAAATAATGTTACTTCATCCCCAGCACAACTCAAGAAGCGCTAAAATACTAATATGATGTTCTATTACTTTTTCCTCTGAAGTTTCTACAAAAGGAAATTTTATCATCTTTGTTAGGTATGATTTCCTGTTCATGCCACGGAAATGGAAGCCAAAGTGGGTATCACTCTCATTAAACACATAAAGTCACTCACCAAGATCTATTGATATAGCACAAAAATAATATCCAAATCTGTCATGCTTCTCTATTTTCACCTACATTACCCAAATACGAACTGATCTTCGCATCCCTGGATGGACTTCAAGAACATCTGCTCACTCCCTTTCACTCCCAGCCACCACCCACAGTCCACATGGTCATATGAAACAAATTCGATTAAATTACTTCCTCATTGAAAAATCTACAGATTAAAGTGCACAACTGTGTGTGTTGATGCTCTCTCACATACAACCCCTAACATATCATACCTCAGAGAAGCACTGTGGGTACTTGTACAAGTAAATAAGATGAGGAGAAAGAAGCTGAGGCTCTAGATTTGGTATGGATGAGGGCACACAGACACAGTGCTTTTGCCAGAGGCTACAGTAAATACTCCAGAGATGCTTCTGTGGATGCTCAGATCTGATCTTAGTAGGTCATTCTTTTCATAAAAAATAAATCATATGTTTAGGTTTTTTTTTTTTTACATTTATGTCTCTTTTAAATGGCAAAACATCTACAGAACATGTGCTTGATGATATATAATCAAGAGGTATTTTCCTCATATTATCATCAAATTTATAC
>NW_006431918.1:2241601-2284736 GCF_000325575.1 Pteropus alecto | reverse complement strand
CTCAGGAACACAGAAGATAAATCTCCAAACGCTTTCCTGGGCTTCCTTTAACATCTTAATCTCACTCAGGATTAATGAAACTAAGTATAATATCCATCAGCTTTGCAAAGATCTTCCAAGCATTTTAAACCAAATATTATACCAACAGCTATCCTCCTTCACGTTGAAATTTTTTCCAGAATATTTAGCTACGGCTGGGACACCTTCTTACACTTTGGTGTATTTATTTGATGTCCTAAAAAGCAGCGCAGAAATCAAAGGGCCTAATTCTATTATATATTCTGATCTTCCTTGTTCCTGAAATGTAGACTGATATCCACTGGTGCCAAACAGATATCTAATACCATTACCAATTATCTTTTGAAAAGTCTTCATGAGGAGTCAAGGAGGACACTAATAAAAAGAATGGAACTTCTCTCCAGGATTAGAGAAATTTAGTTCCATTCCTACCAATGAGCATAAGAAACTTTGCTCCTAGGGCAAGATGAGGCAGAGATCTGAAAGCTTTCAAAGTCATTGCCACTGCTTACTTAAGTCCAGGGAATAGATGATGACAGTACAAGCTTTCTTAATTTAGAGCTCTGTTGAAAGCCTCACTTATCTTGTACATGGACCAGATAAACGTCCATATTTTGGACTTGAATTTGCAGGACTCACATCAATAATGGAGATAGCCATGCCAAAAAAAATCCACACTATCTCTCTAATAGCTTGGCCTTCAGGTAGTTATATGCCTTATCAGTGGACTAGAGGAAAGACTATTATTCTTCAATTTTAGAGCTTTGTCAAACAATAACTGATCAAATAATGTCTTCTGAAACTCTTGATAGCCTAAGATGGACAGTTAAAATAGCATCTTGCTGTTCTGTATTTCCTATCAATACTTTTCCTATCATTTTACCTCTCCTTACACATCAAACTACATTTTGCCATAAACTGAACTGTAACCTGAGAATCTAGCTGTATTCTGTAGGCCCATACATCATCAACTATCTGGAATAACAGCATGTCTGAACTCAGGGGGTAATTCTGTTGATATATGAGACAGAATGGAACACAGCTTATTCTTTTGCTGCTATATTGACTTTGCTCTATGACAGCAGCAAGAATACCACATTTTTTCTTTTTTTTATTTTCTTAAACAACCAGGTCTAGGAAAGTACACAAAAGAGGAAAAAAACGCAGTAATTTCCCTGACTATATTGTCATTTTAATATACAACCAGGAATAGATTATCATCATGGGAATAGTTTCATTGTTTGATTCTTAAGGATTATATTGTTAATAATCATTCACTTATTACATTGTTATAAAAATATCCAAGTTTGGGTTAATGATTACAAGAAAATGGCCACTCGATACTGAAAATAAGTAGATGAAGCTTTATAAACAGTCTGAGATTAAGGGACAGACGCATTGAGTATTCAGTATGTTTTAGGTGTTTGATAGGTGTTGCCTCATTCAATTTTCCCAAGAACGCTATGAAATAAGGGCTGTTGCTGTCTCACCCATATCTCCTCCTTCTCGCTTCAGTGAACACTGTCCAACTTCCAAAATCCAGCAACTGCATTACCGCAACCTTTACCCAAGGGTTTTCTCTGGCTGTCGAAGCCCACAGTACTAGCTTGTGAGGGTGACTAGTAGGCTAGCAGTGAATTAACTGCCCTTGGTACAGCCTTCTTCCAAAGACTGACGAGAGCTATATCCTGACCCCGCCCCCTCCTGTGGGGTAACTGCACTCATTCCCAAAATTTGCCCAGTAGGATTCAGTTCCAAGGTTCACATGTCACCTTTCCTAGGACACACATTTTTTTTGGCTACCTTTCTTTCCTTGTCTCATTTTTACCCATTCCTATTGTTTTTTTTTTTTTTTTCTACCTTTCCAATAAAGTACTTCCACTCAAATTCTTGTCTAAAAGTCGGCTTCTGGGAAAACTCAAGGTAAGACATCCCCTGTTTTACAGAAGAAGAAACTGAGGCTTAGAAAAAATCAGAATGCAAGCCCAGGATATTAAAGTCCCATCTCTTAATTATTACATATACAACTTCTATTTGATAAAGTAAAAAGTTCTCAACTTCACCTTTAACAATGCACTCATAAGCCCTCACTAATAAAACTCTATCCACTCAGACATCTATCTCACTTCTGAATAAAATTAAGAAACACCATTAGGAAAACAAAATATACTCAAAATAACACGTGATCCAAACTGCTTTCAAAAAATAAAATTTAAAAAGGCTGGACAAAGCAAACTACATGAATTTACAATGCAGGTGATTCTATATTTAAAAAAAAAATTATGAAAACTACGTGTCTTAATGCCCGTTCTATTATAACCAAGTCCTCACTGAGAAACAGAACATGCCACGTATGGGACCCAGCTCACAGTCGGTTCTCAGTAAACCTGCATCAGTTTCTTTATCTTTGTCCTCCAGCTCTGGTGCTTCCATAGTACGGTGAGTGGTTTTCCCCTACTCTGCATCAGAATCACAAGAAAGCTTTTACAGAGACATGCCTCAACTCCTCTCCATGAAACTTGGATGCAATATATAGAGAGAATGTGTATTTTAAAAAGGTCCAGATGAGGGTCTAGAATAGGAGTGCAGGGTGGTCCCCATGCATGTGTCATAGCCAGGGCTGAAGGGGACTTGCTGCTGCAACCTGCCTAATTAGTGCTGGTTTCAGGGAGCAAAAGAGTTCAAGTAAAACAGACACCATTTAAAGGCAACCCACTCATCTCACACTTTCTTATGAAATCAGCTCTGTAAAATTCTCAGTAATTATAATATGCTTCTCGGGAATCTCTGGGCCTCCTCGAATTTCCCCATAAAATCTAAATATCCATCTATAATTTTGAGATATCATCTCTCTACATGTAAGCACGTTTAAAAGGTGACTATATTAGTGGATTTTATTCAACGCGGTGAAAAAGCAAGATCTGGGTTTATAGATTTTATGCTAAGAATAGTTTATTTTCCAAAAGCTGCTCTAGAATCAAGATAATTGTGTTTCTTAGGTTCTAAGATAACTTGTAGTGTGATTAAATTCTGTGGCATTCAGAGGAGAGAATATTGCAGAATAAAATACAATTCAATATTTGTAAAATAGACTTTCTAAGGCAGAAGAGAGAATTTTTGAGTATTTCGAGAATGATTTATTAAAAGTTCAGGTCTTGCTGTAGGTCAGCTAAGGCTCAGAGCAGAGTCGAGTTTGAAGATGCAACTCCAGAGCTTGGATTAGACGAGATTTACGATCTGGTCCTTGACGTATTTGTTTTCTTGGTCCATGTACATGTATCAAGGTTAGTCATAAAAGGATTTTACAGAGGGAATGACTGAAATACAGTTAATGTTTAAAAAAAAAAAAGCAGTCAAAAAGTTTGGTTGTGAGGAAGTAACAGGGAAATAGGATGGTACCTGGAGAGAAATGCAGGGTCAAGGAAGGTATTTTTATGATGATGTTAGCAACTAACAACACAGTAGTGACTTAACCTCTGGAAACTACTGATCTTTTTACTACCTCAATAGTTCTGCCTTTTCCAGAATATTATGTAGTCAGAATCACATAGTATATAGCTTTTACCAGGTTGGCTTCTTGCACTTATTAGTAAGCATTTAAGGTGCCCCCGTGCTTTTTTTATGGCCCGATAGCTCATTTCTCATTAGCGCTAAATAATATTCCACTATTTGCACATTGCACAGTTTATTTAGCCATTCGCCTACTGAAGGACATCTCGGTTGCTTAGAGTTTTGGCAATTATGAATAAAGTCACTATAAACATCTGTGAGCAGCTTTAGTGTGATCCTAAGTTTTCAACACCTTTAGGTAAATACCAAGGAGCATGGCTAACAGATCATATGGTAAGAGTATGTTTAGTTTTGTAAGAAACCGCCAAACTGTCTTCCAAGTGGCTATGCCATTTTGTATCCCCACCAACAACGAATGAGCGCTTCTGCTGCTCCACATCCTCGCCAGCGTTCAGATTTTGGCCATTCTAATAGGTGTGTAGTGATATCTTCTTCTAATTTGCATTTTCCTGATGACATATGATGTGAAGCATCTTTTCATTTGCTTATTTGCCATCTGTATATCTTTCCCACGGTGTCTGTTAAAGTCTTTTGCCCATTATTTAATTGAGTTGTTTGTTTTCTTATTGTGGAGTTTGAAGAGTTTTTGTATATTTTAGATAGCAGTCCTTTATCAGGCGTGTCTTTTGCAAATATTTTCTCCCAGTCTGTGGCTTGTCTTATTCTCCTGACAATATCTTTCTTGTAACAGAAGTCTTTAATTTTAATGAAGTTCAACTTATCAATTATTTCTCTCACAGATTGTGCCTCTGCTTGTATCAACGCAGTCATTACCAAAGCCAAAGTCATCTAGATTTTCTCCTGTGCTATCTTCTAAGAGTTTTATAATTTGCATTTTATATTTAGGTCTACGTTCCATTTTAAGTTAATTTTTGTGAGGGATGTAAGTTCTGTGTCAAGATTCTTTTATTTTATTTATTTATTTGTTTTTTGCATGTTGGTGTCTAATTGTTTCAATGCCATTTGTTAAAAATACTCTTCTCCATTGTATTGTCTTTGCTCCTTTGTCAAAGACCAGTGGACTATATTTGTGTGGGTCTATTTCTTCCCAAGTGTTCTTACTCCTTTCAAACCTACTTGCAGAATGCCAAATTCTAGAAAATATAAGTTACAAAATATAATTTAAAAAAGAAATTAAATTATTTTAAACAGCAAAATTGAATATCTATAATTGTGTTTATTTCTTTTATTCTCCCATTACTGAAAGGCTTATTTTAAATTACCCTTTTATAAAGTAGATCGCTATCATGCACTGCAATATTGTAGAAATGAAATTACCACAAGTTTACAAACACATGAGTAATGTGTTGCACTATGACATTATATCGGCTACGCTGTCACTAAGTGATAAGAAACTTTCAACTCTGTTATAATCTTATGGGACCACCATCATAAATATGGTCTGATGTTGACCAAAATGTTGTTTTTCAGTGTATGACTGTAGCTCCTTAATGAAATCTGTTTTTACTGCTTTAACTACTGTTCGGCTCTGGTTTTTCTTTAACATCACTCAAGGAGGAAGGTATAAAAAGAAAAAGACCAAGAATAAACCTAGAGAAATGCCAACATTTAGGGAGCAGTAAGTCTAGTAAAGTGAAATGAGAAAGAGCGATCAGATTTATGGTAGAGGGATCGTGGAAGATGCGTAAGAGTGATCAGATTCATAGAAGAAAATGTTTCAAGAAATAAAAGTTGGCCAATAGTTTCAAGTATTAGAGGGAAATCAAGGCGAATGGCTAAGAAGAGAGTTTTGGATTTAGGACATCCCCAGTAATCCTTGAGGGCGGAATTTCATTTGAACGCTGGCAGATAGGAACCAAGTTAAAGTGGATTCAGAGGCAATGGGATGTTAATGTAGAGAGCGGACACATTAATACTATAACCAAAGAACGTAAACAATGTATAAAAAGGTGACAAGACAGAGTCAAAGGTGACGTTTGGTTGGATTAAAACCAATCATGTCATGTAGGCCCAAACACTAAGAAAGAATAAAATCTGAATCCCCGAGCTCTGAAAATTTAGAACATACTATTACCACTCTAATGAGTGAAAATTACTAAAAGTTCTTCCCTAGACGTTATATGTCACATAGGGCATGAATTTAGAAGTTCAGATCAAGTGAAAGTTCCTATTAAAAAGAGAGTTCAACAGATATCCTTGGGCATTTGATGTGCCAAAGAAGACCCACATTTCATAATCATCCAATTCTAAGACAGAACCCTTAAATTTTCTACACTTCCGCATTTTAATTTAACAATGTTCTGGGGAGAGTTAGAAAAACGTTGGGGATTTTGTTATTCTGCTGGCATAAAATAATTGAAAAAACTTCCCAAAAGATTGAGAGAAGGGAAATGCACAAGAACAAATTCTGCTTTAATCAATATCAAGGTAATGAAAGTCTTTTTTTTTTTTTAATTTTTTAATCTGATGCTGGAGGTGAGAGCTTGAAAATAAGATATGATCTACCAGATTAATCTCACTTTGCTTCCAATCTAAGTGTAATTTTTCTGTGTTGTAATTCACTGTAGCTGATATTTGAAACAGGTTGACAAATGGTTTTGGAAATTGAAAAATATATATATGTCTGCTCAAGGAGTGTGGGATTTACCTTTATTCTAAACTCTAAAATGTGGCCTCCCTCCAAAATGGGAAGCTATCTAATTACTGTTCCAGTTTTGTTATGAATTTTACTGTCTGAGCTAAATATCAGGTCTTCTTCAATTTTATACATTTGTAAAATTTTAAAAATTACATATATATATATTATCATTGAGGAACATAGGGCTTTTTGGTGAACTGTGAGAATTTGTTCAACTCTGCAAGCTTTATGTTTTAACTGAATTTTCCTATGTTGGGGACATAAATGGATATGCTCTATTTTTATTTTATATTTTTCTTGCAAATTAAGTTTCTTATTGTTTCGAACTGACAATTATTTGACATTTTGCTTTGCTTAGACTCACTTATTTCTGATGTTTACGTGACCAGTTCAAAATTTGAAATGTAGATTTGTAGTCAGGTAATTGCTGGATCAAAGACAAAAAGCTGGGCCTTTTTTTTTTCTTTACAAAAAGAGGAGGGGGGTCAGAGGGTACTAAAAGCTTTTGAGTATTTCCTTCTTTGGCCCGTCCCTCGTCCCTCGTCTCTTAAGAGCACCAGATCCAAGTAAGCATAAAAGGAGAGAATTACTCAAACGAGAATCAATTTCTTCTTTTAATCCCAAAGATATATAATTTCAGTTAGCAAATATCCCATTGAATGCATTCTAAAATTAATCTCTTATGAATCCTGCTTTCATAGACCTTAGAGTTTTATAAAAGAGTCAACACAGGTATAAAAATAATGATAATTTAGGATAGAAATATTTATCATAGGCAGAGATTTGGAAAGAATTTTACATGGAGAGAAAGAGTCATAACAAAGTTGGCATTTGAAGAGATGGGAAAGAAATTGTTGGCAGAGGGTGCGATGTGAACAAAGGCACAGAAGGAGATGTTAAGGAATAATGAAGTTTGGCTAGAGCATAAGGTAAGAGAGAACAACTACACACCGAGGCTTTATTCTTTAAGCAAATGGAAAAATCATTAAGATTTTTGAGCAAAGATATGGTGTGATCAGAGCTAGCTTCTGGAAGAAGGTTAATTTTGTGGCAGCATCTGGATTGCCAGGAGTGCAGTTATATTGCATTATTCTCCTTTAACCATCTTCACTATAGAATCAAGACCGTTAAGAATATTGTTGCAGAATTGAACTGTGTAATAATGTCAAATTAATCTTGTAAGTCTTTAAAGGGGAGTAAAAATAACTGTGATGGATTCTATTTTTCACATGAAATGCATAAATGTTAATTAAAGTCTTTAATGACATTTTGCATTTTATCCACAAATTGTGGTTTTCCTTTTGTATTTCTTTTCTATGAGTATTCATGTTTACTTTCAAGGCAAAATAGATGACAATGTGATTTATTTTCCCCAACTCCTTGGTTTATGGAGCTCTGTCAGGAGAATGATCTATAACACATTATATTTTGATAGCATATGTTACAGTATGTTAATGAAATGAATTATGAAACTTGATTAAAGGGTTGAAGTAACGCATCTTTCACATAAATTGTAAAAAAATTCTTCCAATGGAGTAATTGCAATTAGACAAATTAACTTTGTAAATATGGTTCCTATTGAGTTTAACTCAAAATTAAAAGGTTACACTATTTCATCTACATACTCTTTATTTCACTGTGAAAAAAAAGTACCACTTAGCGGTTTGATATTTATGTTTGAGATTTAGTTTTTTGAGATTTATGTGCTTACTATCCCCTGAATAACATGACTTTGTATGACATCATATGACTTCATTTTTGTCCATGGGCATAATATTATTATTTTTGGAATACTTTTGATCAAATGTATTTTCTGAGGTATAACTGACATATAACATTGTATTAGTTTCGGGTATACAATTCAATAATTTGATATTTGTAAATGTTGTGAAATGATCGCAATAAACCTAATGAACAGCCATCACCACACACAGTTATAAAAAATTCTTTTTTTTCTTGTGATGAGGACTTTTAAGATCCACTCTCGTAGAAACTTTCAAAAATGCAATACAGTTTTATTAACTATAGTCACCATGCTATAAATTACATCCCCATGACTTATTTCACAGCTAGAAGTTTGTACCTTTTGACCACCTTCACCCGTCTTGCTCAACTCCCACCCCTCGCCCCAACCTCGGGCAACTGCCAATCTGTTCTCTACCTATAAAGTCCACCCATGTTGTCGAAAAGGCAAGATATCCTTCTTTTTATAGCTAAATAATATTCTATTGTGTATATATACCACATTTTCTTTACCTATTCATTCATCAATGGACACTTAGATTGTTTCCATATCTTGGCTATTGTAAATAATGCTGCCATGAATATGGGGTTGCATATATCTTTCCTAGTTAGTGTTTTCATTTTCTTCAGATAAATACTCAGATGTGGAATTGCTGGATCACATGGTAGTTCTATTTTCAATTTTTTGAGGACTCTCCATACTGCTTTCCATAGTGTTTAATTTTTTTCTTAATTTTTCTCTCATGTGTTTTTCATGCTCATTGATAGAAATGGTGATGATCTCAACATGTTATTGAATAGTAGAGAATTTTAAAGTTATTATAGGTCATAACCTATATTTCAGTTTTCAAAGGGGAAAAAACTCAAACTCTGAGAATACAGGAAATTTAAACTTCTGTTATTGCATCTGTTCATAGAGAACATTGGAAAGTTTTGCAGGGACAATTAAACTCAATAAACAGTGATATCCAGTCTTGCTTTCATCAGTCCTGGTTGAATGATACTCTGGCTGCTGTGCCCAAGCCTTCAGAGACTCCCTGGCTGTAGCTATCCATCATAGACATCCAGAGAAAACAAACTGCTGTATTTCTTTGAAAGGGGGTAGTACTGGGTAGAATATGGATGGGAAGAAGATATATAGATATAATATTGCAAAGTCATTTTCAAAGTTAGCCAGAAGGCATCTCTAAACCTTACAAGTGCTTACATTTAGAGAGGTGAATTGCTATAAGAAACTTTTTCTTGATAAAGCAGCAGATTCAGTTGCAAACCATATACAAATTTCTAAATGACTACAAAGAGTATTAAATGTATTAAATTAATACTTATCGGGCAGTCATTCTTCAAGGCACTAGAGAGACAATTGCAATATAATATAATTTTCTAGTTTCAAAGCATATGGCGTGCTAGGTACATAAACAAGTAAAGGAATAATAGAACAGGAGGAGTGATATAAAAGAGAAAATAGAGTATTATAAGGGAACTAGGAGGGACAACGAACTCAGGGAGGGCTTCCCAGGAGAAGTAATATTTAAATTGAAAAGGGAAGGACGAGTGTAAAATCCTCTGTGCGTAATATTAGTGTCTTCCTTTTATAGGTAAGGATGCTAAGGCAAGGAGAGGTTAAATGGTTTGGTGGCAATAAGAATAATACCTTGAAGTCAAGGTAACTTTTTTGTGTTGTATGTGTGTCAGAGGGGACAGGTGAAGGTAGAGATGTGGGATTATTTTTGCTTTTAAAAATGGGTTAGAATTAAATATATTTAAAAGCTAATAGGAGAGAATCGGTCCCTGTTTGGCAGGAAGGGAGGGGTTCTAGAGCTCCTAAGAGGGACTGGCCTGTGTATGCATGCAAGTGAATTTTAATCTATACTCTAAGGGCTGGTTGGTTAACTTTCCAAGTGCCATAATCGGAAATCTGCATTTCCGATGTTTTTGCTCTCAAAATATTATTTTCAAAATCGACATGAGGGTTTTAAAATTAGCTTTAAATATGTGATACGAATTAACCTAAATGAGTGTAATGAGTGGTGTTTCAGATATGTGGTAGGGTAGAAAGACTGCCCGGGTCCCATCAAACTTATCTGATTCCAGTTTAAGACTCTGGCAAGTCCAACTGCATTGTACTTTTGTAACATCGCTTCTATTTTTCTGCACTTGTTGAAGAATTCTGTCAGCTAATTCAACTATATTTTAGCTAGTCCAGTCAGACCATATTTTTTTAATGCTTGAGTGAAATTGTCATTGGAGGGCTGGCTACATAATTTGCAAGGTCCCGTGCAAAATGAACATGCAGGGCCACTTGTTAAAAAGCAGAAATAAAGTACCATTATAGATACTAAAATGTGACTTTTTTTCTTCTTCTGTGGTATCACTCTTGACTTATAGTAGGGATTTCCCCTCTCAATTTTTTCTATCATGGTAAAATACACATAGCATAAAATTTGCCATCTTAGCCATTTTTAATTGTACAGTTCACTGGTACAAATACATTCGTAATGTACAACTATCACCACCACTCAGCTCCGTAACTTTTGTCATCTTGTAAAACTGAAATTATACTCATTAAACAATAACTCACCATCCTCTCCGCTCCCCCAGCCCCTGGCAATCACCATTCTCCTTTCAGTCTCTACGATTTTGACTATTCTATGGGTCTCATATAAGTGAGTCACACAATATTTATTTTGTGTGACTGGTTTATTTCACTTTGCATAATGTCTTCAAGGTTCATCTACACTGTAGTCAGAATCTTCTTCCTCTTTAAGGTTGAATTCTATTTCTTTGTGCATATTTATATATATACACAGGAATATAATTTTACTTATTCATTCATCTGTTGACGGACACTTGACTTGCTTCCACATTTTAGCTGTTGTAATAATTCTGCTGTGAGCACAGGTATACAAATACCTCTACAAGTCCCTGCTTTTGGCTATTTACCCAGAAGTGGAATTGTTGAATCATATGGCAATTCTATTTTTAGTTTTTCGAGGAATTGCCATACTGTTTTTATAGTGGCTATACCATTTTACATCATCATCAACAAAGCACAAGGGTTTTAATTTCTCTACATCCTGGCCACTTGTTATTTTCTGGATTTTTCCTGTGTGTGTGGGTCTTTTCTTTTCTTTTTTAAATAGTATTCATCCTACTGGGTGTGAGTTAGTATCTTGTTATAGTTTTGATTTCTATTTCCCTAATGATTAGTGATGTCGAACATTTTTTCATGTGCTTGTTGGCCATTTGTACGTCTTATTTGGAGAAATGTGTATTCAAGGTCATAGCCTATTTTTAATTTTTTTTTCTTTTTTTGTTGTAGAGCTTTAAAAGTTCTCTATATATTCCAAATGTTAATCCCTTGTCAGATACATGGTTTGCAATATTTTCTCCCATTCTGTGGGTTGCCTTTTTACTCGGCTAATATTGTCTTTTTGATGAACATTTTTAAAAAATTTTCATGAAGTCCAATTTGTCCACTTGTTCTTTTCTTGACCATGCCTTTGGTGTCATTTGCAAGCAATCACTGCAAAATCCAACATCATAAAGCTTTGCCCTATGTTTTTATCAAAGAGTTTTATACTTCTATCTTTTATATTTAAGGCTTTGATCTCTTTAGAGTTAATTTTTGTATATGGTGTTAGGTAAAGGTCTAACTTCATTCTTTTACATGTGGGTATCCAGTTTTCCCAGTACCATCTGTCGAAAAGCCTGTATTTTCCCACTGAATGGTCTTGGCATCCTTGTCAAAAACCACATTATCATAATTTCCCCTTCTTTCTTCATTATAGACCAGTTTGTATAAAAAGCCCAAGATCTCCTAAAGAAAAGCCCTAGATATAAATCTCTCCAAATTTATTGTGAATTAATTACTATGGGCCACAGTAGTACTAACTGTGTATGTCTCCAGATTTCTCACACAATTCGCCAGGTCAGAAATGGGAATAGTAGTGAGGAAGATCGCAAAAGAGAGATAATGGATTTACTATTAATAAAGTTTGGTGAGAAGTAAAGCATTAATTGGAAAAATTAAAGAGGTCAATCATATTGCAAGCATTACAAATAATATTAGTTATATAATCTAATATCATTAGCAAGTATCTTGAGTTTGAATTGATAATAAAATTCAAGGGAGACAGTAGACTTCCACTAGTACCAAATTTACTAAGCTGGAATAAAAGATATGGGATAAAGAACAAACCAAAACAGAACAAAACCTCGCAGCCTGACTGGCAATGGCAAAAGGAATGTCTTGGCGCTCACACTATACAGTTTTCAGATATCCCCAATACTCTCCTCTTTTGGGACCTGCAGTCCCAAGAGAATGGGCTGGCCAAACCTGGACCATTTCAGCTGGGAGAAGAATCAGCTCTGGGATCTCTTGAGTTTTTATGTCTGGTTCCAGTGCAACTATTATCCGATGTAGAAGCATGACAATGAGGTATGTAGCAACTTCAATCTATTCTCATTTATTGTGAAATAATGTAAATAGTCTCAATATAGTAAAGAGAGTGTAAATAGTTGATAGAGTGTGTACGTGCAATAAAGGATTAACTTCGTCCTTTGTCCTCAGCCCCTGGGAAATAAACTCTAAGCCTTCAGACAGTCAAGCTGATAGGAATGTCTGTTTAATTGGAGGTCTGAGGCTACTGCGTGTCATCTATGCTAACAATTTAATTTATGATGGCAGCTTTGGGCCATGCAGTATCAACTTGATCTCTGGAGAGACTTGGGACTAAGGTCAACCAGAGGCAGTCAGCCATGTCTATATGGCAGATCCTCAATAAAAATCTCTAAACCCCTTTGGCAAGTTTTAATTATACAATACTGTGTTACCAACTATAGTCACCATCTTATACATTAGATTCTCAAACCTTCTTCATCTAATAGCTGAAAGTTTTACCAACCTCTCTCTATAATACTGTCCTGAATAATTGACATTTCTAAGATAGTAGAACTCAAATATTCTCACTAAATAATTAAGCAGGGGGATGGATGTGTTAATTAACTAGATGAAAGGAATCCTTTCACAATGTATACATATATCAAATAATCACAATGTACACCTGAAATATCTTACCATTTTATTTGTTAAGTATTTCTCAATAAAACTGAAAAGAAGTTCTGAATCCTGAGACTTGAGTGAGCTTCCCTGGCAATGCTCTGTGTGTATTGTCACACATCATTGCTGAGAGAAATAAGCACTGTCCACAAGACCACACTGGGAGAGGACCTCTGGAAGCCCACTCCTGGAATGCTCCTGAAACCTGCCCTATACACCCCTTCCCTTTGCTGACTTTGCTAAAATAAACTGTAGCCTTGAGTATAACAGCCTTTCGGAGTTCTACCACTCCTTTTAGCAAGTCCTTGCATGGGAGGGTGATCTTTGGGAACCTCCAGAACTTGCGCTATCCTCCTGCAAATTTCCTAAGATAATGTTAGAAGGAATCTCAGGGGCTAGAGGAAAGACACAGGCCTGCGTAACTGCTTCCTCCCATGCATGCATTAGCAACGCGCATTAGAGGGGGGGTAGTTCTGTGACAGTGTACACTGAGTGACTTCAACCACGGCTGTGGTGGTCTATGATGGATAAGACATGGATTTGTCCTCAAGAGATCATTTATTTGGAAGAAAAGACATAAAAAATAACAAAAAGCGTAAAATAATAAGATGCAAAATGTAAATTAATAAATTCTCTTTATCTTAGTTTTCATCTCTGCAAATGAAGGGGAAAGTCGTAATACCATAGAAAATAAAGATAGGTTTTACATACTTCTTTCAATAGCTTACAGCTAAAGAAAAAAAGAGAGAGAGAGAGAATGAGAGAGGTTTTTGTCATATTCCAACAAAGGATCTTGCTTATTAAAAAAGTGGTTTGCTATGCCGTGAAGGCAGGCTATTTCATTCAATAACACTTGCAATTAGGGTAAAAAACCTAGAAGTTTTTACTATTCTCTCCATTTAGAGGAGAGCGTTATACACCAAATTGATATATATAATTGATATGTGTTTTATTTCTCCATCCTTAGACTTGCCATATTCTAAACTAGCCTCTCCTTGTGTGTTTGCTAATTTTCATGTTAATAATAAAACATCTGTGGCATTTATTAGCCTATAAATTATAACCCTATTTATAAGTCCCTTCTTTCAATTAGCCCTAAAGACATTTTAAATACCAACTTTTCATTGTTTCTTTTTCTACACACACGTTCCAATTTGAATGGCCCACTCTTTTGTTCTAATCAAATTTAACAGCAGCAAAAGCTTATCTGTGACTCTTTGGTTTCATTTGGTCCATCCTTTATGCTGCTAAGTGTCAGTGCAGTTAGAATCTGAAAATTCACACATTCTTATAGATTAAAAAATATATATATATACATATATATGAAAGAAAGCTTCTATTTGTTGAATTCCAGATAATTCACAGACCTTCCCTTTTATTATGTTCCTTGTCTTATCTAATTCTCTCCACAACTCCACGAAAGGTATTGCTGTTCTTCCGGAAAGGTGGGCGGGGAGAGAGAGAGAGAGAGAGAGAGAGAGAGAGAGAGAGAGCGAGAAAGAAAGCAAAAGATGTTTATTTTTCCTTTTTCTTTTAATGATGGAAGCTAGAGCACTCACAATTACCATGTACTTTTTATGTCTAAAACCTACATTTGGTAATGACTAAAAAAAATCAGAAATAAATATTAATTAATCACGCCTTTGACCTAGTAGCTCAGTTAGCACAGCTGCTTCAATGTGCCACTGTTGACACCAAGGTCATGGGATATAACTGGGTCTAGAGCATTATAACTTTCAAAGAGCCTGTGCAAGTATTAATCCATTTGGTCTTCATTATACTCATGTAGAGTCCTTAGAACAAGCATGATTATTGTCACTCTATGAAAACTATAAACTGATTGAAAAAGGTTAAGTGTCTTATTTAAGGTCATAATAAACAGGGTTAAAAACTTGACTATGAGTTTTGACACTGGAGTTCTTTCCACTCAGTAACACTGCTTCCACTTGGACTTCTTCATTGTGTTTATGTAAGTAGTAAAATGATTGTGACATTCATTAGCCTATTAATTACACATGAATTTAGAAGACCCTTACTTCTGGGTTAAGATCATGATAGGCCATCTTTCAACTTGCAAATAAATTATAGGCAGAACCTTATAGAAAGGCAATAATTATCAATAATTTAAAAATAAGAACAAGAATCAAATGCCAGACGATGAGAGATATTTCCATCAACTTTTATCTTGCAGCGACTGGATAAAGAAGCATCAGCAGTAGTTTGCATGCAATCTGCCCTCTAAACTAGAATGACACCGTTAGAAAGGAGGCTTTGACACATTTTTACTGCTTGTTTTTAAAATAAAAAATATCACATTAATTAGAAAACTGAGAAGCCACCCTCTATCTTTTGAGAAAGCTGAGATCTTGTTTCTTCCTTCTCTATTGCCCTTATTTAACACAGTAGCTCTTATATAACAAGGTCAGTGTTAGAGAGCAGTGGAGAATGGTGTTCTCAACCTAGGATGGTGACCTCTAAGATAAAGCTGAGGCAGAAGCAGGAAGCAGAAAACGAATAAACGCAAGCAGAAACAGGAAGGGCCCTGGAAATGGTGATTGCTGGGAAGTACTGTTTTTCATGAACTGCATCTGATTAAACAACGGAAACCTATATTCGTTCTCTCTCTTGTAGTAAAGAAACTGAGAAATAAGAACAGAATGTTCCATTTCAGTGCCAGGTGGATGTTTCTGAGGTATCAGAAGTTGAGCTAGAGCTGCACACAGCTGAGAGAATGGTTTTTACCAATACACAAGTGACAGCGAGGATGGCCATGAGCAACTCATGACGGGATATGTCCGCAAACCTGAGGCCCAGCTAGAGTTCACGTCCTAGCAGAATGAAAAATCTGCAAATAGTAAGATAAAAACAGGATAAGGTTAAAAAAAAAAAAAAAAAACCTCAAAAATATCCCTGTATTTTTTATGAAAAGGAAGTTTTCATAATTGTAATGATAAGATTAAAGTCTTTATTGGAGTCAATGTAGAACAGAATTGATGCCTAACGAATCAAGTCAGTGGTATAAGCAAAAGCTTTGAAATTTCTCCTAGAAAAGGGAAATTATAAAAACCGTAAGTGGGATAACATATGAAGGACAGATAGAAGAAATCCAATATGTTGATAAAAAGATGTTCTAAGAAAGGAAACAAATAAGAGAGAAATTATAATAAAAGATATAATAGAAGAATGTGTTTCTAGGCAGGAGAGACCAAAATCTGTTGCGTTCCAGGAAAAAAATTAATAAAATAAGTTTTAATACAAGCTTAAAGAACAGGATGCTCTCTTGAATGCTACATTCCAGTAGAAACTAGAATAATGTCTAAACAGATCTGAGATTAAAAGACTGGGAACATAGAATCCCAAATCAAGCCAAGATGTCATTCATGTGTGATGGTAACAGAAAACATTCTTAGAAATGCAAAGCTCTAAAAAATATAACACCCATGCCTCTCTCATGAACGAAAGAAAAAAAAAAAAACCTCAGTGATGCCCAACTGGGAATTTAATCATCATCAAGGTCTCTAAAATGGAGAAGTGTGGTCAAACTAATTAGTGTTGAGCAATGAAACTTCACGAATATGCCAAGATTTTTTAAAAGTCTTCATAAAACTTTCGAAATCAAAGTGAAAACTCAAAAACATCCCTGTAGTTAAACTTGATGTTGAGAATTCATAATCAGGGTCTAGAATCTCAAATAAAAATAACAAAAGAATAGGAAATGAAAATAGTGCATGGGTGTCTAGTAAGGGAGTTAATACATGTTAAATTCCTGATTTTAAAACAATTAACTCTAAAAGTTATTGTTTTATTCCTGACTTTGATAATTAAATAGGGACTCAAGGGGGTTATTTTCTTTTTGAAGTATTAAAATAATTATTTCTCTTATCAAATACAGGCTTCCAACCTCCTAAATCTTTACTGAAAATGAAAGCAAATTTAACATGAAATGCAAAGCTTTCCTAGACTGGGAGGACAAATAAACTTTTTTTTTTTTTTTTAAATTTTTTTTTTTAAACACTGTGTTTCATGAAGTACTTGGTGCTTCCTGGGCCACAGATAGGGCTGAAGGGATGGGGCAGGAGAGGGTGACTTAGTCAGAGGCAGCTGGGGCTCCTGCCTCTGCCTAAGCAGAGCAGTCTGATGTGGTTTACCCGTGGGGTGTTCGAGTTAGATATCCATCGGTAAAAGCAGTAGAGAAACAAGCTCTAAATTACAATTCTGCTGAGCTCTCACAGGCCAGGTTAACAGAAAGATCATTTGTTTATAGATAGAGTGGGCTTCATGCAGGTTGGACCAGTAGAGTCCCACAGGGCCCCAAGCCCAAAAGGGCCCTGTGCTTGGGATTTAATGTTCTCTGTCACCATCTTAAAATTCTTAATAACTTTTTATTTTTGAATTTGCATGTTGTAATTGAAGTCAATAGGACAATTCTTGGAGCCGGGGCTCACAAGCAGTCCTGCTCATATGCAACCCTGATTCCCACGGCCTTCCGCCATCCATGCAGAAGTTCTCCACAGCGCACCCCTGTTCCACAACATCCCACCTCGCCATATCTCCTACTCCCTGTCTCTGCCCAGCACCTGCTGCTACCCTCTGCCTCCTTCAGGGGCCTAGGCATGAATGTAGGGAGGGTCCAGACATGGCAGGCACCTTGCGGCATCCCAGGACAGACATGGCAATAGCTGTTCTCACCACGAGCAGGCAATGTCTCTGCACATTCAGTGGGTCACTAAGAGAGGTGAGCTTCTCGCCCACTCCATCCTGATAATGGACTCAGCCAGGTGTTGAGGCCATTATCTTCAGCGCTCCACAGTCCATCATGAGTTGGAATGGCAGGTCATGAGGAGAGATTTATTTCCCTTCCTCCAACTGGGACATGGTGCTGTGGACTGGTGGTTGGGGGCATGGGGAGTCCTGTAGATGGTAGACTGTACACTCACCAAATCATAGGGCATCTGTGAGCATCTACCCAGTGAGTATTTCCATGCCCAGAGCTCAATAGTAAACAGCAAACTTTTCAAGAAATCAAGTGAAATAAGAACCAGACAAGGACAATATGACTTTAAGAGTAAGAAATTATAGCAGCATGGTGAACTAAGCTAGTCAACTTCCTCCCACACTAGAAATAAATAGAAATCATGGAGAAAAGTAATGAAAAATATTTTTAAATGCAAAGCTGAACTCAAAAGAAAGAAAGTGAAAAAAATCCCAAAACATACTAAAAGAAAAAAAAAAGATTAAACTCAAATACTTAGTGGGAAGTAGAAATTAATACTGTATCAGGTGTTTGGCTCTGGGATTGGAGCCTGGGTTTTTAAAACCCACGCAGGCCTGGAGACCGCCTCAGGCAAGTGGGGCCTCAAAGTGCGGCCCCATCTTTAACAAAGGAAGTAAAACAGCAGTATGCATTCGATGGAAAAGCAATAAGAAAATTTGCTCTTTTCATAGAGCAATGAGAGAAAGACGAGGGGTCACCCCTGAGACACCCAGACGTACACTACCTGCATGGTTGAGAATTAATCAAAAAAGAACTTGATCCAAAAGTATCAAAATTTCTCAGTAGGACATTTTTACAACCCTGGGCACAACAGCTGTATTCTCATAGTAAAAGCAACTTCGGAAGAAGAGCTGACGATGAAAATTGGCACGTTTTATAATGAAGCAAACCATAAGAATGGAGAATCTACAGATCAGCAATCAATGGAATTATTACTCTAAGAAATGGGACAAATAAAATAATTGGAAAGAGATCACCAAACAAGTATATTAAAAATGCTCAAAGAGGTTAAAGGAAAGGAAAAGAAACTGCAATGAAAGAATAGGTAAATATGACAGATTTAAAACGGAACCAAATAAAATTTATAAAAGGAAATAAATATCATCATTAAATGTTTAAAATAAGTTTAATAGTGGGATTGAAGTACAGTTCACAGACCAGAAAATTAATCCATTGGAAGGACACAGATCAATAATTTTTGATAAATGTGTGACTGTGTAACTGTTACTGCAATCCTATTTTAGATCATGTCCATTGCCCCAAAGTCGTTGAATTTTGAAATTTATGAGAAGTCTCATAAAACTCCAGAAAAGAGGCATAATGTATATGCCATATATTTAATGTATATAAGCAAATCAGTGGTTGCCTGTGGTCAAGGGTTGGAGAGAATTGACGGAGATGAGTATAAAGGAACTTTCTGGTGATGAAATGTGCATCTTGGTTGTGGTGGACACTACAGAGCAATATAAAATTGCAAAGCTCATAGAAATGTACACTTAAATCAGGTACCTAGTCCACTCAGGCTGTTATAACAAGATACCACAAATCAGATGGCTTATAAGCAAGAGAAACTTATTTCGCAAAATTCCGGAGGCTGGAAGTCCAAGGTCAGGGTGCCAGCACGGTGAGGGGAGGGCACTCGTCTGGATTACAGCATTCTTGCTGTGTCCTTGCATGGCAGAAGGGGCAGGGGCAAGAGAGCTCTCTGAGGTTTCTTTCACGAGGACACTAATATCATCAGGAGGGCTCCACCCTCATGAACTAACTGCCTCCCAAACGCACCACCTCCAAATACCCTCACATTGGACATTAGGTTTCAACATAGGAACTCAGGGTGGGGGTGGGGGCATGTAAACATTCAGTTTGTAGCAAGGACTTTCCAGAATAAAAGAAAAACACTTGAAGAAATGCAAAAAGTGTATAAAGGATAAAGAGAAACAAATCCGCAATAACGGCATGATGAAATTGCAGAACATCAAATACCAAGAACTAAAAGCAACCAAAGAAAAAAGACGACCATGAAAAGAACAACAATTTGATTATTAGCAAACTTCTCTTCAGCAATAATAAGAACCAGAAGGAAATAATAACTTCAAAGTAATAAAATAATATCTGTCAACCTAGAATTCTACTTTTAGGTAAACCAGCCATCAATAGTAAGGAATAGAAAGGCATTTTCAGATGCAAATAGAGTTTACTCTTCATAAACTGAATAGTGTACTTCAGAAATCAAAGTCTTTGCGCAGTAAAAAAAGAATCGATGACTTTTCACCGTGCAGATTCGACAGAGAGGGGACGGTGGGACCACAGAGCAACGGTTCAGAAGTGAGCAGGAGGAAGGAAGGCAGGAGAGTCCAGGAAGATGAGGCTCGCGCCTTTCCCATTTCTCCCTGCAGTATGGCAGGTGAAAATGTAGCTGAAGGAGAGTGTGGCACTTCGCTGTGGACGGAGTAGTCAAGTTCGACATAGTTGTGAGCTAACTAAACACAAGATAAAGAGTCGCTGAAGAAATGCTGATTGCCCAACTGAGAATGGAAACCCAGCAGTCACTACCGTAAATGCATAACAAACTGTTTGGGCAAAATATATTGCTCCGTTAATTCCATGGAGAGTGGAATTTTAGAGAGATGGTAATAGGTCTTTCGTGATAGTATTTTGCAACTCCAGGTTTTAAAAGATTATTCATCTTGGCAAGTGAGATTTTCAGTAGGTATATATACCAGAATCAAGGAGGTGGGGAAAACGGCAAAGGGGGATTGTTGTAAATACTGATTTCTTGGCATTCTATGACGGGTATTTCTTTTCAAAACATATCACAGAGCTAGATGGAGGCGAAGTGTCCAATCAACATACTCTGGGTAGAAGAACTTTAAAGAAAGATCTTTTTTCAAATAGATATGTGAGTTCGTGCTCTGTAAACGAAGCTATTTTAGGCACAGCCGTGAACACAAATCTAAAGACAAAATGTTTGCTATCTAACATGTCCCTGGATTTCAGTATAATCATGTCAAATGTGCATTTTTCAAGGTCTACAATAGTTTGGACTCTATCTCAGAGCAGGACCCTGCTTGTATTCCTTCTTATGGCGCTCCGATTGACATTTCAGGACACCAAGACACACAAATCAGTTAAAGTCCTCACCAGCTTCCACGGTCCTCACCTGTTCTTCGACCCTTTTCCTAAGATGCGAATCTTGTAGATTTTGCTCCCTTAGTGAGAGAGAAGGTGCCTTACCTTACAGCCCAGATTCTGTGGTAGAGGCTAGCTCTAGAAACTCGAGAAAGTACACTCATGCTTTTCGTTACTCTCCTTTAGGCAGAATATATGGATCTACAGAGAAATCCAATTTTAATTTCATTGTTTTATTTGGCATACAAAAGTGGAAATTTCTCAACTTCTTTTCAGAGCAAGCATGTGGGTTTATTAAACAACAGAGTCATCAGCCAAGGAATTAGTAGATCTGCTCATTTTTTCTCAATATAAACAGTCTATCTTTTAGAAAAACATTCGGTGGATTTAGTCCATCTTGTTTAAGAATACTAATCATAAGCTATTATTATATTCTTCAATGATCCCATAAGAAGGAAAAACATCATACATGTGAGTAATGTCCCAATACAGGGTGATTTCTCTAAAGCTCCCACAAAGGGCAAAAGAAAACAACATAAAAGGATGAAGAAGAAGCTAAGATAAACATTTAATGACCTATGAACATAATCAAGAACTTGCCTATCTGAATGTTAGATAAAAATATTAAGAAGTGTGATTCTTCTCAGAAGTTTAGAGATGGAGGTGGCTGCAAGATTAAGACTTATACTAGACATACGTGGTTATATTTAAGAAGTAAATAGAGTTCTTTTTTTGCTTCATATGAATATTTGGATTTTATTAGTGAAAATATCATTGATTTTATACTACTCATATTTTATTTGGAAATATCTGTCATTCATTTAAAGGCTTGTTCTTTCTTGCTTGACCATAATATGTGCATGGGTACACACTTAGGTGTCAAGAAATAAGAAATGGAACTGGGTAGAAGGCTACATTAAAGGAATAGGGGACATCATTCATGTAGAAGGCAAGGATATCTACTCCACAAACAAAATCTGGAAGCATAAAAATCTGCTATTAACTAGAATAGAAGCCCAAATTGGAAAACTTAAGCCAAAAAGATAAGACAGGACAATATAACAGTTACCATTTATTAAGCTCATGTCAAAAGTGAAGAAACAGATAGGTTAAGCGACTTCTCTCAAGTTCATCCGACTAGTAAGTAGCTAGCACCAGAATTCAAAACCTCAGGTCTGTCTGACACCAAACATGCTTTTCCATCTCCCTGCTGCCTTCTATGAGCTACATATCACAGAGCTAGATGGAGGCGAAGTGTCCAATCAACAGGGTCACAATCACACTCTCTGGTAGGGAGGGGCCCCTGGGGGGCCAAGTGCTAAATAGGAGCTGATTCTGTCTTCGTCCAGGCTGCCTCAGATATAGGCACACCTCACTTTATTGCACTTCTCAGGTACTGTGTTTCACACACATACACACGCGCGCGCGCGCACACACACACACACACACACACACACACACTGGTTTGTGGCAACCCTCTGTTAAGAAAGTCTATCAGAGCCATTTTTCCAACAAGATCAAATGATGGTTAGCGTTTCCTAGCAATAAAGTATGTTTTAATTAAGGTAAGTACATTTTTACACATAATGCTATTTATTACACACTTAATAGACTACAGTATATTGTAAACAGTTTTTATATACGACTGAGGAACCAAAAGATTCTTGTGACTTGCTTTATTGTGACATTCACTTTATTGTGATTGTCTGGAACCAAACCCACGATATCTCTGAGGTAAGCCTACGGTAGTCTGGGAGAAAAAAAAATACACCGATACATTTGCACTTCCATGTCTATGGAAATATGAAAATATAGAGTTTTTAATCAATTTTGCACATACACAGCAGGAACTCAGTTCTTCATTCTCATAGCAAGTCAAATACTGCAATTCAGAATCATCCGTAAGTGTTCTCAGCATTCACCCGTGGACCTCACTTTTATTACCCATAGTATTCGATTAAATTCTGTTGAGATATTAATAGATTTTATTCTTGTGTCTCTGAATGTACTGAGTCAATTTTGAGTTGTTTTCATTCTATAGCTACTGTAATATTCTAGCAAGTACATATTAATGTCAGAGAAGGCTCACTGCCACTGATTTAAGGCTTTCTGCTCCTTTGCTTTGATTTTTAGTAGCTTTAATTTAAGGGAAAAAAATGTGTTAGACAATCTATTTTCATGTGAAATGCCCCACTATTCCACAAACATTTATTTATGCTTATCATGGCTGAGATTTGTCTGTATCTTCGATTTAGAAAGGAATTTAAAATTCATCTATCTGTGTTCTCATTTTACGTAAAGAGAAACTGAGTATTAGAGCAGTTAAATCATGTGGCCAAGATGACATTGCAGTAACCAGGACAAAAACCCAGAAACTGTGTCCACAGGCCAGAGCTCCAACCTGCCACCCTCCTTATGCTGCCAAAGATCAAACCGATAGCATTAGAGAAGCCACCAATACCATGTCAGCGTCAGTGTACCCGGCGACAAACCGTAGTCACACTCGGATTACATCTTTTAAAAATTTTAAGTAGGAGAAAGACCTGAAAAACATGACAATCCACTAACGTGTAGTGTAAAATAAACTCAATTCTATTCCGATTAATCAGATTCATTAGCAAAAACCGTTCACAACAGGAACATGGGAGAAGCTCCCAAACGCCTGCTGTGATACAGGCTCTCCTCTGCGGCTGCACTGAACGCAGCCGAGCCTTTCTCCAGGATGACGGAATGAATACACTGCAGGTAAGCACCTCCCTTACCTGTAGTTGCAGTTAACCTGTGGTCACCTGTAATGCAAAAACGTTAAATGGAAACTTCCATAAATAAACAATTCGCAACGTTTAAACTGTACAGTTCTGAGTAGCGTGATAAAATCTCACACCATCTCGTTCTATCCCACCGGAGATGTGAATCATCCCTTTGTCAAGCACATTCTCTCTGCACACGCTCCCCGACCGTCAGTCACTTAGTAGCCATCTGGGTTATCAGATCGACTGTCTCAGTATTGCAGTGCTCATGTTCAAGTCACCCTTATTTTACTTAATACTGTCGTATTCACATAACTTTTATTACAGTATATTGTTATAGCTGTTTTATTTTATTAGTTACTGTTAATCTCTTACTGTGCCTTATTTATAAATTAAACTATCATAGATACGTGTATATAGGAAAAAACACAGTATACATAAGGTTCAGTACAATCAATGGTTTCACACATCCACTGGGGGTCTTGGACTACACTCCCTGCTAAGGGGCACCTGCTGTAGTGAATACTCAATGGACATTCAAAACAATTCTTTATTTACGACAATGTTGCAAAGTCCCTATCTTAATCATTGCCATTTCATAGATGGAGAAACTGAGTCTTCACTTCTGTGACAGGTGGAATGCCGGAAGAGAAGCTCCTTGGTGGGGTGAAAAGCAGTGGAGGGGGGCTGAGAGCGTTTCCTCAGAGGCTACCCAGGTGCGTACGCTTGGGTAGGTCACCTCTCCTCTTATGCCTTCTTTTGTCTGCCGTAAAATTAAAGTGTTTCCTAAATGAATTTTAAGTTCCATTTCAAAGGTAATAGACTAGAATTCAAGTCTTTGGTGCCTAATCTCTAATAACTACACAACACTGAGTGAAGTCAATATAAAATGAGGCGCCTCTTCTTGAACAAATCTGAACAGACTGTTGACGGATTCTCTGTGCTTTCGATGTGGACCAAACAGTGAAGTAAAAAAAAATGGTGGGATGATGCTTTGTCATCAGTGTGCTAAATTTGAGGGCTCTGTGGAAGACCAACTCGTACTCTGAAGATTTATGACAATGCAATCTGAATTTACATGTTCATAGATATTCTTAGATTTATGACAATGCAATCTGAATTTACATGTTCGTAGATATTCTGAGATGAGAGCAGCGATAGGCACGATAGAAACTAACAATGTTAGATCGTTATTGTGCTGCTCTTAATGTGTTTTCCTGCCAAATATTTGCTGAAAGTGCCATCTTCCTGAAAATCACCTATGCTCTTCACATTTCTGAGAATGGAATCTCTGCAAGTCTTTCTGAATCACCAAACACGTATTGAACATTATTAGCTCTTGCAACTGCATCTGGATATAGTTCTCAAAGTTTTAGCTGGAAGTCCAATGGGGCAAGAAGACAATCAGTCGCTTAACATGAATTGGTACATTTTTCGTATCACTTTTAATTGTATCAATTCCAATATTTCCACTTTTTTTCATTCCCTCTCACTGCTGTGCTACTGTCAAGGAGGGTCGGTTGGGTTTGGTGGCACAGTGAGTGTTAAGAGAAATGAAGGGAGAAGGCTCAAGCCCCAAACAATTCATTTTTCCACTTACAGTATCAGTAAGTCATGAAGAGGCACAGATTTTTATTGATAGCCCATTAGGGTCAAAATGTTTCCATTTACTTACATGTCGTTTGAAGAAAATAGAACATAGAAAGTCTGTGTGTGTGTTACTTTCTGTCACAGTTCTGCTTTTCTCACTAAAATCCTATTTCTTAGTGACATGATATTATAATCCAAATAATAATGAAATTCCCAGAGTTTAAATTCAGCATGTATTTTAATGCCTTACACAAAAGTAGGTTTTAAATAAATTCTTATTGCTTGAGTAAGTACATAATGGTAAAGCCACATTATGCCCTTATAAGTTTATCTCATTAACTTTTAAGGAAATTGAAAAATGAGGGGAAAAGTCAACATCTTTTAATTTAATATCCTTTGGATTTTCTTTTCTTTTTTTTCTTTCTTTTTTTTTTTTTTTTTGGTTCTATTGTCATTTGTTTGTACAAACAGAAAAAAGAATAATTGATTAAGGGGTCAGGATGTCAAGTGTGATAAATAGGAAGAAAAGAGATACTGACTTGTTGAAGAAGAGAGTGAGGATGACATTTCATGAAGGAGAAACACTTAGAGGGAGGCCTCTGGGAGAACAAAGCAATAAAGTTCAAAGCCAGTGAGCGTGGGAAGACAGAGGGCTATGCGGCTCCCAAACTGTCTAAATCTGGCCTCATCTCAACAATGTTTGGGTAATTCCATTTTAGCAAAGTATGGTCAGTTGTTTGTTTCTCATTTTTAAGCACTATTCTATAGTATTTAAAATAATGCTATATGTATATAGATGGCTAATAATGAATACTATAGTACAGTATTAGAGAAAACTGGTTTGAATTTAATTTTACTCAATTAGTATGTCAGTCTCCCCTCCTTCATTATTATTATTTTTTAAATTCCATTCCAGTACTGAACTTAGCAAAACTTGTCCCTTATGTAAACGGTCTTTGCAAAAATTAACTTCTACCACTGAGTAACATAAACAGTTTTAAAACAGACTTTTAAAGGAGAGTTATGACTTCCTAACGGAGATCGACTTTATCACCCGGATCAACACGGGTTAGAAACTCAGATCACATCTCCCTCCGCGAGGTAAAACATGGGCCTAAAAGTGTCCAGACGGAGGATTTTCAACACTTTAACAACCAAAACAGAGGGACTAAAGGACCGATTTCAGAAACAGAGTGTTAGTATGATATCTACTGGCTCTTTTCACTGCACAACCTTCCTGCACAGGAGCCCTTGACATTGAGTCTAAGCGTAGTGTGGGATTCATTTACCCCCATCATTGCTGGGATCTTTTACTGCACAGAAGAGAGTATGGAAAGACTGTGAAGGGAGGGAGGACAGGAAGATAACACTGTCAGAAGTTTACTGTATGTCAGGTGCTGGAAAATTCTAAAGAAAAATGTTTTCCCTCTACCAGGAGCTCTAGAACAAATTTCACGTGGTATTTAAATATTCAACTATGTGATACATTTTCTATCTGTAAATAGTTTACATTCCCCGGGTTCCCAGTGACTGTGGCTAATGCCAATCTCCTTAGGTACTTTTTGGCTTTACATAACAGATTTCTACTCCAAAGTTCCATCCAGTTGTAGGTACGCTGTCTGTATCCTAAGGAGAGACATAAACATTCCTGAACATTTTTCTGC
Organism: Pteropus alecto; assembly: GCF_000325575.1. NCBI lineage: Eukaryota > Metazoa > Chordata > Mammalia > Chiroptera > Pteropodidae > Pteropus > Pteropus alecto. The sequence continues at coordinate 2,257,837 of NW_006431918.1, read as the reverse complement.
TTTCATTTTTTACTCTATGCCAAGAACATCCTTTTTTAAAGGAGAGTTCTCTACATTTTAATGAGGTAGACAAACTGTTCCTAAATCAGCTATCCAATTCCACATCTCTGTGCTAATGCTCTGGGGATGTACCACACAAATAGATTTTCTTTCTCTTTATCAGTAATATCTTATTTTCTAAGGAATGAAAGGAGATCGACAGAGCAGTGATTCGTTACATCCTGTGTTGAAAATACTATGGATGGTTTCCAAAGTGTGGTTCTGAGGCATTTTGATTGTTCAGTGTCCAAGAACAAATATGCGCTGAGGCTTTGTTGGTGGTGGTGGTGGTGCTGGTGGTGATGGTGGTTGATTGTTTTAGAGAGTGTGTGCCTTTACTTTGTTTTTGGCTTTAGGATCTACTTGCAACACAGAGGGTAGCAAAACATAACCATTGTTAAAGATCATTAATAAAAATTCACACTGATTTTAACTCTAATCTAATGCTACTTATCCCTTTGAGACAATATTTTACATAGTAAGAATAATACTATGTAAAATATTGTCTCAAAGGGATAAGTAGCATTAGATTAGAGTTAATCTAATAATAATATTATTATTATTATTTTTATTACCAGGTACTCTACAAACCACTTTACATATACTTTTCATGTAATCTTTGCAAATAGCCTGATAAGGTAGGTAGGTCATTTCATTTGGCACAGTTTGTTTTGTTCACTGATGTATCTCCAGTACTTTGTGCGATACCTGTCTGGTATTATTTAATAAATATTAGTCTTGTGATTGAATGAATGATAAAACTAAGGCATGGAGAGTTAAATTTTGCCAAGGGTTGTGCACCTACTTAGTCCAGAAATACGAATTCAAGCCCAGCTCTCTCTGAGTTTAGAGCCTGAGGCAAAACTGCCTCAAATTAATGTGAACACATAACAAGATTTCACAACATGTTTTGATAGCCATTCCAGAATTTTGCATACCAAACTAAAGGAAGTATTTTCTTTTTTCTCAAAGTTCCTCTAGCCACAGTTGAAGCACTATAATTTTGTTCTTTTTGGAAATACAGAAATCAGATCTTCTAGTATTATCTACATTCTGGTATATCTGAGTGCCAACTTAAATTTAACAAATTCAGCCATTGCGCAATAGGAATTTGCTTCCCAAAATAATTTACAATGAATAATTCTCTTCGCCATAGAACCACATGGAAAGGTTTTTTTTAAAAAAAAAAAAAAATTCCTGATGCCCAAGTTGTTACCCAGACCAACTATGCTGGAAACCCTGAGGACGAGACCAAGGCATCAGTATATTTTTAAAGTTTTCCTGGTAGTTATAATGTGAGACCAAGTTGGAGAACTACTGCATTAGAAGAAGAAACAATCCACTGCTAAAACCTCAAAATGAAGTTGTCTTTCCCTCAGTCACCTCTTCCTCCAAATAACCCCTGCCGTCCTCAACCTTTTCCCCTGAATTATAAATTTTGACTCTAATTATTGTATTACCTCTTTTGTAGCCGTTTGTCAAATCCTCTTTTCCATGTAGAAATTAATCAAGAACAAAACCATAAGGGTCAGACATGTTCTACATATAACTAAATACTCATTTCTGATAGTTACAGGTAATAATATCTATATAGGAAATGATTATATTCTAAATTAAATTACCCAGCCTGCAGAAAAAGGATTAAATGATACAGATTTCCATGCAACCATCATTTGAGGCAGACCCTTTTCCTACTCTGAGATCCTGGCTTTAACCCTTCCATCGGCGTGGCAAAACTCACTAAGCACTTGGATTTCAAACCTATGTATTCAGTATTAGATAAAGTAGACGACGGATTCTGGTTCTAAAGAGCTATTTACACATGTACACTCTTATTTATGAATTCAGTGCCATACTAGGACTATTAAAAATGGTTGATCTTATTTTATTTCTAGTCTTATCTTGGATTTTTCAGACTCACCCTTTTTACTATGATTATCATTAAAAATGCACTCACCCACTCCACTCCTCCCCCTCAAGAAAGTCATCTTAAAGGAAAATAACCAGAAGTGTACCATTAGTTTATAATATAGAATGACAGTTTAGGAGCATATAATTGCCAACTCTCATTGCTGCATGAGTTTTCATCTTTCTCTAAAACCAAATTTAACGTGCTTAAAAGAAGATTTTTCTAAATAAGCAAACAAAATAGAAACAGACTCATAGATGCAGGGAACAACCTGATGGTTGTTAGATGGGAGGGGGGTTGGAGGCGGGGTGATAAAAAGGTGGAGAGATTAAGAAGCACAACTGGATAGTTACAAAACAGTCACAGGGATGTAAAGTACAGTATAGGCAACGTCATTAATAATATGGTAATAACTATGTATGGTGCCAGGTGGGTACTAGACTAATCAGAGGGATCATTCATAAATTATGTAAATGTCTAACCACTGTGCTGTACACCTGAAAATAATATAAAATAATATTGAATGCATACTGTAATTGAAAAATTTTTAAAGAGAGGAAAGGTGAAGAGGACTAAGAGGTTCAAATTCCCAGGTATAAAACAAATAAGTCATGAGTATGTAACGTACAGCATAGGAAATATAGTCAATATTATTGAGATAACATCGTACAGTGTCAGATGGTTGCTGGGTTTAGCATAGTGATCACTTCTTCAGGTATATAAATATTGAATAACAATGCCATACACCAGAAACTAATATAATATTGTATGTTAGCTATATTTTAACAATAATCTTTTTAAAAAATATTTCCATTGTTTAGTCATGGCAGGCTAGACTATTTATACACACACACACACGTACACACAAACACACACACGAACACACACCACTCTAAAAACCAACAAACAAGATTACTGGATAAAATACTTTCTCAATATTGAAGAATTTACAATATAGTAAGGAATTATTAGCTCGAAACGTTAGAAAACAACCCAGTGAGCTAGATAAACAAGGCATTCAAAGCCTGCTTTGGCTCAGAAGCCCTTTATCTGTCCAAAATAAAATGAACTATAAAACTGAGCTATGATTTTGATAAATTTGTGGAGCAAGAGGGCAGAAATCTGCTGGGACTTGCATCTACTTATAGGTCGAGAAGCAAAGACAGGTGGTGGAAGGGGGTTCCTGAAGAGAATCAACAATGTCTTGCAAGGCAACTACTTCAGGAGAGGCCATTACAGGTTCCTCAGGAAAAGCACAGTTAACCTCCTCAGATGGAGACAGAGCGGTTGCTTCCATTGGTAAAGAAGACGCGTCGAAATTTAAGAGTTCAATGTCCCCAGTTTCATCAGGAATCGCCCATATGTTCCCATTTCCAATTTTCAGGATCCCATTTCTTCATAATCAACATCCCCACTTTAATAGCAGACATCCTGTGAGCTTGGAAATTCAAGGTACGTTGTAATTCAGCCACTCACAAAATGAGACTGGGTTTGGTATTCAGAAATATAAGCTCTTCAGCTGCAGGAGATAAGGCTTCCTTTTAGGACAGACTTTGAAATTTCAGGTCATTTAGGCGGCGCTTGAGCTGGGAATGTCTGAGCGCTGGAGCTCTGCCTTTTGTTTCCCCACTTTGTTGAGTACACCTGCGAGCACCCAGCCAATCCAGGGATGATAGTTTGTACATCTCTACTGCCACATCATGCCATGAACTATCAGTGCCCTCTTTACCAATGACAATAGAGTCATTTGTGCCTTTAAATCTAATCATATTAGAGAACCAAGCCCAGAAATGGTAGCGCCAACTAAAAAAACTCACTCCTAAGATTCTGTTCCTCTAGGACCCTTCTGGGTATCAAAATCCATCCCAGTAAGGGTTTTTTTCGGGTAAACAGAACCAATAAAATATATGTAGATAGAGACTTATTTTAAGGAATTGGCTCATGTGATTGTGGGGCCTGGTAAATCTGAAATCTGTACAGCAGGTCAGAAGTCTGGACACTTAGATCATAGCTGTTGTCTTGAGTCTGAAATCCATAGGACATGCTAAAGGCTGAAACTTAGAAAGGATTTCCATGTTACAGACTTGAGGCAAAATTCCTTCTTTTCTGAGTAAGCTCGGTTTTTTTCTTAAGGCCCTCAACTGATTAAATGAGGCCAATCTACGTTATTGAGGATAATATTCTTTACTTAAAGTCAACTGACTATAAATGTTAATCGCATGTAATAAACACCTTTGCAGCAACATCTAGACTAGTATACCATAGCCTAGCCAAGCTGATACATAAAATTAGCTATAACAACACCATATATAATATGAATTTGTAATATATTAGAGATCTCAACAAAAATTAAAATATATAGAGAATAATATGAGCAATGATATATGTGTATATATCAATATTATGGGCAATGATGTATATATATATATGTGCTCACACATATGGGTATATGTGTGTGTGTGTGTGTGTGTGTGTGTATCCGTTGGTGGGTATAATTTCTAATATAGGACACAAAAAGCATAAGAGGAAATTATTTATACTTAACTATATTAAATTTAATAACTTTTATTCATTAAGAGATACCAATTAAGAAAATTTCTACTCTGAGTAGAAAAAACATTTACGACAAATATATACATATATATATATAAATGACTATGGAAAGAACTTGTACAAATTAATGAAAGTGAACTATTCGATATAAACTTTGACAAGAGAGACATACCTGAGATCCTCAAGAGAATATCTAAATGCTTAATAAAGATGTGTAAGACTGCTCGGTCTCATTTACATTGAAGAAAATGCAAATTAAAATTACAATTAAAGTTACTATTACAGATGCACAAGGTTGGCAAAAATTTTTGAGTATGAAAATAAATGTAAGAATAGAAAAGAGAGGCACATAGAAGGATGGTTAAGAATCTAATCTCTTAAGCTGAACTCTGCCACCTTCACCTCTCTGTGCCTCAATTTCATTACCTGGAAGTGGGAATAGCGATACTACTTCATCTTAACTATAAAGTTTAAATCAATGTGCTGAGAATATTGCCTGACATATAGTAAATATTATTGTGTTTACTTTTTAATAAAATAAAATGTGGTAGAACAAAAACCCTAATACTTTGCCGGTAGAAGTGAAGATTTGGAAAACAACTGGCAATGATCTATTATCATTAAAGATGCACAGACCCTGTAATTCATCAATTCTGCTTCTAGATATATAACTTAGAGTATATACAGTAGGACACATTTATAAGAATGTTTATAGCAGCATCGCTTAATACTAGAGAAATGGAAGCAATCATCCACAAAAGAATAGTAAATAAATTGTAGAACACACATACGATAAAATACTATACGGAATGAAAAGGAATAAACTACATCAGTAAATTTCAGCTATGCCCAAGAACATAGATAAATCTCAAACACATTATGTTAAATGAAAGAAGCAGACACAAAGGAATACAAATTATGACTCTATTTTCATAAAATTCAAAAACAAGGAAAAACTAAAGTATATTGGTAAAATTTAGAGACTAGTAACAACATTATCATGTAAGCTGGATAGTGGATTAGTGGATGTCTATAATACAAGGAGTAAGTTTTGGTGGGAAGGATTATAAAAGCATAATAAGGGAAAGATTATAACAAGTATATACCGGTTCTGCAGATGGTTATTTCACTTCCACAAGATTGAATAATGTTACTATAAACATTCCTGTATATGTGTCCTAGTTTATGTACCCTCAGTTACATAAAATATACACATAAAGTCATGTACCCTAGGTTACATACCTAAGACTAAAATTACTGGGCCATACGGTTATCGATATTGTTCTGTCTCTAGACCAGGGTGGAGGTTACACAAGTACTTATTAAACCATACACATATGATTTTTATACTTCTTCTGTGTTTATACTCTATTTCATAATAAATAAAGAGCAAATGGATTAAATGGGAACTGCGCATTAAAACCTCTTGAGAAATGGGTTGTGAAGAAGAGAGTACAATAGTGACTAGGGGAAGATGAGAAATAGGGAGAGATTAGTTAATTTTCTTTTTTCCTTTTTTCCCCCTCAGCTTTATTGCGATATAATGACATATAATATAGAGTAAGTTTAAGATGTACAACGTGATGACTTGATATATGTGTAAATGTATTACATAATGATTAGCACAAGGTCAGTTAACATGTCCATCACTCTACAGAATTATTGGTTTTTTTGTTTTGTTTAGTTTTGTTTTGTTGTTGATTTTTGGGGGGTGAAAACATGTAAGATCTACTCTTTTATCAACCTTCGAATATTCAATACAGTATTGTTAATCATAATCACCATGCTGTACATTAGATTCCCAGAATTTTTTCACCTTATATCAGGAAGTTTATTCTCTTTGACCAACATCTCCCCATTTCCTCCATCCTCTAGTCTCTGACAACCACCAATCGTTTCTATGAGTTTGGCTTTTTCAGATTCCACATATAAGTGAGATGACCCAATATTTGCCTTTCTTTGACTTGTTTTACTTAGCATAATGCCCTCAAATATTATCCACATTTTCATAAACGGCAGGATTTCCTTCTTTTAACAACTAAATGATATTCATATATCATAGCATATATATATATATGTATATCTATTATACATATATATATATAAAATTTTCTTTACTCATCTGCTGATAGACAGTTAGGTTGATGTCTTAGCTATTGCTGCAATAAACACAGAGCTTCAAATATCTCTTCAAGAGCTTCAAATACCTCTTCAAGAGTTTCAAATATCTCTTCAAGATAGTGATTTCATTTCCTTTGAATACATACCCAGAAGGATAATTGCTGGACCATATGTACAGGGGAGAATAGGGACAGTCATCTGAGTACAGTTTTTAAAAGCAGGTAGTATTACTCGGTATGATACTATAATGATGAATACATGTCATTTTATATCTATTCAAAGCCATAGATGGCACCGTCTTGTAAACTATAGACTTTGGGTGAATATGATTTATTAGTATAGGTTCACTAATTGTAACATATGTACCACTTTGGTGGGGGATGTTTGTTGATAAATGAAAGAGGCGATTCATGTGTGGGATCGGGGGTATATGGGAAATCTGTGTACCTTCCCCTCAATTTTGCTGCATATCTAAAATTGATCGAAAAAATAAAGTCTTAAAAGAAACTTGAATTTTTTTAAAAAGTAGGGAGTGTTGGGAAACCACTCTCCATTGACCTTTGGGGACAGAAACACTGATTGCCTTTTTTCTGGACTATCTTTTCAAAGATATTTATATAGGAAATAGCTTAGAAAGGCAGAGATAGTGTCACCCTCTTTAGCAAAGAGCAAGCTTAATTATTGCCCAATGTAATAATATTTCCCTCCAGGGCAAATGTCAGGCAGGCTCACTGCCCATTATATAGGATTATGGTTCTCTAGGCCCATGGGTCTCTTTTGAACGTAGCCCATAGTGCGTTTTGAGAGTCTCCTGGCCTTCCTAGCATCACTCTGTGGGAGCTGGAGCTCAGGAATGGGCACAAACTTGATACTCTGGCTACTGCTCTTATAGTGAGTAATTAACTGTCCTTTGTGTCTTATCCAAGAGTCTTGTGTCTTCTGCCAGCATCCATGAAAAGGCAACACATGAATTCGTCAGCTTGGAAATAGAGTAAACTCTCACTCTTCAGTTTTTGATAGGATGGGCATAGAATGCAAAGCACAGGCATTTGGATCATGTAAAGCTGCTTTAGATATATTGCCACAACAATAACTGTTGCTTAGAAGGCACTGTAAAATTTTTATATGGGATATATGTAATTGAGTTCTTACAAATTCCATTAGAATTCCCATTTTATAGCTGAGCAGCAGGAAAGCAACTTGTCCAAGATCTGACATTAGTAAGTGCCCGAGACTAAATTTAGACATGGGCCTCTTGGCTGCAGCTCTTGCATTTTCTGCCATTGTTCCCAAAATTGTAGTTCTAGAATGGTGCCAGTGTCTGAGGAGTATGTAGAAGGTGAAATGAGACAAATTAATCAAAGGAACTAAGAAAAAAGACAACAGGGTATTTTTCATTCAGCTAAATATATTCAATTTCCATGTCTAACTTTATTCTGAGAAGTAGTCCTTCCTTTTTGGAGGGGAAAGGGTGTTTTCATATGTGCTTGTTAAAGAAATGAAAGTGATAGTAAATTGTAGTTTCGTTTGAGATATGTTTAATATTATTCCTTGACAACATAAATGGCTGGAAACCCCATATTGGTTATTTTTTTTCTTATCTATGAAATCCTAAATTCCTAGCTAGAATTTATCTTCTACATAAATGTCATTATGGAACACTTATTGCCTCCTAAATGGGCTCATAGTCTAAGTTCATATCTCTAGTTGATTAAATATGTCAGTGCATTGGTATGTAAGTGTGCCTGTGCTTGTGGAGTGCAGGCACATTTACACTGGACTGTCTTTGGAGGACTAAACAAAGGACTTTCATTACGGTCTTTCTTTGCTGGCTTTTATAAAATTTGAGGTCTCAAGAGTCAGCCCAGGGCCTGACATACGATAGGCATTGAGTAAATAATTGTCAACTAAATGAATAAGTGAATAAATATATGAATGGATGCACTGATGAAATGTGAGGTTCCTCATTGTTTTGGAAATTCGGTGGTGCATGTGTTTGGACAGCCCTACTCCTTCCACAGCAACAGGCTTGCTTCATTCGGAACACCATTCCATTCTTCAAAGAGAAAAGAAATAAGCAGCACACATCACCTGACATGTAGGTAAATAACATGTGACTTTTTTTTACATGCGATAATCTGCTCAGGGTAGCAAAAAACTACATTAATCTTCTGAAAGATTCAAACATAGGCAGTTAACTGCAGAGTGAATAAATAAACTAGTGCCTGAATTATGCTTGCCCTATTAAAGGAAGCAGTGGCTGCATGTTAACCTCTAAGAAGAGACAGAGTCTTTGGGAGTATTCTGTGGTAGTTGTTGATGATTGACTTTTTTTCTTATATGGCTTATAACATCATTAAAATTTTTTATTCTTCTTAGCCACTTAAAATAACACTGAATGTATTATCTCTCAAATTATGCAAATAAGTTGAAAAGATGATGTTTAGTGTGCTGAAAATCAATTGTTAAATTTATTGAAGTTGAGAACTGACCTGTTTACTTCATTTAAGAGCTTTGATAAGTTGAATGATCAGTATTTCCTTTTGTTTAAATTAGTTGTAGTAATTAGACTCCCTTTTATAGTATTCTTTCATTTTCCTTTAAACTCTCAGTACTGGTGATTAATGAGTTATTTTTGTGTAACCAGGAAATTCTTTGTTCCCTGGTCATTCTCTTCCTACAGACAGATTGGGTTAGTGTTTGCGATATCATAGTTCATCACCATGGAAATACTGCAATGTGACAAATATACAGCAAATAAAATGAGAAGGGGGTAAATAGAAAGGAAGAAGGCTTGTGGCTAAAAACAGACCTCAGTGTCTGATCCTTTAGGGACGAGTTACTGGAATACACCTTTTGTCTCTCCACAAAAGCACAGTCACGTGTTTACGGAGTTCTTCTACTTTAGAATTTCTTTCCTGATTTCCTCTCTTCAACACCATAGACCAATCCCTTTTCCTCACATACAGTGACTTTAATTACTTTCTCTCATATAATCTATGTCATTTATATTCAACTATTGGGCATTCAGGAATAAACCTGGGACACTTGATGCTCTGCTGAGTCGATGAGGAAAATGGGAAAAAGATAGATGAGAGAGATGAGATGATTTCTAGTTTTGGCTCCATCACTTATAACTATCAGTTTTTTCATCTGTGAAAGGGACTTAAAAACAACTGCTTGGCCTATCTTATAAGGATGCAGCAAGAACTAACTGAGAAAACATATGGAAAAAAAAAACTTTGGTAAACAAAATTCGATACAAAATGCAGTAGAGTAATATTAATAGAGTACAAAAAAGGATTAATTTATATGGTTCCTAGTCACATACATTGGTTCTTGATGAGTCTTAATGAACCTGTCCTTTAACCACATCGCCATAAAGTACATCGATAGACCAAGTTTTCCAGAAATTATATGATCTTGATACTTTAAAACATGAACTATACAAAGTCCTAGAAAGCAAAGTGCTAACAGTCATTTGGCTTTGGCAGAAGATGTACTGGATGAATGAATAGGAATTTTTCATTTCTAATTTTTGAGGCAGTAGAAACAATAGCATCCCAGCACCCAGCTATCTTACGCCCTGAATGTCCTACTGAGCTAAGTCACATCAGGAGTAGGCACCTGTGACTTCTGCCATGAGTTCTACATATGAATTAAAAACTAGTTCTCTTTAAGAGGAAATAAATGGTCTAAATTAAAAGCTCCTGTAGCTTTAAAACCGCAGAAGCAATCTAATTTTAAAAGGACTCTAAGGACACATTACTCTTCAGTGAGCGGACATAAGATGTGAGTAATTATTAAATTCATAAACTAGCTATAATTGGGAAGATAGTTCAATAGATTAGAGCTCTGTACTCAAGCGCGGCCCAGGCTTTCAGTTAGAACTGAAAGGAACATTTGAGCCAGCCGACAAATGAGAGTGTTGGTTAATGTGATCTTTCTCCTAGCCCCAGGCCCCCCTTCCCTTTCCTTCCCCTAATTAAACCTCTTTCTCCTCCTTCCTCTTCTTGCCTCCTTTCCTTCCCTTTACTCCCTTTCTCTTTCTGGCCTTGTACCACCCAAACTAATTGTCCAGATGCTTGCAGTCCCAATTATGCAGACGGGCATGTTCCTTGTTCAGTGTTTTCTCAATCTAACCTAAATTCATCAGCTAATTTTGCCACACCACTTCATTTTTGCTCTTTAGACCTTGTTATGGGTCAAACTGAGTCCCTTAAAAAAAAAAGATTTCTTCACATCCTAAACCCCACCAAAGAGACTGAATTCGAGAACAGGGTCACTGGAGATGTGGTTAGTTATGAAAGAACGCCATGTGAAGAGGCACGGGCACACACAGAGGGAAGGCTATCTGGAGACATGGGGAAACACCATGTGTAGATAAAGACAGAGATCAGAGTAACGTTGCCACAGATCTAGGCAAGTCAAAGATTGCCGGCAAACCACCAGAAGTTAAGGAAGAGGCATGAAGCAGATTCTCCCTCACAGTCCTCAAAGGAACCAATCTTGTCCACGTCTCGATTTCCAATTTCTAGCCTCCAGAATTGTGAAATGATTAATTTCTGTTGTTCTTGGCCACCCACAAACTCTGTGGTACTTTGTTATTATACCATGGACCTAGCAAATATAGACTCGGATCATAATTTTATTTTATTTATTTTTTTTTTTTTGAAAAATGTACTCAGATTGTCACATTTTCTTCTCTGGGATGTGAATGTTTATAACTCAATCCATAAATGACTGGAATTTCCTCAGCCCTTTCTGACTGAACCATATTCCAACTACTTTATTATGCCAACATTTGAGCAACTACAAGCTCAAGCAAATGTATTTGAAAACCTATTTTTTTTTAGAACAAGAGCAACAAATTCATAGCTCACAAGCTCATAAGCCAAAGTAATGAAAAGAAATGAATATTGCCGTTTTAATTCTAATTATACAGTGGCTTTTTAGTTCTGATTCTAGAGTATTTCAGATTGAATTATGAACTTACACTTAGCAAAGGGAGTCACAAAGGACGTTGGTTTAGAAACTTAACTTATAAAGAGAAATGAGCATTGGTTTGTGAATCGAATGTTAATTTTTTTAAATCTTAGATTAGCCTTATACTTGGTATAGGATTTTAATCATAAATTTAATCCTTAGAAGAGTTGGTTTTCTCTAGCAGAGTACCTGGCACATAGGCAGTGCTCCTTAAAGTTTGGCTATTAATTAATAAAGATTTATTTTTCTTGGATGCTAAGGTGCCTATATCTAGCAGGGCCTTGCTATATCCCATGCCCACTGTGCCAACTGTTTACAAGAAAAAAAAAACACTACTTTTAACTGATCTGAAAAATCTCTATTCACTTAATAACAAAAACTGCAACCAGGACCCCTAGAAAACATTTAATTTATTTAGTCTTGGTGATCCCTGAACTTATAACCAAAGAATAAATAACACAGTTCAGGACTTTTAAATCAGACTGTGAGGAGCAGGTTATCACTTCAGATAATATAAATTTCATTCCCAAACCTAAAATTAAGCTTTACAAGCTCTTGAAAATCACTGTGAGGTTGTATTTTAGAGTTTGGAATAGATAAATTCAGGTAAATACAAATGGTAAAAGAATGATTTACATTGCTTGGTGAAGATCGAATTCTTATAGTTCCAGTGCTTAGAGAAACCTACGAATATATCTGCAAACCTTATCTTACAAAGACTAACCGGTGGGAAATGAAAGAAGAGCTGACAAGGACATCAGTTCCTCAGTGTGATCCTACAAAGAGCCTTGGAGAGAAGAAAGTCAGACTTGCAGAGCATTCTGGGTAACGTACTGGCCACTTACCGTGTACCATGTCATTAAAGCAATCTGCGCAGCCCCCGTGTGGGAGGCCATGTATATCCATTTCATGGGTGAAGAAATGAAGTAATTCTAGGTCACTTGTTAAAATAAGAAATGAAATCTGGGGTTGGCTGACCCAATAGTCCATGAATCCTGTTAACCAGAGCCAGGGTCTTGGTTCTGACTCTCTGCCTACCAACTTGGCTGACCTTGAATAGTTTGCTGAATCCAGTTAGATCTTGGTATACCTCGACAGAAAGCTGATGTCTTAGAGTAGATGATTTTGCAGGATCCTTCCAGCTAGAGAATTTCTACTTGGAAAAAAAACTCAGTGCAAGTCAGAATGCTAAGGGCCAAATACCTAATTGTTGACTCCATTATGATATCCCATTATGATTCCATCATGATGATTTGAGTTTGTTTGGGTATTCAGTAGAACCCGTAATACTGTTATACCTTTAAACATGAGTTTTAGCTACATAATTCAAAACGTTATATGCATCACTTGAAATAATTTTGTTGCTTAAAACTTATAAATGAACAAACTGTATAATGTACTGTATAAAGAAAGTAGCAGCGCAATACTAAAGACCAACAATTTCTATTTTGCAATAATTCCAAAATGCAAAAATTTCTTCAGCAAATTCGGTAACAGTCTTTACGAGCCAATCCATAGAAATGTACGTTTTTATTATAGTTACTTTAAGAAAGATCTGAAAGAGAAATAAGATAAGCAAATAATCTGTCCAAAAAGTCTTCTACAGATTGCACAAAATATCATTCGAAGACAATGTAGATAAAATCATGTGTAGCTTTAGATGTAGCAAAGCAAGCTATTGCCACAACCCTTATTTTATGTAACTATTAAAGGAAAACTTACTTGATAACACATTTATATGATATACCTAGGAAAACAATTTGGATGTTTAAAGCATCCTTTTGGCAGACAATTATAGTGTTTATCTCTTTGACTGATGTTCATTTAACCATGAGGCAAAACTATGTATTTGAAGCTACAAACAAGCAATTACTGTTTCATGTTGATTGAGAGAAGAATTAAAACAGTACTGTGAGGGTGAATCTTGATGAAATGGGCCTTACCAAGAAGTACTGAAATAGTGCCATAATCATAGGCCAAGAAATCCTGGCCAGCATCTAAACACTCTGTAGATGCTGCCAATCCAGCCAGTAAAAATTTTGCAAAATCCTGCCCAAAGCAAACAAACATTTATGTGGTTCTTGCAGAGGGTCCAAAACCAATGTGGAAACTGTGATTCATTGAGGAGAGCCAACTGCCCTAGAAACTGGATGGGTTTCACATAAACCATTTGGACATGTCGTGGAACTGCATATTTACCATGCTCTGACAATATACCACACAGCACAGGATGGCAAAGAAAGTCACATGCATGAGTTTATAATTGCTCTCTCTCTCTCATCCAGTGTCCTTACCACGCTGGCTGACCCGTGCCTACGACCTCAAACATTTTGTTTCCGTTAAGAGGTAGCACCCCGCAAGATCACTTCACGGTAGGTTTTCAATATTTGTGTTCTGTACTTGTAAAGTTGTTCCAATATGTAGTTGTCTGAATTGTGAACTGGCCCAGCCATATTAATTCTGATTCAATCTCTCGTTTATGGTGGTGATGATTTAAAACACATGTATTCAACGTGCTAAAATAAATAAATTTTTTAAAAAATAATTTAACCGGAAGACATGAGCATCCTTCTCTGAACTCCCTGGGAAAGTTTTTGACTTACTCTGATTAGATTTGAACTTTCTTGCCCTGTAATTTTGTAATCACAGTCAGAAAAGGATGCCATAAAAAACTACACACTGAGCTTGTTTGTTTAATTAACTAGAAGCTTCTCTTCCTTTTTTTATAGTGTAATTGGGTGCCAAAGAATGATAAATTGGTCTTAGAAAGGTATCACACATACAACTACATAATGGAAATAACTCATTTTAATTATCTTGATAATTATCATGATAATTTCTAAAACATGTCATGTCTTAAAAGTCTTAACCAAATAAAGAAGGTATAGAATCACCCATATTAAAAGGACTGTGCTCTGAGGAATGTGGCTATATCTTTGGCATATATGAAGAAAGACACGATCTGGATACCTTATGCAGGCATTCAGAATTAAATCAAGGATGTAGGACTAGCTCCCCTCTGCTACCCTCTGCCAGGGAATGGGGACACTCTCTCATCTGTACCACCTTTCTTAGGAGATGGTGCTATGAAGACAATTCAAGGAGTTTGTCACCTAAGACTGATAATACCATAGATCAGACATCCCTAAGGCCAAATGCAAATTTTACTTTGTGAATTAACCAAAGCTTAAGAATTCAATTAAAACCAAGAATTGACTGGTGAACCACTCAGAAAGTAATCAAAACAAGAAATTACTTTCTTTTACTCTGAGCAGTTCAAACGGACAAGCAAAAGGGCATTTCAGTTTATCTAGTCTGAGTTCAACATCTGGAGCTTTTTATCTATTTGGTCATTAAGACTGGCCAAAGTTTCTTTGAAATTCAAGATTTATAGGACAGAATTGTACAAATCATGGGTACAAAGCTGGGCCTTCATAACAGATATAACTGGATGTCTCTCCCTCTTTCTCTGTCTATCTGTATCTCTATCTCTCTAAGTTTTCCAAAGTAACAATATTTTTATAGCACTGATAGGAATTGTAGTCTATAAAGGCCTTTTTATTAAAAAATTGGATATTGGTATGGAGTAAAAGGGGTCGAATATGTAAAATTAGAAGTTATGTAAATTACATCAAGTGAATAAAAAAAATATATATAAATATAAATAAAATAGATTCTAAAAAAATTGGATATTGTTTTCTTTGCTGCTGATTTTCCTCCTTCCCAAAATCAAAAATCAATCAGAAAAAACATTGGCTATTTTTGTTTTCTAAAGAAATACTCCAGGTTTTATTTCCCAAACTTCAGTCATTTTCTTACCTCCTTAAAGTATTAAGCATTTCCGTGTATCATTTATATCTAATATTTTATGTTAAAATATCTCATTTACATTCGTAAGTACATTTATTAACGATGGAAAGACATCATTATTATCCATGAAAAACCAGTATCACTTGCCAGAAATTATAGAACAGAATCCTAAAATGAAAAACATAATTCTTGAAAGTGGGTATCACTCTTTGAAATAATGTTGCTGTAGACTGGATCTACACAATAAATGCAAATGGAAACTTGAGCCTATTCATGGAGAAAATCCACCTGGATAACGTGCAGGCGTGCACACACACATGCACTCACACACGCGCACCATCATCCAGATGGAAGTGCTGCCATCATCCAGAGACTGGATAGCTGCGTGCCACACGCCTCCCCCCACATTTACTCAGTAAGTCAACAGGTGGCAATTTCTCACATATCAGTGTGCAAATCTCTCTGCTGGGCACAAAAGGCTTGTCCGTCTTTACTCCTGACTGAGATTTCTCCCCAGCATCTTAAACAGCTGAGTCTTTCCCCACCTCTCAACAAATAGGTATTGTGTGCTTGCTGTGTGGAACGCACTGGGCTCCATGTTGGGAATTCAGTGGGAATGTGAAACTGTCCCTCCTTTCAAGAAGTTTGTGATTTGTGAGAAGTAAAGAAAAATAAAAGACTAATATGAGGTGCAAAAACCCTTACATTGTAGTATGTTAAGTGGCGCTACAAGAACATGCCCAGGTCAGTGGCTGCTCACGGAAGGCCATCCATGCTCAGTCGCAGGGGGGTGGGGCGGGGGGTAGGGAGGAAGGGAG
>NW_006431918.1:2235831-2241508 GCF_000325575.1 Pteropus alecto | reverse complement strand
TAGCTTCCCTGAATCCATGTGGAGCTCAGGCTTCACAGATTCTCCACTATACAGAAGACGACTGAACATCAGAAAGGGAAACTCAGATGTCACAAGAGCCAGGCAAACTATAACAGGCTAAGATGAGCTGAGAAGAGGAAGAGCTGAGCGCAGGGTCATTTCCATTAATAGACAAAATCTGCCTTCGTCGTTTATAGTATTAAAAACGGTCACAGTTAACTAATCAGGCACCTGGCTTAGCTCCACCTTGCGACCCTCTCCTCTTGTTCCTTAGACATGAGAGCATGTTTTCAACCCAGAGATCCTGTGCTTTTCCTTTTCTTTTCCTGGCCTGCTCTTTTCAGATATTTAAGAACATTCTAGTACTTGATTCAGACCTCTTCTGTCTTAAGAGACTTTCACATCACCCCACCTAAACCCACTCTCCATGCCCCTCTTTGTCCCCTGGCCTAATTCATCTTTCTGTATAGCACCTGATACTACCCTAAGTCTTTTGTTTTTGTATTCGTTTATTTGGTTCTTGTCTGTCTCCCTAGATGATGCATAGGCTCCATCAGGACAGACATGTTTTGTGGTTGTTGCTGTTGTTTTAGCCCTCGTGTTCCTAGGCCCCAGGCACCGTTTATCATATTACGTCAAAGGTTCTCAATAAGTATTGTTGATTGAACAAATAAATCTCATTTAATCCTTAAAACAACTCAAAGAAGTTGAGAGCACTGAGGACTGGAGAGGATATTGCTCACAGGTAGTAAATGGAAGAGCTGGAATTTGAATCCAAGTGAGTCTGTAGATATCGCCTTTGGGATAAATGCAGGTTATACAAAGAGAAGTGTTCAGGTTGAAGAAGCAAGAAGATATAATTAATTTAAAAATCGATGTGCATACAGACTGTTGTAAAAATGGGTTCAGTTCCGTTGAAAGTGAAAAAGAAGACTAATAGGAAATTGCAAGATAAATGAATAAACATGAGTCTCTGATTGCCTCAACATTGGGAGAAAATAAGACAATGAACGACAACAGTGACATACACTAAAGCTATCAGTCTTCTCACACACAGACCCTAGAATTCTGTATCTCCTCCTAAGTCTGGTGAAAGATGGAGAGAAAGTCATTGAATCAGTTCACACAGACCTTTCTGGAATGGTTATCTACTCCCATTTGGGGTTGCCATTATTATCAAATCAGAATGCAGACCTGCTCTGTGAGCCTCGAGACTGAGCTGCTGCCCCGGCCTGGCCCTGGCCTGCACTGCCCTGAACTGTCTCTCCGACAGTTGCATTCATTATGTCCTTCTTTTTCGTCATGATAAAATGTGCCCCTTCCTTCTGAGCTTAAAGCAAATTTCAAGTTACTAGGAGCAAATTCTCCAGGGACCTTTTCCAATCAAGTTTTAAATTTCATAAATTATCTGACTTTCACCCTTTAGTGCAAGAACTACTTCACAGTTTGGTAAGTCACCACGAATAACTTTTTCTCATGCTTGGGGAAATAAGCATTTCCATTCTACCTCAAAGAACGAGGAACAATCTTCCTATTAAACACACAGAGCCATAGCTACAAGACTTACGGTCACTGTCCCCTCACTCACAGGTTCGTGGAGTATGGGACTGCCACACAGCCACCACTGCTTCCCCAGGGGCCAATGAGTCAGCATGCCTTTCCTCAAAACCCTAACTACAGCCAGAGAGAAAACGAAGGCCAGTAGCACAGACCGTGTAAAGCAAAGACCGAAAAACAGGCAGAGAGAGAGATTTTGCATCCAATCTCCTCTAGCATGCTGCCAAGGACATTGTTATCCAAATAAATCACCAAGATATCATTCTATTTTAACTTCTCTCTGTCTTCGCTCCCATGTCCTTTTTTTTAAAAAAAGGCTCTCAAAATGCTGTTTTAATTTATATTTTCAAGAGGACATTACCTCACCATACAATACGAATGCGCTATTATTGGTGACTACATATCAAGCACTTTTAGAAACAGACTTCTAAAATGCAGGTGTGTCCATTATAGAGGGATCAGTCATTTGTCCTGGCGGTGTTAACACTTTCAATTTTTCACCCTCTCCAGTTAGAAAAAAGTTTCACCCTATACGCCTAAAAATAATGGTCATACACCTGCATCCCAGGCCTAAATGAACACTGTGATAGATGAGCTGCTGTCACAATGTGAAAAGAGGATGGGGTTATCTGATTGGTAGAACTAGGAAGCAATTTGACCTTAGTAGATTTCAGTTAATTTCACTGGAACAAGCATTTATTGAGTCTGACTGCCCTGGCCACTCTGATAGGCTCTTTCACACATGTCATCATTTTTCAGGCCCAACATGGCACAATGAAGGAGATACCATTTATCTCACTCTTATGGAATAAAGCCAAGATTCAGAAATGTTAAATAATTTGCCCAAATGGAAGAGTTGGAATTTAAACTCACAACTTCTGATGTCATGTATGAAATTTCACCATAAGGTAAATTCCGATGTCTTGTCACATGTGAAAGACAAAAATATATTTCCTGGATATTCAAAAAGTATCATACCTGACCTTTACTCCATAGAAGCATTCTTTTAATTGGGAACTTACCGCACAGCCCAACACACATCAAGATCCCAAAGTGGTCTTTCTTCTCTACTATGAGTAGTTATTTCTACCTTAACACATTTTTCCAGTCTTTAAGCATAGTCACCTTGAAGTACTCTTTGATTCTTAGCTTCTGTTCCATCTTTACCAATCTATCAAATTCTATTTATTTTTCTTTAAAATGGGCATTTAAACAATATTGTCTTCCAATCCACAAACATGGATCGTCTTTCCATTTATTTGCATCCTCTTTAATTTCTTCCAACCAAAGAAGACATACAAATGGCCAAGTACATGAAAAGATGCTCAGCATCACTAGTCATCATGGAAATGTAAATCAAAACCACAGTGAGATATCACCTCACACCTGTTAGAATGCATATTACCAAAACAGTAAAGATAACAAGTGTTGGCAAAGATGTGGAGAAATTGGAACCTGGTACACTGTTGTTTGGAATGTAAAATGATATAGCCACTGTAGAAAACAATATGGAGGTTCCTCAAAAAATTAAAAATAGAACTACCTTATGATCCAGAAATCCCACTTCTGGGTATATGGATATTCAAAACAATTAAAAATAGGCTCTCAAAAATATTTGCATTCCCAGCTTTATGCAGTATTATTTACAATAGCTAACAGGTGGAAACGGAGGGCTGGGTCACTTTCAAATCTGACTGCACATCTGATTCCACTTACCACTACCATTCTATCCTCTTACTTGCTTTTCCTGACCCAGCATAATCAGACCTCTACAGTATCTATGGGCCTATTTCTCTCTGTTACTTCCATTCATATCCTTCTCAGTTAGAAAAGTTTTAACCATCTCTTCCTCAGTTAAGATCCAGGTACAGGTATCTTCGTTCACATTCTTCTTCCTTTCTTTTCCCATTCTAACTACATAAATGCTGTCCATTTAAAAAACTTCAGCTCAAATCCTAAGTTTTCTATGAGTACATTAATTTGCACTGTTTTCCCCATTTTCTGTCATCATGCTGTATTTAAAAGTTACTGCCAGTCATTTTAAGATAATACTGTTTGCTTTTTCTTGTTGTTGTGTATATGAGCATATTATTTATCTCTTCAATTAAACTATAAATTTCTTAATAGCCAGAAGAATATAATATATTTTGGGGGATCCCCTCAGCTCTGAACAATATGTGTTGATGGAATAATTCAATAAAGCCACAAATCATCAACCCAAAGCTGATGTCGGTCACTTTGTTAGAAGAAAGCATTTTCATTCATTAAGAGTCTTGGTAAAAATAAATGATTAAGAAAATGACAATACTGGATTTCATTAACCAATGTAAAAAATTGGTTATAAAACAATTAATAAAAAAAAGAAAGAAAATGGCAAGATGGTAGCCTATACCATCTACAAGGAAAAAGTGAAATTTAGAGAATGATAAAGAGAAAATAAAAGGAAAAGTTTATTTTTATGCCCACTTCCTCAAAACATATTTCAACTAAGAAGTCAGCCAGCTCTTTATTTTTTTCTAGGAAGGTCAGATGATATGTAAAGTAAAACCACTTAATCATGATTTGCTGAAGACATGTAATGCCATAGAGAATACCTTAAACTGAAGAAAATAAGGTCAGATCCTTATCAAGTGTGTAAGATACTGAACGGTAGATCGTTGAAGGGAAAGCTGAAAGCAAACACAAAAATCTTTACAATTTCTCTATCCATCTTTACTAATTACATTTTAAAGTGAAGACCAAAAGATAAAATGAGATCTTTATTTTAAAAATCATTATATCTCTACTGTATTGTTATGGAAAACTTCAAACACATACCAAAAAAGGAGGGTGATGAAACAAACCATATGTTCCTCTCCTTCACTCAGGTTACCAACTCATGGCCACTCCTGTGTCATCTCGACCTCCTACCTCTCCACCCAGATCATTTCTAAGAAAATCTTGACATCTTATCATTTTAAATAAGTATTTCAGTATGTATCTCTAAATGACAAACACTTCCCTTACCAAAAAATTGCAATTTTTTCATTAAACTCACATATAAGCACACACAAAAACATTTTCTTAATACCATCAAATAGCCAATGTTCATATTTTCCAAATTATGTTATGATTTTTAACATTTTGTGTACTTGAGTTAAGATCAGAACAAGGCCCATACTTGACTCGATTAATATGTCACTTGTATATAGATTCCTAACTCCATTTTGTGTTAGTTGTTTTTCCCTTGAAATTGTTTCCTTGCAATAACTTACATGTACCCTATAAGTTTCCCAATGTGTGTAGTGCATTTTACTGATTTCATTCCCCTGGTATCATTTAACATGTTCCCATGGCTTTTCTATTTCCTCTAACTTGACAGATCTAGGCACTTAAATGTTTCAAGTTAGTTTTGTTTTGGGGGATTTGGGAGGGATTTTTTGTTGTTGTTTTTGTTTTTGTGTGTGTAAAACTGCTTTATAGGTGGTGTTATTACTTCCAAAAGTAGCTACTTACTGACTTACTATCTGTTTATTTTTTTGTAATGTTAGCAGCCATTGATGAACAATGCCAGGATCAATGAATTCCTTAAGGGCTAGAAAATGATGATTTATTAATTTTATCATTCTCTACTTGTTAGTGGGAATATTTTTAGAAAGAGAAATTTCCCATTACCAATTACACCAAAGTCACAGTTTATTTAGCAAAGCTTAGATAGTCAATTCTTTCCACTTGTTTATCAATTTGCTAAATTAAAAAATGTTTCCCTAGTATTGCCAGTGATGATCAAAGAGATTTTTAAAGTATCATTATGAACTCATGGATTTAAATATATTTAATGTATTTCAAGCTATTCTAGTTATTATCTGTATTGTCTCAATTTTGGTGAGTGGGAACTTGTTCAAGTTGACTTTTGCAACCTTTTGAAAGGATCCTAGTAGGTCTTTGAGAACCTCCTTCTTTTCCAAAATAGGATATTCTAGGCACATCTTGTATATTCCTACCTCCAGACCTAGAAGGATCCATTTCTCTAGTGAGAACACACATACACACACACATTGTTACTATATATCTTATATGTTATAAATATATAAGTGCATATATTTTAAATTTATATATCTTATACATTATAAATACATAA
>NW_006431918.1:2231992-2235700 GCF_000325575.1 Pteropus alecto | reverse complement strand
AGATATATCTATATATCTTTTAATGACAAAAAATCATCGTGAGATCATACGGATATTTATTCAAATTCCAGAATACAAGGTTTTAGCTTATCCTCGTCAATCTTAAATGCACAGCTTTTTTATTCCATACCAAACACACTGAGCCTAAGTCTTATCAAGTTTGTTTTATCGTACATCACACACAAATGGCTTAAGCATAGCAATGCTAATGCTACCACCAAAAATGTGATTACTGAAAATATAACTGTACAATCAAATTACTGTGATTTATCTGTACAATTCAAATTACTGTGAATTATTTGGAATAATTCCTATCTTTGTGGTTGTTGTATTACCTGGATATATATCTATATTCATTTATCTTGTATTGCATTCCACTTTTTGAGGATCATTTTTTAAATTTTGCTAATGCTACCACCAAAAATGTGATTACTGAAAATATAACTGTACAATCAAATTACTGTGATTTATCTGTACAATTCAAATTACTGTGAATTATTTGGAATAATTCCTATCTTTGTGGTTGTTGTATTACCTGGATATATATCTATATTCATTTATCTTGTATTGCATTCCACTTTTTGAGGATCATTTTTTAAATTTTAATTATAATTATTTTAAACATTTATATACTTATATATACTTATAAAACAAAGTATATTCAAAACAGTATCACTTCTACTCCTTATCCCTTCTAAACTAATTTCTCCTTCCTCTTACAGAAAAACTTCTATTTTAATACTATAACCATCCTATGTAATAGTAGCATACATAAAAACATAGTTTTATCCACTTTGTTCTTTTCATTTATACCAGAGCCTACTCCAGAGTACTATAGAGTTATGCTGCCTAAAATAATAGCATCAGACACATATGACCAATTAAATTTAAATTAATTAAATTTAAATAAATAAAAATTTTATTTTCTCAGTCTTATTTGTCTAAGTCTGATCTAACTACTGCTATTACAGAATGACCAACTTGCCAAAACAAAGACTTTGCTGAAGTCCTCTGATACGATACCATCCTTTGAAGCAATCAAATAATTAATCTCAGCCACATGATGGCAAGTTGGTTAGATTTAACCCCTTCCTCTCTAGAAATACAAAATTTATTCTGGCCAAGATTGATAGGTGCTCTGCATATGGTTTTACCTTTTTTTCCCATAGTTCTTCAACCATTTGAAGACTTACACAGCTGCTGACATAGGATTTCTGTTAAACTATATTCAGACCAAAACACCTGATTTCCAGCCAGATAAGGGTACCTGTGCACAGCAATGATGAGCTCCAATGTGGCTTACCTCATACGACAGCGTTCAGAAGCCACTGCCTGATAGGCCAGTAGAATGACTTTTGAAGGCATAGTTGAGGTACCAGCATAGAGATAATACCCTGTAAAAAGACAGTGCAATCCTTTAAAATGAGGTTCATCTTAAATTAATGGTCATTATATGACAGTATGTCTGCCATAGATGGAAAATTTAAGTCTGAGAATCAAGGTGGTAGAAATAGGAGTGACTATGTTCACTATCATTCATGGTGACTCACTTGAAGATTTTGTGCTTCACATCCCCACAATTCTTGGTTCTGTGAATCTAGAGCTCCAACTATTGCCTGGCCAGATTGGATTCCTACTGCCAGGAAACCAATTGTCAAATAAAGTGTTTCCACACTGGCAGGGTTGAGTGACCATGATCATCATGGAGATGTTGGGTTACTATTGAATAAAGTGGCGGGTGAAGAGAGAAATACGTTTGACACTCTGGTGATATACTGGGCATCTCTTTAAACATGCATGCAGAATTTTAGTTGTAAATGGATAAGCATGGTAACCACGGGCTGACAAGGGCATAATCACCGAAAGCTCAGATATGAAGGTCTGGGTTATTTATCCTAGCAGGCAAGCCATCTACATCATCGGAAGTACTAGATGAGAATGATGGGAATCTAGAATAAGAGGCAGAGAAAGAGATGATAAATGTCAACAACTTCCTTGGAGACAACTGCCACAGTGGTGTTGGAGGAAGCCATTGAGAGGACATGACTACTGGTTGACCCCCAGGCGGGACCCAAGCAACTAGAGGTTTCTTAACCCTTCCATCCTTGAACTATATGACCTGCCCACTGTTTCTGCACAAGTGCCACTTCAAAACTGCAGCCTTGTAAGAGCTATGTGTCGTTGAAACCATCTGGACTGTACATGTGACCGAACCCCATTAAGGCCTCCATATAAACTCTTAAGATTCTAGTGGGTGAGTGCACAGACCTCATCTTGCAATTAGCCCAAGACAAGCCTAATATGTAAGTTGCCTTGCTTATTAAAAACTGCCACCTATCAATCTGAAGTGGTCTGCCTCTTTTGGGGGTCTCTCCTTGTCCTCTATGTGTAAGACCATTTTTGAATTTCACCCAGGGGACTCCCAAGGTTGTACACCAACAAGTAAACATTACATTTATCATACTAACTTTCCTCTTGTAAAGTTCCCAGAATTTGAGGCTAGGCAAAATCTTAGAGAAGCCATCGGTGAACAGAGAAAACAATGAGAGAAGTGAGTAGATTTTCGGCGGTGCAAAGTGTGCGGGCTCTATAGATACTATTGGCATGCTGGTAAGATTCCATTTATTAGGCAGCGTAACCATTTTCCAGATGCTGTAAGTGTTGGCTTTCAATGGCTCACACCTCTGGCTTCCTGCAGAGGATTGCCCTAGGCTGCTGGGAGCCACCTTGCCCAGAAATGCCTTGGAATTTATGTACTATGCCCATTAGAGTTGGTCTATTGCCAATGATTACAGTACTATAGCTGCGCTCCTTTGCCTCCATCTGGGTGAGATAACTTCTCTGTGGTGAATTCATGCTCCGAAGTACTCCATAGAAGCAGACTAAAGTATGACTTCCCCTGAAACTCTATCTTTGCATGGTTCCCCGCTCCCTCCTCCCCCGCCACCAGCACTGTTCTGTCTGCCTTCCTTATTCTCTTGATGTTTTCCTGAGTAAATCCTCGATCACTTGAAACAAAAATTCCACACCTTAGAAACCCAACCTAAAATCACATTATTTGTAGTGGTCTTGGTATTACTCTTCTGAGTCTATTGTATTTCTATGTGTCCAGGTACACATGCAGTTGTATAGGTAGTGAGATGGAGCCAGTGAATAATTTTGTGTTATTTACATTCTACAATTCCCAGTGTCATTGGAAAGGAGATTCTTGAAGTAGGGGAAGTAAATACAGATGAAAGTAGAAGAGATTTAAAAAAAAAAAAAGCTCTTTATAACTAAATTTTAATTAGACACTCATCCTGAGATACTTTCTTAAAACATTGAATATATATTATATATTCAATAATATATATATATATATCTCCTACCTCTTTCTATTGAAAATACCTAGAAATTATGACAGATCCAGTGACAAAGTGCTCGGATTGTCTTGAAAACACTTTAGTAACCAGGGCTCCTTGACATTATGACTGTTTCAAAGTCCCCAGCAGGAAATATACAAGATGTGCCTGAAACATCTTTTTATAACAAATAGCAATGCAGATATCAAACACCACTAGGAACCAACTTAAAGAGGCCTGCACTGGCCAAAGATGGGGTAATTTTATAAGAATAACAACTGTAAGAAATTGAAAAACACCAAATATGCTTAAATTTATGAGTTAAAAATAAGACTATAGCAAAAAAACAAAGACAAACAACAACAAA
>NW_006431918.1:2221948-2231526 GCF_000325575.1 Pteropus alecto | reverse complement strand
GCTGTTTTTTAGCAATTACTTTAATGGCTCATATTCTTTACAATGAGGAAGTTCCGGTGGTGGAATGCGGTTGCACAAACTCTAGATCGAACCTGTTTGCAGCTGTACGGAGGAAGAGGAGGAACCTGCTAAACAGAGAGGAAGTAGTCGAGGGGCTTCATCATGGAAGCAGTCTTGGAAAAAGCTGCCACAAGAGCTGCCAGAGTGTTCTGGAGATGGCTGTGGTCAAGACAGGCCAGGGGTAAAAAGACTGATCTTGGGTTAAAAGTTCAGATGATTCACCGTGACACCATAAACGAATCTGTTGGATGAATGAGCATGAGAGCATTCCAGGCAGGACAGGAGC
Organism: Pteropus alecto; assembly: GCF_000325575.1. Classification (NCBI taxonomy): domain Eukaryota; kingdom Metazoa; phylum Chordata; class Mammalia; order Chiroptera; family Pteropodidae; genus Pteropus; species Pteropus alecto. The sequence continues at coordinate 2,231,180 of NW_006431918.1, read as the reverse complement.
AGGCATGGAAAGTTGGAACACGCCAAAGAACTCTCCCCATCAAAGGCAAAAACGCTTATGGAATTAAGCTGATAAATGGCCCTTAGTCTCATACATAAAATTAAGTGAGCTAATAATGAGAAAGCCCCTTATAATCTCAAAGGAGTTAGGCAAATCTTAAATAATTCATAACAGAAAAGAAATCAAGCAATTAGCTTTTCTTAAGAGATCACAGTGTTTTCTATAAGATGACTATTGTCGGCGAGATTCCTATTAGAGCGAAGGGTATGATTCTTAATCTCAAAATAAGTGTGGAAAAATGTTCACCAAAGAAAACAGTTGATTAGGCTAGATGCAACTATAGGAGTGTTTAAATTCTTTGATTGCTCTGGAGCTTTCTGTTGCTCAGTTTCCTCATATATAAAATGATATATCATATACATCTCCTAAGACTGTCGTCAGAGTCAAAACAAGTACTGTATAAACAACAGACTCCTCTACTGTCCCACGACACTTCCCTTCTGCTAAGGTGGCAGAGTTGAATAGTTGCAACAGAGACATCGGTCCGCAAAGCCTAAAATGTTTACTATCTGGCCCTTTACAGAAGAAAGTTTGTTGACCCCAATCTAAATCAATAATACTAAGTACATGCACTTCAGGGACTCAGCCAGCACCTAAAATTCCTAACGTTGCTTTCTATCTAATCTTAGCAAGAATATCGGGCTAAAAACTGAATGAAAGCTTACTGTGTTAACTCAGAGCCTGTATTCTCTTGGAGACCACCATTAGTATCTGAAATGAGTAATCTCAGGGATGTGACATGTTCTCCATGTCCTCAGGCCCTCCAGGCCATAGTACATAAGAAGTTAGAGATCAGAGAGCTGCATCGCTTGATTACTTTGCTTCGTTTTATCACGACAATTCCTTACAGAACTATAATTTGAAAAGTTGACCTCAGTCCCATGAAGAGCAATTCTGAAGAACTGATGTTCATGTACTTGTCCATTACATTACAAAATATTCTTTGGGGAATCTATGTTAAAAGGGCATTTTAATCGATTCTACCTCCACTATGACAATGAGACCATATTAGCACCTCAGAAAGTATGGATTGGATTTCCACTTGTAATAATATGATCTTGCATTCACTATTACAGACAATTTAGTTTTTTCTGGGAAGAGCTCATACTTTTATTTTTAGCACAATGAGGACTATGTTATTCTTCACACTTCTCTGTTTGATTCAGGCCTATGGAGATGAATGGCTTGGAAGCAGTGAGCTAGCTGGACCTGAGGCTTCTCCTCCCTTCAGAAATTTGAATGAAATCCTTGAAAGCTTATCAGGTGCTGGCTCCTGGCAAACTGATTTTTCTCTACCTACGAAACTGCTCTTAGATTCATCTAATAAAGAGACAGCCCAATAATGAGGCAGGTCCGATGCCTGGAGCAAAGTGCCATGGGATGAGCCACCCACATGTACCATTGTCCAGGATTCAGAGACCACAGGGGACCCGCCGACCCTTCTGCCCATGAGTTACAGCCAGCACCTGGTGACACTGCTTGCTCTCTCGAGCCCTTTTCTAGGAAACTTGGAGCTAAATTCTGTGGTGAAAGGCCCCAGGGTTTATGATGTCATTTCAGTATGGGTCATGGTTCTTGTTTTTGCTTCTTTAAAATTATTAATTTAATGGTCCTATTATGTCTCTTATTATAAGCCAGTTCAAATCTTTTTGGAAAGTAGAGTATAAATAATAAATAAGTGAATAAATAAATCCCTTTTCTTTGCCCAGCATGTGCTATGCAATTTGGAGGACATGAAAAAATATAATCACTGCTCTCCAGGAGGTTCCAATATCAATTGCAGGATGAGAAATACACTTGTTAAACAACTAGAGAATATTTTAAGACTATTTATTATTTTTACTGCTCCATTGTCTGACACAGACTGTTACCTATTATAGAGATTCAAAAAAAGGTAGGTTCAATATAAACAGAATTGATCAGAGAAAGCTTCATAAACAGGATGAAATACATTCCATGTGAGGTCCCTTCTCTAGCTCAGCGTTCCCCAGCCAGTGTGCCAAGCATATATTGATCTCCTCTGCCCCCCAGGGTAGCTGGGCAGGCATAAGGCAGCAAGAGCAGCATCTGGCTGGGAGTGGCCTGCTCCAAGCTTCCAACTGCCCTCGGTTTTCCCTAGTGAGTCACATAGACATTATCATTTTCTTTTTGTGAAAAGCAGTCTCACTATTGGGTCTAGGGAAAATGGAGCAATTTTACTATATTAATTTCAGCTTCTCATATCTGATTACATTCAGTAAAATTCCCCTTAAACAAAATCCAGCAAATCTGAATCTTTCTGGCCGAACCGTTGGCTTTGCAAACAGTTTCCAGAAATTTAGTCTCATAAAATCAGTCACTGTGCCTGCTCGCTGGAAGCAGTTTGGGGTAACTAAATATTTCATTAGTTCATTCCTGTGGGTATTCGGTAGTTACGTGTTAGCTGATTGTTGCTTCTATAAAACATGATCTCTTTCTTTCCTACTACTATGTAGGTTAGCTTACTTTCCATCATAGTTGACATGAATACACACACACACACATATGTATATATATATATATATACACACACACACACATACATACATATGTGTTATTATATATGCAGATTATATATATATAATGCAGATTATATATATACATACATGCAGATTATATATATATATATATATAATCTGCATGTATGTATATCTCAGAATAACACATTATATCACTAAAAAGAAGAAAATACACTTTGGTTTATTATCATCAGGCTTCCACCTTTACATTTGCCAGCTCAGCCAATATTTCAATTCTTTCAGTGAACGGATTTCTAATGATTTTCCTAACCCAAATAGTATCCTTACGTTAAAAAACTAAAAGGAAGTGAGAACCCAAATAAACAGAAAACTTCCAAATATTCATGGTTGGCAATGTTAAGTAAGAATCTACAGATATATTCACTGTGCTGTACACCTGAAACTCATATAAAATAATACTGGATGTTAACTGTAACTGAAAAACATTTTTTAAAAAGGAATCTATGGATATAAACATGAAGTAATAATTGACAACAATTCACAGAAAAGAAAATAGAGAAATAAAGAAAAGGAAATGAAAAATATATATAAATGTTACAACAATGTTCTCGGTACAACAATGTTCTCGACTTTGAAATAGCATTCTAGACTATCATGCACCCCTATGGGCTTGTGCCAAAGACCCTTCAAGAGAACCCAGAAGTAGTTTTCAGGCAAAGGTGGCTGGCTAAGCAATCTTATGCTCTCCTGTGAATGCTTCTGCAGTTCATGCCAAACACAGATACAGAAGTGGTTTTGTTTCTTTCCTTATTTTAATATGCATTTTCCATATTTATTTTAAAACCCCACATAATATTCTAAAACTAACGCCAACTTCCTATAAGTGAATTTTTTAATATCCATAAAAAACACTCACTCTTGATTTTCTGATGTTGTAGGCTTTTTATGCTGACGAGCATTGTCAGAAGCCTAGATGAGGCATTGTCGACCTTCTTCTGTAAAGGACCAGGTCATAAATCTTCAGGCTCTGTGGCCTATCCCTTCTGTGCTGCAGCTACTCAGCTTTGCTGTTACGGAGGAAAGCAGCCATAGACTCTACATTAACAAATAGACGTGTCTGTGTTCCAATAAAACTTGATTTATGGACACTGACATTTGAATTTCACATAATTTTCACATGTCACAAAATATTATTCTATTTTTTTCAACCATTTTAAAAATGTAAGAAAAATTCTTATGTGTGGGCTGTACAAAAAACAGCTGTTTGGGACCTACTAGATGTATTTTGCTGACCCTTGGCCTGAATCGTTGGTTTGCAATTTCAGACTCATAAACTCTGTGTGGGCAGGTGGGAGAGGGGACTTTTGAGCACAGAGTTATTACCAAGAACCATCAAATGAAGCATTGTCTCTAGACTAAATAAATAATCTGTCTCATGTACACGCTGTTTTTCAAATGTATGTAGATATCATTGAAATTAGTAAAATACAACCACAGTACCTTCAAGAGGTTTAACAAAGTAGTACAAGAGAGAGTCAAACAGATTTTAATCCACTATTCCTAAAGACTCGTTTTGTTTTGAGTCTGTACACTCAGAATATACAGTCTTTAGAACAAAATTAGGCACAATTAGAAGAATAGGATGAATGGAAGGAAAAAGGAAGGAAGGAAGGAAGGAAGGAAGGAAGGAAGGAAGGATGAGGTAGTGAGAGAGGGAATGACAGAAGGAGGGAGAAAGATCTGAACAAGGCAAACCAATACAAGACACCAAGAGCATGCTCTTCTTGGGAAAAAGATACCAAACAATTAAGAGAGAGAGAAACGGGTCTTGTTTTCAGCAAAGCTCTCACGTGTCTACAGTGATGATCCCTATTTTTAGGACAGATAAAACCATAACATTAAAGACTAGGTATTAGAGTCACAAATATCATTAATTTCACAAGTACAAGTTTAAACCTACGTCGCTTAAATGCAAAATCTCGAAGGTGTCAGGAATACCAGCTTTTATGTCAAATGCAGACTTTTAAGTTTGGGGAGAAAAAGGTAACCAACAAAAAGGACTCGGGGTGCTAGAAAGACTGTAATTATGTTAATAATGTGATGATAATAAATTAAACAGTAGTAATAGGAGTAAGAACTAACACTTATAAAAGTCTGCTTTGGCATCTCATTGAATGGATGCAGTCACTTTGGCAAGTTGACAGAGGAGAGCACATCTGGATGTTTGAGAACATAGAAAAAACATGATATTTACAAAGAAATCTAACTACAAATATGTTTGATTATGGCCACTGCAATTTATTATGCAACTGAACTCCTAGTCAAAAAAAAAAAAAAAATTCTGAACTTCAGCTGTGGGTAAATATGCTCAAATTTAAATATTAACCAAAATACAATAACATATGAATTTACCATATATAGTTTAAGTGTAACTACATAATCAGAACCTAATAACTTAATATTTAAGATATGTCAATATAATTTGTACTAATTTTATGGTTTCTATATTTTGAAAAGGGTATGTGTGTATGTCTGTGTCATGTGTGTTGCTGTTTGCTCTTTCAAGCCAATCTTTCTGGAGAAGAGGTGTGACAAATGTAATTCTCCATGAAGAATCAAAGAGGGTTTGAACACAAACAATACTTTAAGACACTTAGCTCCATAAACTTAATTCTACACCTTCTATTAAATTTGAATACAGCAGTCCTCCTTGAATACAGCAGTCCTCCTTGTCCATGGGGGATACATTCCAAGACCCCCAGTGGAGGCCTGAAACCATAGATAGTACTGAACCCTATATATGTTTTTTTTTTTTTCTTACACATACATGGCTATGATAAAGTTTAGTTTATAAAATAGGTACAGTGAGGGAATAAGAACAACTGATAATAAAATAGAACAATTATAACAACAAACCGTAATAAAAATTACATGAATTGTGGTCTCTCTGGAAATGTCTTAACTGTACTGTACTCACCCTTCTTTTTGTGATGATGTGAAACGGTACAATGCCTGCGTGATGAGCTGCAGTAAGGGGAATGACATAGGCCTTGTGACGTATCGCTAGGCTACTGTAAGTGTTCCTTGAACACGAGCTCTGTGACACCAAGACGGTTGGTGTGAAAACCGAGGCGGCTACTAAGTGACTACCAGGTGGGGATGTCTACAGAGTGGATGCACTGGACAAAGGGACAGGTCACATCCTGGGAGGCTCAGAGCACGACGGTGCTCGATGCATCCCATTACTGTGCAATTTAAGAATTAGAAATTGTTTATTTCTGGAATTTTTTATTTAATATTTTCCTATAGCAGTTGATCCTGGGTAACTAAAATCACGGAAAGCGAAACCGTAGATAAGGGGGCTACTATAGAAGGCTCTGGAAGCTCAGTGGAGGAGAGAATGAATTTCTGATTGAAGCAATTTACCCTAAGACATGCTGGAGAGGTGGGAGGAAAGTTTCCACGTTATTTATAAATGATGTTTACAGACTGCTGATATTAACAGGGAAATAATATGGATTTTTAACCCTTTCTTTAGAATATTCTGTTTAAAATTAGTAATAGGTATGTTTTTAATAAATGTATGTATTTATTCTTTCTCCTTCCCCATCCTTGTCCCTTTTCTGTGAAAGTGTTTACCGACTGCAGCAAAGACTACTAGTTGTCTCCTCAATATCCATTCTTTCTAAATAGACGTTTCAGCTGGTGATATAGTCACACAACTGAAGACAATATTTCCCAGCCTTCTTCACTGACAGATGTGACCATGTAACTGGGTTCTGGCCAAAAAAAGCCCATGAGTGAAAATGACTCTGCAATTTCTGGCTTTCATCTCCCAAAAGAATAGAGCATGCTCCCTCCTCCTTTGCTTCTTCCAATATGTTCCCTTTCATTGAAGGCCGTCTGATGGCAGAAGCTGGAGCAGCTGCCTTACTTCCCCACTTCTATCCCCGATACTGTACTTTATATTTTTTCCTAGAGCATAAATGGCCTTCTAAGAACATAATACGTATTAGTTACTATAGTCACTGATCTCACTCTTCCGCAGGAAAGGCAGAGTTTTGTTGTGTTTTGTTTTTCTGTTTTCTTTCCCCAACGCATCAAATACCTCAAGATACATTTAAAAATTAAATAAATAATTGTTGAATGAATTGATATTTATATAAACAGAATCAGGAGAGCTTGGGAAATTAGAAATTTATAAGCGATACTCTTGGAATCTCTGGCAGCAACATATGGTTTGGATAACTACCTCCAAATAAATCGATTTAGAGCTTTGCATAAATACTCTCTGTTAGTATGCCGACTATTTAATATCTCTTCTTCTTGAATTTTTATTTGCTTGTTGGTTCTATATTAAGGTAGTTAAGAAAGAAGGAGAAAAGGGGCATAAATCAGTTATAGAATTTTTTTTTTCTTTCAATCAAGGCCCACAGGAAAAAGAAAACTGAGATTTCACACAAATAAAAATATTTTATTGTTGTTATCTTACTCTTCTTTGTCCCAGACATAGAAATATAAACTGTTACATTCTGGCTTTGAAAATTAAGCACAGAAACTTTAAACTTTTTTTAGTAAACACAATGAATAATGTATTTGCTTCAGTGTATGTTATGACTATTTTAGGGGATCTGAATGTGGACACAGAAGAAAAGGAAAAATGTGAAAAGAAATGGAAGAAAAATGAGAGAGGAGAGTAGGCATATATGTGGAATAGGTAAGCAAACAATGACATTGGAGGAAGACAAATTTATACACATATACATAGAGAAAACTATTTCTACTATCTCATATATACGTAGAAATATAAAATAGAAATATAAATCTAAATAAACTATTTAATGAATATATAAATAAATGTGTGCATAAATATACATAAATTCAAATAAATTTAAAATATATAAATAAAATATAAAAGAAATATAAAAACCTAAAAGAAAGAATAAAAAAGAAATATAAAATAAGTCCTCATTTATTTTAAACTGCTGCATAGTACTCCATAGTGTTGCGATTCATTTCTTTAGTCATTGCATGATAGACAAGTACAGTGACACCCCTTCTGCATGCCTCCAAGCCTTTTCTACAGAAGTTTGCAGGAATTAGAGATACTGAGTCATAGAATATACCCAATTTTTAAAATTTTCGTAGATATTATGAAGTTGCTCTTCTCATTCCTACTGGAATGAGAACTTAAAAGCATTTGAAGACCAAGCACTACATGCCTCCACTCTAGACTTCATTACCCTTCTAAATAATGAAGACTATATAACAATTGGCTCCATCTTGCTGGGAAAAATTAAGTCAGGAGAAAATAACTGGCTTTATTCCACCTTCTAGGATTAGAAACAAGTAGGTTTCGACCATTTATTGAAAAAATATATATATTTAGTGCCTATTATTGGCACTATTCTAATTATTGAGATCAAAACAATGAAGAAAACACAGTCCTTGCCTACAGGGTATTTGCATTCTAGTTAAAAAGGAGAATCAATAAATGAATGACTGTAGCCTATGATGTATGGTGGCCATTATGGAGAAATAGAACCCTAGATAAGGAGGAAAAAGATGCTGGGGTGCAGGCTTGGTATTGTATGCAAGGCAAACAGGGAAGGCTTTTTTCACAAGGTGACTCTTAGATAAAGACCTGAAGCATGTGAGAGAGTAATCGGCATGGATATCTGTGGGAATGGCGCTGCAGACAGCAGAAACAGCACAGAGCCAGTGCGTCTAGAGGTGGGAATGAGGGGGAAGAGGTAGGAGAAGAGGTCAAGGGTCACAAGAGCCCAACTGATGTGGTCTTTGCGTTTTACTCTGAGTTACATGGGCGGTTTAGAGCAGAGGAATGACATGATCTACCTTTAAAGGCAGCTGTACTGAGAATCGAGTGTGAGGGAGAAAGGTAGAAGGAGAGACTCGGTGTCCCAACTATTGGAGTGATCCTGGCCAGGGGTGGTGATGGCTAGAATTGGGGAAGGGGGAGGGGTGCAGGGGGCAGGGTGGAAGTAGCTGGGTTCTTAATTCCAATTAAATTCTCTTTTTTACTTCTCTTCACATGCATAAGTTATTCATTATAAATTCACATAATATTTTCACACACACAAAAGAGACACATCAAAATATGTGCCATAAGCAATACGCAATGAAAAATGAACACGTGAACTAAATTTTCCATAGAGTACCTTGTTATTGTTGCCTCGGAGTAGACAGATGCAAAGCCAGGCAACAGGTAGACCTCAAAGACCAATCACTCCAATTTCTTAAAATCAAATCTAAGTTGTTTTCTGCCTGCAGAAGCTCAAGTAATAGCCCTTTTATTTCTTTATCAGACTTACTGAAAGATTTTTTCCCCCCTCTCGGCATGCAGCCAGGAGCAGTATTTATGGGTAGTAGCTGTCAAATGGCAAAGTAGGGCTTTGGACAGTGATTTATTAATTCGATAGTGCCAGAGGTCCCATAAATAATGATCACAGGAACACAAATAAAATTTTAATTTTATTAGAAGGTTTGACCAGTATCAACACCTCCCCTGAGAAGAATTTACATTTATAGTTGAGTTCAATTACCCCTCTACAGGGCATTGCAAAAAGAGAAACTGTGCTGGTGGAGTGTGTGTGTGTGTGTGTGTGTGTGTGTGTGTGTGTGTGTGTGTGTATGCACGCGTGCGTGCGTGCACG
>NW_006431918.1:2211940-2221765 GCF_000325575.1 Pteropus alecto | reverse complement strand
TGTGTGTGTGTGTGTGTTGGGTGTGTGTTTAAATAACCACCTTAAATACTAAAAATATTCCCAAAGTGACAAGATTTGTTTTTACTATCACAGTAAGCACATACTACTTTGAAAAGCAGTTTACCTTCAGTTAATTATAGTGATTTCATTTTTTTTTAAATGAAACACTAAGTGGACATATTTTGAAGGATTGATATGCTTAATACACTGAGCCATCAAATGTTTAGATTCTTTTATTTTCAATCTACACAGTAATGCTGGAGGGGGAAAAAATAAAACAGGACTGTGCACATTCAGCAGCTCTAGTGAAAGGCTTCTCCCTGCCTATTAATTTCTCAGGGTATGGCAAAGGCCTGTTTTTTTCCTGGACTACTTCCTCTGGCTCTTAATAAAAATGGCTATTATTTATCAAGTATGTATCATATGCCTGGCATTGTCCTAAGACATAACATAAATGAGCTCATTTGATTACCACAACCATTATGATTTACTCCATCTTAGATGAGAAAATTGCAGCCAGAAAGGCTGCATTCCTAAGGTCATTCCCATCACCTAAGGCAGAGCGTAACAGGCAGAGTGGCCACAGAGACCCCTTCGCTGTCACACAACACTCCCTCCCATCCGCATTTAGATTTCAACGACATTCTTGCAAACTATAGCCTTCCATCCTCTATGGTCTCATACATTCTGTTCGACTTTACCCTTCACCTTTCAGACTCACTGATAGCATCCTTCTGTATTTACTTTATCAGGATGTCATTCAATTTATTTCATTTTTTGAACCGTGATAATTTATTTGTAAGAAAAAATAATAAAACTCAGCATGTTACTGACAAGGAGCTATAGACCTTGAAAGGGCTTCATCTTCCTGTTTGTGATACCATCTAATCTGATCTGATCTGGCAACTTCTATCAGAAGTGATAGAGCACAACCAATCTCATTTTTTTCCAATGGCCCATCCAACAGAAATAAAAATGTAAATCATTTGTTATGTATGAATATACACATAGATATAGCTTTCCAACCCCCCACTGCCACTCCAGCCGTCTCTTTTACCAGGATGACAGCTGTTAAGCTTTCTCCATAGTGTGCAATATTCATTTTCATCAGGTCTATTTCTCTCTGAACTTATCTTTTATGGACGAAGACCTAATTACCCTTAGATCCTGTTATTCTCTTGTCTTGTCTATGTCAGCTGCTCTAATGGACCCATGGTGACAGAAAAAAAGATAATTAAGATCACTGGAGGGAAGGGGAAATAAGTAGGAAGAGAAGTTGTGCAGCAGAGAAGCTGAAAGTCATACGTTATAAGGGGATTAGTTTTTGGTTACCAGGACCTGCGGCTTAAAGCACTCGCATTTTTACTTCCTCGTGCGTTTCTTCTCAGTTCTCATCTACATTTTTTGGCCTAGGGAAAGGCATATGGACTAAGGAAGCTGGAAGACGTTTTAACAAAGACTGTGTCACTCCCTAGATGTGTGATCTTAAGCAACTTATTTAACATATTAGTCCCAGTTTCTTCATCCATAAAACGGAGATAATCACACATACACAAAAGAGTAAATTAAATTATACGTATAAAGGATCTAGGACAGAGAGTGGAACATATATAAATGTGCATATACGTGCTTAGGAGACATAAATGATGGATCCTCTTTCATGTTCATTCATATTCACCTGATATTTAATATAGATTTATAAGTATAATAACACATATATAAATTTGGACACATTGTCCAGAGAAAGATAACTTTTATTAAGAATGTATATATCCATAGACAGAAAGAAATGATTTGAAGGATTAGTTCACTTCTTGCTTAATAAAGAAAGATAAAAAATAAAGCCGTTCCGAAAATGCCATACTTAAAATGAGAAGTTCTAATATTATTTCAGAAGAATTTAATTAAGTTCTAATAATTAACCAGCATAAATTAATACACATGGATGTCAAATTTAATTCTAGGCAAGTTAAAGGAGATAATATAAGCTCTAATAAAGTTTTCACATCCTGAATCGATTTTCAATAAAATAAGCTTTTAGCAAAACACATCTTTATTTGTGTTTCTCACTATTCATTCAGTGATATTTCTCTTTTGTAAGAAATTTTTCCAGAAATATTGCTAGTGAGTGCTAAAATGGACTGAAAGCTCTTCTTTGCTACAGATATAAACCCTATTATGCCAATACCTATTTTATTTGATTATTAAATGTCCTATAGGCACAGGATATTTAATACGTATGCCACATAAAAATGCAAGGTCCTCTTTTTATCTCAACCAAAACTGCCACCTTCTTTCCTTTTAGAAATAAAACATTTTCTTCACTAACACTTCTCGTACTAACCATGGGATGGTGGGCAAGTTACTCAACAACAAGCCACTCATGTTTCTCATCTGCAAAACCAGACTGGATTCTTCCCTACTAGGGAGAGAAAAGGGTGAATATCCATGGCCCTTCCCCGAAGGATTTGCAATCTGTTAGATAAATCTTCAAGGAAGCTAGGCTCCATCTGTGGTTCACGGTCTTCCCCCCGTGAAACAAGAAGTCATGTCCCAGAGCCTCCGCCCTCTCACTGGCCATGTCTGGTCATCCCATAAACTGACAGCAAATGGGAATGTGGACATAACTTCCTTTCTCTACTCACTACGACCAGGAAAGAAAAGCAGTGCTCTTACCCCTCTCATGGACATCTTTGGTTTCTTGGCAAAACAGAGATCACAACACTTCTGACATATAACTGCTGCCTCAGATGACTTTGACCCCAGTTTGAATAATCACCTTTGGGTTGCTTGATTCTCACAATGGACCAGCTTCCCCGGAGGATATCTGTTTTGTTTCTAGTTCTCTAATTTCAGCAGTTTGGGGGAGGAGGGACGGCACTGACTCTTAGGCAGGAGGGTCTGCATTCTCATCTCTTACATCCCTGCAGTGTTTGCCTGCAGTTTTAATTTCACCTTCCTTATTTCTGAAGTTTATGATAATCTTGCTTTTCTTTTTAATTCTCTAGAATTCATTTCTTAACCCATTTCTAAAATGAAAGAGGAAAACTATCCTTTCATTTTCCAATCTTTATCTACTTCAAGCTCCAAAGTCGTATTTTAAAATCAAAAAGACTTGTTATTTTTCAATCACACAATGCAGAGTGGTTTTTATTCACAGTTTTAGAGAATTTATCATTATTTTACTTTCCTTACGTCTGTCTTTGAAAGCCTCTAAATATCCTTGCGACTTCATATGGACACAGGGTAAAGTAAAAACTGAAATATGAGCATCCTCTTGCTGATCTTGACTATCCAGAGGGAGTTTCCTTTGTGTGACACAAAAATCTTAATTCAAAGAAAACTTCTATTTCTGAAAAAATATCGGTTCTAATAGCAGAACACAAATATCATGTAAATATTTGAGGAAGGAGGCTATATGATAAACGTTCCTCTAGTATATTTTTGTCAATTAACTTATTTAAAATTGGAATTAATGCAATTATAATGAAGACAAATACAATTATAATGAAGGAGCTTCAAAGGCAGAAAAATCAGGGCTACCTATTAATGTCACAGAAACCTGATTATGACTTCTATATTACCAAACTGAAAAAGAAATTGTTTTACAAATTTAATGGTTTCTAATACGTCCATTGCATTTTTATAATTTTCTTTTTTAAAAGTCTGTTTTATCATTTTCCGTTTCACTCACTCACACACACACACACATCTCTACTAGTGTTCTTCGACATTCCCTGCTTACTTTCCCTCATGAGTAACCACCCCTCAGGTCTTCGCTTTGCATATGGCCCATCCTACTACTCTGCAAGCTCAAGGTCTTAGAGACATGTTGAACTCTGAAATGGCTCGTGTCTCCTCCAAAATAATCTGTTGGCAAAACACATATACTTGCCATTAACATTCAATGTCATATATTAGCCAGGCTACAAGAGGTAACATTGACCTCTTTGTAGGAACACAAAACAGCACACAAACTTTCATGATTCTGACTGATCAATGGTCACTAAAGATTCAAACACTCAAGACTTGAGGCCGGAAGTGACATGCCCCATAAGACCTTAGCACTTGTGGGGGTCTGAGAAACACAACACCTGAAAGCACAGCTGACTCACATTCCCCATCGCCAGTCCTCTGAATCTGCTGCTGTGGTCCTGCTGAGACCACGTTCTCCCAGGCTACATGGTGGGGGCACCAACAGAGGTCCAGGATGCAGGCCCCAGGGACTCCTCTAATGGTTAGCTTTAGCTGTGGGCCTCCCCTTCAGCTAGAACAAACTTTCTTAAAACGGTGCCCCCATCTGAGACTCTTCCTACCCAGCCCTCCTTTCTTCCCGCTCTTCTTCCACAGGTATCAGACCCTGAATTACAGTCTGGAGGTTCTCAAGGGCTATGCCCACTGCCTCCTCCTTGTCCTTTACAGGCATTTCTTCAGTAAATCTCTTGGGTGGCTAATCCTGTCTTGGGTGCTTGCTTCTCAGAGGACAAAACTGATAAAGGTGGTTTTGGCATTTGAGGACTGGCCTGGCAAAGAAGACCCTCTCCTGAGTCATCTTTAGGCCATCGATGGCTCCTGATACAAAATAGCAGCCCAACTGCTGAAGGTTGCACTGGTCATAACCTGGAAAAACATGCCATTGAAGGCGAAGGCTCTCGCTGGCGTGATCGATCATTTGAAAGATCGCTAGATTGCGTCGATGTCCCACAGAGGGGTCAGGAGAGACGAGGGCTGTTGTCACAACAGTTAAAGGCTAAGTGTGAGGGACAGAGCATCTCTTTGGTAGTTTATACAGAGAGGTCTTCACCGCCTTTTTTCTCCTTATTCTATTTTTCTAATTGATTCTAATTTGTGAATTTGCTATTTTTAATGCCTCTTTTAAATATCTTAAATACTTTAGAGCAGGACATAAATTAATATAGTAATTCATCTTCTCACAGGCCTAATATGAACGTTGGGGTGATCTTTTTAATGCAATTTCCAGTAATCAGGGGTGATACCCTTACTAGAAACATAGTCTGAGTTCAGTACTCTGTCTAAAGGAATCCTGGTGAAAAAAGAGACAACTTTCACAGAACCCTCGGGACTTCCTTAGCCAAAACTAGAAAATACAAAGTAGGATTGTCCTTCCTTACTTCCTTCCATCCTGTCTTCCTTCTTCCATTTCTCTGTTTCTTTACTCTTTATTTCTATCGACTTCTTCCAAAAATATTTCTAGCAGCTCTAATCCAGAACTAGTGAAGACTGAAATGGTGTCTCTTGAAACTTCTGTTAATTCAACTCAGCTCATAGAACTCTGTTCTTGGGATTAATTAAAAAAATCTAAAATAAGACCCCGGAATCCCATGCTTTGTAACCCTCCTCTCTAGCTAACCTCCTTGGAGTGCTTTTAGGCAGCCACAAGGACACAGCAGAACTAAGTCCAGTTGTCTACCACACTGTGACAGTGAGACATGAAAAACATGATACCTTCCCTAGAGCAGACAAGTCAAAACAAGAAATAACAACAAAGATAACTACAAACTAATCCCAGTATAAGGTTCTATATGGCTACATGTCAAATTGCTCAGAGAGGAGGGAGATCGAGATGAGGATAGATTTGGACAATCGACTCACATGAAGAAGGCTGGGAGTCCTGAAATTAATAGTATAATAGTATATTCCAAGAAATAGAAGTGCACAGGCCTGACTGGAGAAATAGTTTGACATTTGGGATGGTGGGAGATAACATTGTACAAAACTGGTCATATCCGATTTGAATTTATTTTATGGGCAAAAGAGAGCTACTGGGAGCTTGCACATTGGGATTACGCCTAATGGTGGGTTTTACAGAAAGGACTGGAGATAGTAAAGCTCTGAATTTCTCCTTGTGATCCAAGAGAGAAGCAGTGAGTGTTTCAGCTTGGATGAAAACAGTGGAATAAGAGAGAAAAGACATATGAAGGGAGATTACAAAATAAGAATTGGCAGAATTTTCTCTCTCTCCCTCTCTTCTTTTTTTTTTTTTTTGCAAGTTACTTCTTTATGATCTCTTACCCTATGATCTTCAGATCATCTGCCCTCTCCCCTCATTTTTTTTTCCCCTTCCTGCAGAGGAAGAGATAAATTAGTTCCACATTCTTTTTCTATTAAGTGTGCCAGCCTGAATTAAATTGAAATCAAAATCGAAGTCCAGGCTGCTCTTAAAATATAGAACGAACACATTCTTTAAAATCTGATTATAAAATAACATTTCAGATTGTAAACTTTTTAATCTTGCTCTTTTTTCCATTATAAAATTGGTTCTGCACTCCACAATATTTAAATTTGGAAGTAATAGAACAAGGTAGCGCAAATAAAAAACAGTGCCTATTTTATTTTTCTAAGATTTAAAATATCAAGTTTCTGCCAAAACATTCTATAAGGAGATTTATATTTATACATAAATCACAAAGAGTTAAAAGAGTCATGTTCTAATAATGAAAATTAACTAAACTGTTGTACAAAATTTCAGTATCAACTTATAAAATACAGATGTGACATTTTGTTCTCAGAATCTCCAAGAGGCAAAGTTATACCTGAGACCAGCAAGGGGCCAGATCACAGTTATTGGTGCCCTTTATCACTGATGCGATCCTCCTGCAAATTTACCTCAACACTACAGGTCTTTCACAAAGCCTCTAAACCTGACACTTCCTCTGACTCAGCCAATTAATGCTTAATTTGCTCAGATGAAGGATGATTTCAAAGCACTTTACATAAATTACACAAAGATTATGAAGAAGATTTTTAAATGGAGAAACAAGAAGTTACTGTGTTAAATACTATAGGCAATTATAATACCATGGTGAGTGTTTGTGTATCTAAATAGAGCAAAGGTACAGTAAAAATATGGTATAAAAAGTTAAAAAATGGTATACCTGCATGAGCACTTACCATGAATGGAGCTCACGGGACTGAAAGTTGCTCTGAGTCAGTGAGTGAGTGGTGAGTGAATGTGAACGCCTAGGATGTTACTACAGATTTATAAACACACTACGCCTAGGCTACGCTAAATTTACAAAATAACGCGAGATTAAATCAAGCACAAGAGAAAATGATGCAATCAAGAGACATGGAAACACAAGAAATATGAGGCTGCTGCCAGCATAACACGGCGTACTGTTTTACAGCAAACTTGTTTAATAAATAGAAGAAGTATACTCTAAAATAATGATAAAAAGTACAGTATGGTAAATGCATAAACCGGTACCATAGTTGTTTTATTATAATTATCAAGTATTATGTACCGTACATAATAGTATATGCTATACTTTTACACAGCTGGCAGTGAGGTAAGTTTGTTTACACCGGCATCACCACAAACACAAATTATCACCTGCAGATACCTGTAGTCAAGAGCCTGTAGGAGGCAAGATTCTGTATGATGAATTCTTTGCTGCCATACAACATTTTAGTAAAAATAAGGAGTGTAATTGGAATGGTTGGTTGCCTCCAAATGAGCTTAAGAACTTGAGGAAAGAAAATCAGAATTTCAGGGCTTTAAATTTTTAGTTTATATTCAAGAGCTGAAAATGTCTGTTTTCCCTCAAAGAATCTCCTATATCCTATATCCTAACTTCTATGAGAATCTTGGTCTAGGGCCAAGTTTTCTAAACAGCAGACCCAAAGTGTAATCTGTGCATAACTAACTTACAACACAAATTGAATTTCTGATATTATATTGTCTCCTTTGTTAAAGTCAGGACATTAATTGGGAAGGAAAGAGATACTGAAAATTAAGATGGGAACTTAAGGGAAGATCACAGTGAGGCTGCATACCTTGAACCTTAAAACTCTAAATTTGCCAAGCTTTCTTTGATGTTAGAAGTATTCATTGCATCCCTGCTAAGATAGTCTCTCATTGACTGAAGAAACTGTGACGGCCTCCTTTGAAGCAGATGTCCTGCACGGAACTATGATCCTCCCTCTACCTCCCTTGACTTCTAGACTTATCCCTCAATAGGTCCCAAAGAATGAGGTTCAAAGTATGACTCACATAGAGATGCAACACATACCAAAGAATGGCATGATTTTGCCAATTTATATTGATAGAAGCTTGAGCAATACATGTGATAATATATCTTAAGAGTCTAGGATCAGGGTGGAAGGAATATAATGATGGATGAGGCCGAACTGATTAATGTAAGCTCACTAAGCGAAGCTTTCACATTCAATTAGTTGGCCTGTACAGAAGACAGATGGATCTTAGACAATGACAGTAGATTATCATAAACATTATCAAGTAATTGCAGCTGCTATTCAACTATTCCCTGGTATCTGCTATGCAGCTATTGATCTGGCAAATTTTATTTTTTGTATCCCTGTTAATAAAGACCATCAGAAGTAGTTTGTTTTCAGCTGGCAAGGACAACAATATATTTTCACTGTCCTATTTCAGGGCTATATCAGCACTTATCACTATGTCATAATCTGCAGAGACCTTGATTGCCTTTCATTCCAATGGAATCTTGCTAGTCCATTACATTGATGAAACTGGGCTGACTGGGCCTGTTTAGCAGGAGGTAGTGACCACTCTACATACATTAGTAAGACACTTGCATGCCAGAGGATGGGAAGTAAATCTCAAAAGAACTCAGAAGTTGGCCACATCAGTGAAATCTCTTCCAGGGTGAAGAACAGGTTGCTATATCTGGCTCATTCTAATGCCAAGAAGAAGGCACAATATCTAGTAGACTTCTTTGGATTCTGAAGGCCACATATAGTTCATTTGAGCAAGCTATTCTGACCCATTTACTGAGTGGCCTGAAAACTTCCATTTTTGAATGGGGCTCAGTATTAAAGAGGGAGCTACAACAGGTTCATACTTCCATAAAAGTTCTACCATTCGAGTTATATGATCCAGCAGATTTGATGGCACTGGAAGTATCAGTGGCAGATAAGGATGTTGCATGAAGCCTTTGGCAGACTCTTATAAAGAAATACAGCTCAGGACTTTAGGGATTAAAGCAAAGCCCCACCATTCTTTGCATATAACCATTTGTTTTTGAGTAATAGATTTTTGGCTTATACTCGGGCTTTAATAGAGACTGATCACATGATCGTGAGCCACTAAGATATCATGTAATCTAAACTGCCAGTCATGAACATTGTCTGACTCACCAAGACACAAAGCTAAGCATGTACTCCATCAGAAAATGGAAGTACTATAGATGAAACTGCACTAGAGCAGGCACAGAAGGCATAAGTTATATAGGTCTTATTCCTACTATTTGTCTTCTTTCTCTCAACCTACACCTATGGCTCATATAAAGTTCCCTGTGACCAGCTAACCAAAGAAGCAAAAATCCCAGCCTTGGTTTATAGATAGATGGTCTTGCACAATACGCAGGCATCACATGAAAGTGGATAGCTGTAACTGCCTTTCAACCCCATTCTAGAACAGTTCTGTCAGGCTGCAGTGAAGGGGAAACCCCCCCTCCCCTCCCAGTGGGTAGAATTTTGAGCAAAGAATCTGGTCATTCACTTTTCCTAGAATGAGGCAAAGCATGGACTATGTTGCTAATGGTTTGGCTGGAATGTCAGGGACTTGGAAAAAACTCAGCTGGAAAACTGGTGACAGGGAGGTCTGAGTGAGAAGTATGTAGATAGATCTCTATGAATGGGCACAGAATGTGCAGATATTAGTGTCTCCATTGATGCTCACCGAAGGACGACCCCAGCGGGGGAGAGTTTCGCAAATCAGGTGGCCTGGACGGCAGCTTCCTGTGAGCATCAGCTAGCTTCATCCTCTAGACCCCTCTCCTATTGTCCAATGGGCTCATGAACAAAGCAGCCACGATAGCAGGA
>NW_006431918.1:2205296-2210157 GCF_000325575.1 Pteropus alecto | reverse complement strand
CCCGATCCCGTCTAGTCTAAGAAGCTAAGCAGGGTCGGGCCTGGTTAGTACTTGGATGGGAGACCACCTAGGAAGAGCAGGTGCTTTAGGCGTAAAAAATAAAAAAATAAGAGATTGTAAGCTAACAAGTTCTTTGCAATCTGTAAGGTCAACCAAGGGCTGCCTCGCCTAATATGTAAATAAACAAACAAATAAACCTTTCTGCCACCATGTGAGCAAGCTCAGGCTAGCCTAGTGAGGGATGGCAGACAGAGAGGAAGATAATCCCTACAATTGAAGCATTGAAGCTGAGGTCCCAGACATGTGACAGAGTACAGCCAAGTAGAGTTGAACCTGGCCCTGATCACAAGGACTGCTGAGCAAGTTCCCCAAAATTGCCAAGACACAGAATCATGAACTAAATAAATACTTTTTAAGCCACTGTTTTAGGCCATAGTCCAGAATTTCTAAAGAGCCAAATTCTTCAATAGCCATGGTTTGTGACCTTAAAAATAAAAAGGTAGGGCCATAGTGGGAGTACTTCCTCTATGAAATAAAATATGGCTTTGACATAGCCAGACCTGGGTCCAGTCTTGGCTCTGCTAAGTTGAGCTAATCATTTCATTTCTTCCTCTAAGATTAAATTCTTCACCTGTTAAATGGGGACATGTGGGTGATGATACTTGCCTCATAGGAATATTAAGTAGATTAAATGAGGTAACATATATCATCAGTTTGTATGATGACTGCTAAATAGCAATTAATTAAATAGCAGCTATGCCATCACACAAATACAACAAAAATACAAACACCGAGAAAAGAAATAATAGATAAGGCCCCCCGAAGGCACCACAGCTGCAAAGTGTATGCCGTGCTCCTTGGAAACTGCTGACATCCTTGGCTCTTACAGGGAACGTCTCACTTTCTTTGGTAGCCCATCCATCTCCTTTCCCTCCTTTCTCCACAAGGTGCCCGGTAACATCATGCTGTTTAGAGTCCCCTACTCAGGGACCTGGCAGACTTACCCGTACCTAAGCGGGTCACCACCCTGTGGGACACATTTCCTGCTCTGCTCTTTCCTACTAGCCCTTTCACCTTTATCCCCATCACCAATTCCTAGTCTATCATTGAAATTAAGAAAACAAATCTATTATGATACCTGGTAGTAAAACACGGATTACTCCAATCACTCTCTCAGGGAAGAAAATGGCATCTTTTTAAGTGTTTTCAGGAAACCGCGTGTTCAGGCAGGGAAGCTGGAGGCTCAGGCAAGCTCATGGAGAGAGGACCTGGGCTCTCCATCTTAGGGTATCTCACATTTTGTTTTAGGGTCACTTTGCTACTGTCACTCTGCATTCTGAGATTTAAGCCAGCAAGGAAATCCATGCGAAGCATAGTTGCACTGTAGAACGATTCACAACAAATTCTGTTGGATAAAATGGCTTTTGGTGTGACTTCTACTTGACTAAAACAAATACATTTTACCAAGGAATTCTCCAGTGAATTCAGAGATTGCTTTTAGTAATTGTTTTCGTTAAAATCCCCAAAGCCAAAATAATTTTGACATGGTCATCCTTAATTTCTTAAAGCGTGCGCACACACACACACACACACACACACACACACATGCACACACACACACATACATATATAAAGAAAATATACACATGCACTATGAATGGTGCACATGCACTATGCCTGAAAGGACCTTTGAAATGGCATGGAGTCCGCTGTTTCTGTCTGAGTGGCACTGTTTACCTGGTTATTGATCCACCTGTGTGCCCTCACTTCCAACCTGTTTTCTCCAGTGTAAGTTCTGAGAGGGTGGGATGCTTGCTTTGTCACCTCCACACTTCCGGTGTCCAGCATCCGGCATATACATGGTATGGACTTTCAATTTTTGTAGAATGAATGAGTGAATTAAAGATCTCTCCTCCCCATGAAGCAAATCTTGCTCAGTCTAGGATGCAATAGGCTCGTAATCCTATCCAAAAGAAATAAAGGTTATTCATAATTTACCAAATAGTGAGAAAATGGCAAAGTTGGTCTCAGGGGTTCTAAAGATCTCTTGAGTGCTGTAGTTTGAGAGCCAGCTTGAAATCAAGGAGAGGTTCATGGGTCCATACATTCCACCTATGGTGAGACAAGTCCCACTTCACAATCGGAGGTCTAGGGCTGATAAATGTGTTAGGGTCCTCCAGAGAAACAGAGAGGACATTTATTGATATGTAGATATATGTCAATGCAAACATAATATATATTCTGAGAGAGAGAGAGAGGGAGAGAGAGGTGTTTATTTTAAGAACATACATATCTATATAAAGAAAATATACACATGCGCTATGAATGGTGGTAAATTCTTAACTAGCAAAGTTACTTACACTTTTTAACATTCTCCTTCCTGTCTAAAAGAGCATCTACAATTTTTAACATAGACCTGTATTACAGCAAGTGAAAAGGCTGATCAAGAGGAAATGCAGGAGAAAAACTGCATGGAAGAAAACTAAAGCAGAGCATGATATCCAACCTCCTTCCACTATCCCAAGGGTATCTTGCATTCAAGTTCAAATGCAATATCTAGTTGGAAACAGCAGTGAGCAAAAGAGAAACTAGACTCAGATGCTTTTTAATTCAGCTGCCCTTTTGTTCTCTTTCAGTGTCAAAGCCAAAGCCAGCCCTACACCCAGCTAAGATGCTTAACTCCAGAGTATAGTATAAGGCTAAGAGAGCAGTCTATCCTGAGGCTCATGTACCTTCCAGGCTGCCACAAGGTGCACTATCTAGAGTTCGAGCCAAAATTCATGGCTGCAACGTGGAGCCTCAGGAGAAATACTGTGAG
Organism: Pteropus alecto; assembly: GCF_000325575.1. Lineage (NCBI taxonomy): Eukaryota > Metazoa > Chordata > Mammalia > Chiroptera > Pteropodidae > Pteropus > Pteropus alecto. The sequence continues at coordinate 2,207,339 of NW_006431918.1, read as the reverse complement.
AATGAAAATTTACACGGAAAAGTAAGCACAGTGTTAGAGCATTACGAGACATTAATTAGGTTCATGTGGATTTCTGTTCATATTAATTAGGAGTATAGAAGTTCGAAGCCTGTGGGAATGAGACAGATTTTCAAATTTGGGGCAAAAAAGCCCAAAGCACGAAGTGAATTCCAGGCAAACAATAAGAACGTTGTTGTTGTCCAGAGTTCTGATCTGCTGTGGGGTAGCCGCTGGGTTCTCAGGCTGGGATGGAGAAACATTCAACACGGGCCTATGTCCAAGCCCATTCGGGCTGTTACAACAAAATACCTCACTGGCTGGCTTAACCAATAGAATTCTGTTTGCCATAGTTCTAGAGGCTGAGAAGTCCCACAGTCTGAGAGTCCTCTTCCTGGCTTTCAGACAGCCAATTTTTTTTTTTTTTTTTGCAGGGCCCTCACGTGGCTCTCTACCTGATCTCTTCTTATAAGGGTGCTAATCCCACCATGAGAACCCCACGCTCATGACTTCATTGAAATTTAATCACCTCTGATAGACCCTACCTCCAAGTACCATCAGATCAGTGGTTAGGCCTTCAACATATGAATTTTGTGGGGGAAGGAGAGGGGGAGGTTGGTACTTAGTCCATATCTGTCTAGAACATCGTGTGCCAGAAAGCAAGAAAGTGTTCAAAGAAAGACAGAGACATGTCAAAAGAATCCAAAAGATAACTTGAGTGGGCACCCCCTGGGCAGTCAAGGAAAAGTTGAATATAAAAATAAATAATGATCATAGTGGATTATAACGACTGAATAAAGTTAGATACCACAAGTACGCAAATATTTTAAGTGAATGCATTGAAAGGCTGACACACAATGAGATATTCACAGTTTCAAAGTACTTCCCCATAGAATACTTTATGGTGAGTGACTTTACTATGGAGGCATCACCATTACTCAGTGATCAAAGCAAACATCATCAGTGATGGGACAAATCGAAAACATGTATTACACGAAAGGATGTCAGGAAAGTGAATACAGGCACCATTTCTGTGATATTTCAGCTAAAGATACAAAACTCTAATCTAATCATGAGAAAACATCAAACAAGCCCAGACTGAGAGACATTCTAAAAAATACAAATAAATAAATAAATAAAATAAGTCTTCAAAAGTGCTAAGTTATAAAATCAAAGAAAAACTAAGAAACTTAGACTGAATGGGGACTAAAGAGACGTGACAACTAAATGCAACAAGTCATTCTAACCTGGATCCTTTTGCTACAAAGGACAATATTGGCCAATTGGCAAAATTTAAGTGGGGTCTGTGAATTAGGGTGGTAACGTAGTGATGTGAATTTTCTGATTTCGATCATTGCAGTATGGCTGTGTAAAAGAAAGTCTTGTTTAGGAAGTTCCCATCGAAGTATTTGATAGGATATCAGGTAGTCAACTTGTTTTCATATGGTTCCAGAAATGTCTACAGATATTGACAAATATCTCTGACATTTGAGGCCAGGGAGGCAAAATTGTCTCCAGTTGAGAACCATTGGACTAACTCAACAGGAAGGTAGTACCTGGGCTCCACTTAAATATCTTTAGTCTTCTGCTGTAAAACTATCAGTAAACTACCAACTTTGCAGGAAGTCATAAAATAATTAATGCAAAGAAAGGAAGAAGAAAAACCTCTACTATCACCTAATAATATTAATTTCTTCTCCTTGATACATATAACATCAGACCTTGGGGAGTATATTGTCCAAATTTTTTCATCGTACACATGAATAAAGATTAGTCTCTTTTCTTACTTTTTGACAGCACTTAATCAGGCCAAAATGTGCTCACAGCAGAACATCTGGGTCAATTAGACTTTCACTAAGACTTTTTCAAAGGCCTCCTTCTGGTGTTTCTGTATAGGATAAACATATTAGTTTTAGCTTTACTTTTGATATTTGCATTGTAACATTTTGCTATTGCTCCATTAGAGATTGTAGTCCTTATTTGCTTTATGCATGCTTACTTATCCATTCTTATTTCACCAAATGGAAGTGTTGAAATAATTATAGA
>NW_006431918.1:2184994-2205257 GCF_000325575.1 Pteropus alecto | reverse complement strand
ATGGTTATCTATTAAAAAGCTATGATGGACATCACAATTTTAAAAGATTGAATATTTCTTCTTAAGAAAAGCAACAGAAATTTTATTCTCTCTGAAGCTAAACATTCATGTGCCTAAGGATGATACTATGAAAAATGCTGACCAGATACAGTAATTCAGAGATATTCTAGTCTTATGTCTTCTAAGTATCAGGTGGGCCTTCTAAATCAATACTCTAATCTGAACCAGAACCTGAATCTCCAATGGCCAAGCAGTTTGAGGACAACAATTAGCAGCCATTTATCTGATCAGGTTGTTTTCTTCTTTTCAATGGGGAAAATACCATTCCAGCCAGTCCTCTTTTATAATGGGTACCAGAGGTTTTGCTCTTCATTTACTCAGCTAACAGTTATTCATCCAACGATACACATACCTTCCCAACATTGCACTGGTGCCATGAAGAAGTCTTAATTGACGTGTTCACATTTTAGTTGGTAAACCACAAAACCCCAGAGTTGACAGCAGTATCTAGGAGTGTAAAACAAAACCAACCAACCAACCAACCAACCAACTAACCAACAAATAAATAAACGTCTGCACATAATTTAGACAAGAGAAAGATTTTTTTTAAAAAAAAGAGGAAAGTCCTTGAACAAAAGCTTGTGTCATAAAAATAGACTCTCTGTTATGGGCTGAATGTTTATGTCACCACAAAGTTCTTGTATTGAAGCCCTAGCCTCTAATGTGATGGTATTTGAGGAAGGGCAAGGCTTTGGGAGATAATAGGTTTACATTAGATCATGAGGTGGGGCCCTCATGATGGATTCATGTCCTTATAAGAAAAGGAAGATTCTCTGTCTTTCTCTGCCTCTCTGTCTCCCTCTCCACGAACAGGACATAGGAACACACAGCAAGAAGGCAGCTGTCTACAAACCAGGAAATGAGTCCTCTCCAGGACCCAAATGTACTGGTACCTTGATTTTGGACATTCTTCTCTCTAGAACTATAAGAAATAAATGTCTGTTATTTAAGGCACCTAATCTATGGCACTTTCCTTCCACGGTATCACAATTCTATGTATCTTTCATCCTTGGCACTGTGACTCCTACAGTATTATATACATATCTCCTCTACTCTCATAGAATGTGAAAGACCATATGGCTACCTTTATTCTTATAACAACATAACAGGCTTTAAAATGAAGTGACCCTTTCCTTGGATCACAATATGGAAAACACATGATACAAACAGCTTACAATCCCCTGTTAACAAAGCTAATGAAGTTAAAGTTGGTCTCTTAATTTTATTTGCCTTTTTCATTTTCTCAACATCAAGGAAAAGAAAATTAGATCAAAATTAATATTTAGGCTCAAGAGACATTGGACTTCCTGCCTACTCTCTTTATTACTCCAAATGTAATTAAGTATGTTGACTTCAATAAATATACCTTCTGCTATGCGTGCACTGATTTTAACAGTAATGAGTTTGCATTCATTATATTTTATTTTAGCCAGATAATTAATACCATTCTTGTTTATTTCTTCTATCATGAAAAAGAATGAGTGTCTGCTTACTTGTTTGAACATTCTGACGATTCAATGGTCTTTTTTATGCTGCTAAATTGCAGTATAAAATAGGGTGCAGGCTAAATGGCAGCTTCAAATCTTCCATTATTGATCAACTGTTCTGGCCCAAAAGGCCAGAAACCATTCCTTTACAAAGATCTAGGTACATCCATTTTTATTCTAACCAATGTAATTGGATTCTTAAAATCACTAAGCCACTATGTATACATCTTAAGAATAATCAGTCATGTTTTAAATGCCTAAGATTCACCTTGAATAATGATCTTCAGTATCATAATTTTTTATTATTATTTGGAATTCCAGATTTTATCAAACTTGTAATTTATTATATAGTTCTCATATCTTCCTCCTTTACATATTTACTCTGTCTGGTTACTTCTGGTATTTCTGCCCCTTTTACTTTCTCCTGATTCACAGATAAACACTTGCCTTCCTTACTGGGTCACTTTCCTGCTAGATCTTGATAAGTTACAATATAAAAGAAAGAAAATTCAAGGGTCAAACTTCACCTTTAAAATATTTACCAAAGACTTCTTTCTCTTCCTTTGAATATATACACATACACACACACACACTCACACACACATATATATACACGCACACAATACATACATATATACTATATGTGGGATACATATATACATTTATGATATATAATAGTTCTATATCAGATATATAAAATATATCAGAAATATAAAATATTATATATATTTGATATATATACACACATACACACATATATATATGATATAACCAGCAATACACCTATTTGCCCAACGTTGTGCTAGGTGTATGAAGGGATTTATTATAACGAGTTGGCTCACACAGTTACGGAGGCTGAGAGGTTCCAAGATCTGCAGTTAGGATGCTGGACACAAGAGAGTCTATGTGTAATTTTAGTCTAAATCCAAAAGTCTGAGAACAAGGAAAGCTGATGGTATAAATTCTAGTCCAATAGCCAAAAAAACTCAAGACCCAGGAAGAGCCAAAGTTTCAAGGCTGGAAGGACCAATGTCCCATTTCAAGTGTTCGTGCAGGAGGAATTTCCTCTTCTTCAGCCTTTTTATTCTAGTCAGACCTGTAATTGATTAGGTGGCATGGTTTTTTGGATTCCATAACAAAAGCAAAAGCAACAAAAGCAAAAATAAAGAGATGGGACTACATAAAACTAAAAAGCTTCTTCACAGCAAAGAAAATGATCAACAAAGTGAAAAGACAACCTACAAAAGAGAAGAATATATTTGTAAATCCTACATCTGATAAGGGGTTAATATATACCGGCATTAAGGAAGGCAATCAGCTTTACTCAACCTATCAATTCAAATGTTAATCTTATGCAGAAACAGGCTCACAGACACACCTAGGATAATGTTTGACCAAATATATGGCCACCTTGTGACCCAGTCATGTTGTCACATTAAATTAACCATCACAATTAACTTATTTCTCACAAAAGATATGCAGTAACATCATATTGATAGATTTCCACTAAACTTATTTTTCATAGGAATGATCCTCTATCACTCTAAGAATGGGGTGATGTGACCCACAAAATATTATATCTTACTGTATGAGATTATCAAGTATTTCAATTATTCTCTAATTTATTTTCAACTGGCCCAGGAAACTCAAAAGCAATCTAGGTGATATATCAATGGATCGTATGTCACGCAAATTCTTCCTTTCGTCTATCACATAAGAAGAGAAACAATATTTCAGGTTCATTCCTAGGCCTGCATTTCTGTCCAAAGGACCACCATTGCTTATCTCCCAATGATGGACATATTAGAACAATCAATATTCAAATTTGCTTACTCCTTCAGAGTACAAGACAATCTATATAGCCTAAAATGAGTTAGGAAGAGTTCATAGATTCCCTCCAACATTTTTTTATGTACCAGTTCTAACCATAGCAACACCAGTAAGCACCAAGCTTTCCAACTCTTTCACAGTCTAGGAGCCCTGTGATACACCCTCAAAACCTGCCTGGGTTGAAGAAACCTGGACTCACTTCAAGGAAACCACAGGATATACCTTGGTTTATACCTTGAACTTTCCCATGATTTTTTATTTGAAGACCAGGGTTCTGTGGCTTAAATCACTGATTTTCAAGGGCTGTAAAAGCTACTAATCTGTGTCAGTTTGTGTCTACTCAGAAATGTACATCGAGACATGATTTTAAGAGCTAGAGTGTATTTATGGAAACACCAGTGGAGGATAAAGGGGGAAAGAGCAGGAGTAGGCAAGGAGAATATTCAGACATCAATGCCTGCATCAACATCAGGGGTCATACCTGACAAAGTAGAAAGAGAAGGAAGGATTATGTAGGAAGATCCTCTGACTGCAGGGCAGTTGTAGGAAAATCTCAGCCAGGCTAACCAGGAGTCTGCTGAGACTCCATACCAAAGCTGGTCAGTGTAGAAATTCCTCATTCTGCTACCTCTGTGTTGCTTGGTCATTAATTGGGATCAGCCTCAGGGAAGTGGGCGTGGCATGATGTGACAGCTGCAACTGTCAATCAGCTATGCCCACGCAGAGGGTTCTTTGGAAGACAGAGTGCAGCCAGGTTCTCTATATCAGAGCCACACCGTCCTGAAAATTCTGGTTACCTCATCTATGTATTTGAAAAGTGAGAAATAGGGAATCACTCGCTGCTGAAGGAAGATTTCTATATAGCTATGAGTAACATTTTTGAGGCTGGATGAATACTCATGCAGCAGCATTATTTTTGTGAAACTACCTGAAGTTTCTCCCCACTCCTCATTCAAGTTACTCCATTGGTTGGCCAAGAACCAATATAGCTGAATACAGAGAAACAGAAGGAAGTCTTGACTTTGAGGTTTAAAAATAGACACTTGAACTTACAGCGGAGAGAAGGCTTTGTCAAAGAGGAGTTTGAAGGAATAAAATAAAAGACGTATATTGTTTGTCTTTTAGTTTCTCAAACTTAAGCCTTAAAGAAGTAAAGGCATAAAGTATATTCTATAAATTAAAGCCTAAAAATGAAGGAGATTAAGTACCAGTTTATTCCTTACCTCCATTCCCACTAGTAAATAAATGTTGCCTAATCTGGGATAGAAAGAAATTTAAGAAAGGAAGCGATAAAGAGAGCTCAGATGCTGGCGAATCTCTGAGAAGGGACTGGTGGACCCAACCACCCCAGAACTCAAAGCAGGTGGATATTAAGCACGATAAGCCCCAAGGTGAGGTTGGATTGCCAAGAGCAGAGAATTGGGGTCGGGGAGAAACTGTCTTCTTTTGTGACAAAGCATAGGGAAATGATAAGCCTCAAAAAGGGGGTCTCCCTGCTCACCACCACAGCACTGATGAGTGCCTAGGCAGGGAGTGTCTGAGAAAGAAACCACATCTCTTACAGAAACGATACAGAAGAATATTCTAGAGGGGTTATTCTGAGTGTCTCAAGCTTCTGGAAAGAGGATCCACAGAGAAAAGAGTGACCTCGTCCAATGCTGCTCAAAGTGTGGTCCATTAACTGGTTATTAAGAGTGTGTGATAAAACTATATAGGTGTCTAACCACTGTGCTGTACACCTGAAACTAATATAAAAAAAATAGTGAATGTCAACTGTAATTGAAAAATAAAAAATAAAAAAATAATAATAGTCTTGACCAAAAAAAAAGAAAAGAAAGAAAATATCATAGGATGGAAGATCTGGATGTTTCCAGATTATTAAGGTAATTATTAAGGTAATTACCATCTTTAGATGCTAGGGCAGTGGTACAGCACACACAAATGCTCACTCACCAAACAATTGGCATCGCTTTTAATCTTTCCCATTTCAATTGGTGGTGACATCAGCCTTGCAGTTGCTCAGGCAAAAACTTCGGAGTTATCCTTAACTCTTCACTTCTTCTCACATCCCACGTCCAATCCTTCAGTAAATCTTTTTGTTTCTACTTTCAAAATCTAGAATCCAATCTGGTTATCCTATTTAAAATGTCTATCAGCAAACCTTGTCCACCTCCCAACTCTTTTCCTTACCTGGCTGTATTTTTATTTCCTTTTTGGGGTATTTACTACATATGGATTTCTTATTGTTTATCTCCCCGGGAATTTTGGGAGGAGGGGTCTGTTTTCTTCTTTGATACATCTCAAATGTCTAGAACACTGTCTGTTATGTACTGAGTGATTCATATTTATTGAATGAATAAATAATTCAACCACAAGTTTTTTAAGTCAGAATTGAGGATAATTTTCAGACATCACCTTCATCTTACTCCATGGAGATTAACTGACAGAGACAGCAAGTGGTGAAGCCAGATTTTGAACCTAGGGTCTGTATGACCTCCACACATGAATACTCAACCACTGTCATGTTGCCTAATATCTCGGCCAGCTCAATCTGACTGGTCAGTACTAGGATTCTACTTCAGCAAATCACAGTATCTTATGTTGTGTCTCGAATCAACATGTTCTAAATAGAGAGGAGACAGAAATGCCACAGAGCAAACAGCACGTGTATTGGGAATAAGTTTCCAGCTTACTAAATAGTACTGCTAATGAAAAAATCGCATCGAACAATTTTCACAATAGTTTAAAGCCCATTGAGCGTAACAAGACAAACACTGAGCTATCTAGAGGGACAGCTCGAGCAGTGTAGTGGAAAGAGAAACAATTTAAAAATATCACCATTTAAAAAATTTTTTAATAGCTGCAGAAATTGAGAGTAAGCATTTAGAAACATTTATAGCAATTTGGCATCATCGAAACATCCAAATGTGTGATCAGCAACTCCCCTTTTGAAGAAGATATAGACCAATTTGTAATTTCAAATTTGTGTACTGAGTTGCATGCCATATGGGCCACATACTAGTATTAGCTAACAAAAAATCATCCACCACTACAAACAATTTAAGAAGTACTGGCCTATGCTCTCCATAAGGAGACTAAAACAGGTCCAGGGACATCTCCATGGGTCCAAGATTGAATATCGATGGCAACAGTCCAGACAGGACATGTTACATAGCAGGGAATCCATACAGCAGTGGTAGCCCCCTGCCCCCTAAGACACAAATACCATCTAGGGTGAGGAGCCTGAAATGCCTGAGAAAATACTGAAGTGAGGGAGTTTATAGAATTGACCATTTAACTGACATGAGGTATAGGGAATGCTCAGATTTAATTCAATTATAGAAAAATTCAAAAAAACATGCACTTGTCACACTAGGTTTTGTGGTCCAAGAAAATATATGTGCTCTGTTGTAACATTCCCTAACAGAACATTCCAACAGAAACTTCTTTAACAGCCTGAAATAGCTGAGATAATTCTATTTTAAAATATTGGAAAAAAAAATATTGTTGAATAAGAACATAATTGGTGGCCTTTCTCATTTACATATTAAAAGAAGCCCAAATTTTGCCATTAAAGCTCAACTGGAGACGTCTGAGGGAACATTTAACAATAGACGTGTTATTTCATTTTGTGTTAAAAATATATTTGGTGTTTAGATTCAAGGAACAGAGACCTGATGAACTAACTTCAAGGAAAAGAGGACTTATTGAAAGGAGACCCATGGACAGCAATGGACACAGCAACTGAGGTGACTCTAGGGACTGGACACCCCTTCAGTCTCCTCTGTCTCTAACGGTGTCTTTCTCAAGATGTCAAAAGCTGGTATCTTTCTCTGCTTCTTTTTGCATAGCCATTCCATCTCTGTCCACATACTTCTTCTGAGTATTCACAGTTGCTGTACCTTATGGCCACGAGTCCCAACTTTCAACCTCGAAAAACACTGCCAACTAAAATTTAGTTCAAATTCCTGAAAGAAAGAAGTAGATTGGTTTATTTTTCTCCTTAGATGGCAAAGTTAACAGCACTCTGACCAGTCCTAGGCAGACTGACCTTGGAATACTCTCCCTAAATCTAGTCATCTGAATCTAACCAGCTCTGTCCTCTCAGAATGAGAATAAGAAAAATTCAAATCACAGACCTACCCTTTCATCAGGGTTGATTGGCAGGGCAGTGTGTTTGCCAGGTATTCTAAGGGTTGGTATACACAATTCACCTTGAGTGTAAGAGCTGCCCAGAGAGCCAACTATTTTCTCTTTGCCAAGAATCTCTAGACAATGCTAGAGGGACAGCCTAAGCAGCATAGCGATGGATGGTAAAAATGCCCTTTTCTGAAATTCTACAGAATGTCTGGATTTGATTCAAGTGTTTTCACATTTTCTACTTTCTGGCTCCATTTGAAAAATGGCAGGGAGGCATGAGTATAGAAATACATAATTACCCTTTCTAAGATTGACTGCTAGAATGGAAATGGGATATCTACTGGACTCATCTGTCTGCTGTATACAAACAATTCTATTTTTGACCCAAAGCACCTTTTATAATGACACTGCAAAGTCGATAAAATAAAAATAGGGGGGAAAAAAGTGTCAACTGTATGACTTAATTCTAATTTAATTTATAGAGCAAGTCTCAAGCACAATTTGAGAGTGAGCCTGTCGCTCCAAAGAGTATTTTAAAATCTATATCAACAAAGAAAATACAAGGGTGTTACAACATTTATTCTATCTCTAAAAAATTAGTCTCATTTATTCATGATTCCTTGAGTTAGTCTATCAACTCCCATCCTTTCTGCTCTGTCTTTCATCAATGCAAAGTTTCCTTCCCAACTTCTCTGCAGAGTCCAAGCTGAATCTGCCCATAAAATAACTTTCTTCGAAGCTTCTCTCATGTCTTGACTTATGTACAATCTGCACCATCGGCTCCTTTCTCACCTGGTCTAAGCAAACACTGCCGCTGCATATTTCCAAAAACATCTTTGAACAGAGTAAATGAGAGAAAAGAAGTTAGAAAATGAGGTCTCACTAGACTTTACTGCCATTGATTGGGTCACACTGGTTTGGTATTGTTGTTGCTGTTTAAGGTGTTACCTGGAGTCAATAGTTAATATCAGAAAAAAGATGTGTATTTTTTTTAAAGATCTGACAGTTTATAATGACACTCCTAGTGAGATCAGAAACAGTTTTAAATGGTTTGAGGAATAAAATAGCCATCGGAGGATTATAGAGAGAGCTAAAAAGTATGGCCATAGTTATGGCAAGCCTGTGTATTAGGGAGCAGAGCCTTTTCTGCTTGTAAACTGTATGGCTGAGATAATAATGGGCATATGCTCCCTGGAGGGGTTCAATTAGGAGGAAGAGCAGAGGAAAAGAAAGAGCAATGCGTGGGCGCTACCCCTTCCCAGACCTGCCAGTGGGTGACTCTTAGGGGCCAGAGTGAGTGAGGGTATAAAGAGAGGCCAAGGCTCTTGAAGCGACGGATGCCTCTCCGCCTGGAGGAAAACATCAGGGATGTGAATAATTGATCAATTCTCTCACCTGTTATTAGCATCCTAAAGTTTCAGAATTACTCCAAACGTTGCCTCTAGTTGAGAATTAGCTCAAACATTCAAAGAAGTAAACAAATAAAAATTTTTAATGATGGAAAAAATTCACACATGGCACAGAAGTAAACAGGATAATGAAAACTGTGATTGCCCTAAAGATGTTTTTTAAAAAATTCTAAGAGCAAATATCTCAATGTTAACGTGTAGCTAAACAGAGATCTAAATAATGCCAAGAACTCAGGCTGCCAGTTTTTATTCGTTAGGGAAGGATTTAACAAGGATATCAGATTGAAAAAGAATATAATGATAAAGAAATGATTCATTTCAGAGCTTCCATATTCTCAGACAAATGGTAGTTTGAAAAAAGAAAACGAGAGACAAAATGCACAAGGGAGTAGGGGAGGTAAAAGTTCAATGATTTTCAATCTGCTCCAACTTATTATTAAAGACAGAGATGGGACTTTATTTTCTAGTGGCCTGAATTAAAAATTGTCCTGTCAGCATAACATTTCTTAGTTTTCGCACAAAAGAAACACTAGTGTTAGGGGATTATTCTCCACAGACTAAAGGTTAATGTTGAGTTTACTAAAATCTTTGGGATTAAAGGATATTATCCTAATGTGTGTGTTGCATTCCAGCACCTCAGGATCGTAAATTTAACAAAAGCTGGTTAAGCCCAGGTGAGTAAAGGACACAGAGATGCTGGCTACAGAATGCCTAAATCCAAATCAAACAGGCTTAAGCAAAATAGAGAAGTTTCTGATTCACAGTCAAAGAGGTTCATGGGGAGGTGTGACTGGATCCAGGTCTCAGATGATATCGCCTAGAAGATATCTCTACTCGTTTTTCGGTTAGCTTTTCTTTTATGTTGCCTCTTTCTCAAACAGGCTTTCCCCTCGATTAGATTTGTCTCATCAGCTTTAAGATCAGCAGAAAGAAAGTTTCTCTTTCCACTTATTTCGGCAGAAGTCCTGAAATTTAAACTAACCTAGGCCACGTGTCTCTCACAGAACCAGTGCCCACAGCCAAGGAGAATGGTTGTGTTAATTAGCCACGGCCAAGTAAACGAATGTAATTATTACTTCCATGAGTGGTATCCACTTCAATAAATTACATGGACTGGAGTGCAAGACAGATAGTTTGCAGAGGAAAATATGGGAACAATTAGCAATCAAAGGAGGTTTAGATGTCGAGTGGTCAAAAAAATAATATCGATGGGAGTCAGTTTCCTCACCGTTGGAGTAGAAGATTACAGATAATAAATAGCAGAAGGCTAGAATTATCCTTGCAGTGACGGAACAGAGCTGGGGACATCAGTATAAACTCATCTTTAGCTAATGGAAACACAGTTGATTACCTATGGAAATATTTACAGATAGACGTATACATGGACATTAATATACACCATATGTTTTCTTGTTCTGTCAAGAAGCAGCAACACACCAGTAGTAACGAGCCCAATTAATACAAAGATCTTAATTTCTCATGCCATTCTCCAACAAAAGGAACCAAGGCTCCTTGGAGAAATGGCTAAGACTAGGATTAGGGCAGGAAGCATACAAGATAAACCTGTAGCACTGTGTAGTGCCAGAAAGTAAGGAAGTGCTGCAAACAAGCTGACAGACAAACAAAACCCCACGAGGAGGAGGGTGTGCTACAGGGACACAGGAGCTGACTGAAAGAGCTCCCAATATTACCTGGAAGGTGGAAAACGTTGCACAGAAACTCAAGTAATATTGAATTATAATAACACAAAGAATAAAGTAAATATCCATGAATCCATACCAATATTAATAAATTATTATATAAACAAATGGGGAGAAAAAATGTCCCTTGCAGAAGAATTCCAACGAAGTACTCCACCCTCAAGAAGGTGCAGCAGAATTCCCCGCTCCTTAGGTGTGAGCTGCATATAGTGACTTCCAAAGAAGCCAGGATGGCTGGGGGGCGGCAAGGGAGTGAAGAGGAACTTGACAGCGGAAACACCTGACAAAATCCACCTTATCGAGGTGAGCAAGGTTAACATCAGCAGTGATAAGTTATGTGGCTAGTATATACTCTTGATATGATGTGATAAGAATGGCATTTTACCTCTATAAGCCTTCCTTCCAAAAACCGAAAATCCCAGTTGCGAGAAAAATATCTGGCAAATCCTAATCGAGGAGCATTCTACAAAATATCTGTGTATTACTCTTTAAAACTCTCAAGGTCATCTAAAATAAGGACTATCTGAGAAGCTGTCACAGCTAAGAGCTTAGGGAGGAGGCATGATGACTAGATAGAATGTGGTATCCTGGAGGGAATCCTGAGACCAAAAATATATATAAATAAATAAAGATAAAAAGGACAATAGGAAAAAAAATCAAATCCGAATTAGGGAAATTCAAATAAAGTATGGACTTCAGTTAATGTGGAGAGCTGTCCTGTGTGCTGTGAGATGTTTAACGACATCTCAGCCTTTACTTACTAGATGTCAGTAGCACCATCCCCCCGCTCACCCCCTCAGGTTGTGACAACTAACAATGTCTCCAGACATCTCCAATGTCCCCTGGGAGGTAAAACAGGAAACTGTTGAGCACCAATGTCCAAAGGAAAATGACAAAATTCTCAAAAAGAAAAATCGATTGGTTGACGTTAAAAGAGTTTTGCTTTGGGAACCAAATTAAGCATGGGACTGAAGCTAAGTACAAGAGTCACATGTCTAGCTAAGGTCTACAAAGAAAGAAGGATAGGATTAAGATAAGTCCTCGTAATGGAAAAAGTTGAGGAAGTTAATGAAGCCAGATATTACCTTTGGGTAGATAACTTTCATATAAATTGTGTTTATTGTAAAAAGCTTGTCTCTCTTATGTGTATGCATCAGTTAACATATTTAGTCATTGTAGAAAGCAGATTTCTTATGGCTGACATCTGTTTTCATTAATACCTATGCTGAATCTATTAAATATTTTAATACTGACTCTGTGTGTGTGTGTGTGTGTGTGTGTGTGTGTGTGTGTGTGTGTTTTAACACTATGTCTTAATCGAGAATTCAATGAAAAAATACCCTTACTAAAACTGGGTATCCTCTCGTAACTGAAAATTAGTGAAGATATTTGGAAAATGAATTCCAGGAGAGAATGATTAAACTAACCCACACCCTCTCAGGGAGTTACAAATTTTATAACTTCGTACATATTCCATAGAACCACGATAGAAATGATGGATAATTCAAGCAGCAAAAGAGAATATATAGTAGAATCCCTTTCGAAGTATTTCCATAAGGGGAAATAAACCTATAATAACATACAGAAAATTTCTTCTCAGGAGATGGGATAATGGATGAGTTTCCATATTTATATCCATGTTTTGTAATATTTTAGGACATTTTTTAGAGTGTGTTGCTTCTGAAATCAGAAAAATAACTAATTTAAGCTTGGCAAGAAATATCACAATCTTATCATCCATGTGCAAATGGAAGGCATCGCTAGCCTTGGTGAGGCCCCAGGAGACCCAGTGCTGAGGGAAAAGGCCAGAGGAGTGGTGGAGAGTCCTCACATAACCTGATGTTTTTATTTAGTCATGGAATGAAGTAGAAGCAGCTCTGGAAAAGAGGGAAAAGACAGATTGATAAAGCCATCAGTGTAGCATGCCAGAAAACAACCAGGAAAGGAAAGTGGCTCAGATGCTTGGCTGGGAATGAAGTCAGAAAAGCCTGGTCAGGAGGCAACCAAAACAAGTCATATCGCGTTTCTTCTGTGCCAGCAATCTGGGTCACACACAAAATCCAACTGAGCCTGGCCTGTCACACTGAAGTCAACCACCTTATCGACTATCAGCTGAAGTCACAGAAGTTAAACCTGAGTTTACAACAGGTCGATTTTATCTCTGGGGCTGTGTATAAATGAGAACAGAGATTTACCTAAATACTGTTCCTGAATGTTCGAATAGCTCTACAATTATCATTATGAAATTGAACATACTGTCTCTTTGCTCTAAAAAAATGGGAACTTCTAATTAAAGACTCTTACCCAAGCCATCTAAGACTATCGGCAGTTAGAATCCTATCACTTGCTAGAGAAAGGTTTCTAAAATACATTTTAAAACTTCTTCTACCTGCAACATGCGAAAATATTTTTATCCCTCCAGGGCCATTTCCATCTTGGACCTACAGAGATAAAGCAATAAAAGCACTTGCTAATGTTCACATCACATTTAAACTCACTGTGAAATTCTGAGTTATTTGCATCCCCAATAGTGAGCTTAATGTCTATCCAACAATGCATGATGAATCTTAAGTTCTATAATTCACTCATTTATTCAATAATTTGCACATGAAATAGAATCCAACACATTATATATTTTTGTCATTACTCAGCAATATATATATATATATATATATATGTATGTATGTTACTACCTATATTATTTCTTTTAGTTACTACATATATTATTTCTAACAAAATCTGCACGGTTGAGGAAAGCCAATTACTTTAACATAGCTCATTACTCAGCAATATATATATTTGGATTTATTTTAATTACTACATATATTATTTCTAACAAAAATCTGCATGGTTGAGGAAAGCCAATTACTTTATCATAGCCAGAAACTATCACTCCTTAAAAGGTTCAAGAAAAACAAAACACGGTTTTAAATATAAATCTTCCCATCGTTTCCTCCAAAGAAAATTTTCAATGTTATTTTAACAAATAACGTCTGTGTCAGGCAATGTTCTAAATGCTTTATACATATTAACTTATTTAATAATGATAATATGCCAGTGAGGTAGATATCTGCGTTTATTAGATTAAAGCCCAGAAAAATTAGATTACTAACAAAAGTACTCACAGTCTGCCTGGGCTCTTACTTAAAAGAAAAACTTAAGAGAATTTATTTGAATATTGTCGTTGGAACTTCTATAGAAACAGATCCTCAAATAAGGGTTTGCATATTTATTCTGGAGGTATAGGGAACACCATTGAGAAATGGGGAAGAGATACAAATGGAAGGAAGCCAATAAGAGTACATTTTTAAGCCAGCAAATACAGTGGATCCCTAGAGCTTAATTCTTCAAGGAAACTCTAGGGTTATGAGGTAAATACATGTCTCAGAACCAATTCATTCAAGAGGCATGAGCCTTCATTTTTCCTCAAATTTCTACAAGTAATCCCAACACCGTATTATAACTAGATCAACATGTCTTTGCCAGAATACCAAATGCAGAGCAGGGAGACAACCTCATTTTAATAAACTTTCCCCTGTAAGCCTTATATTCCACACCACCATCACCCCGACCCAGCATCTTTATTTTTAAGTTTCTATGAGTACATATCAGCCACATCATGTAGTTCTCTGGGCAATTGAGGGCTTTGTTTTCCAGGAAGAAAGAAGCTCAAATACCCAATCAGGCCGTGCTAACACTTGACTTTAGTTATTGGCCTACAAACCATAAGGGAAAAGAAGAGGAAGCAAATATTGAAGAAAGAACACATCAGTGAAAGGCATCTACCTGAGGCAGATAAACCTTCTGCCTCTTTTTCTCTAGACAAGAGGAGACTGTTACTGTAGCAAGGTGGGAGGTGGCGGGTGGGGGGGGGAGTGTAGGGGAGAATCTTGAAGGCCCAGAATAGTGAGGGGAATGTGGGAACCTAGGTTCTCAATCAGGCACATCCATTTAGGTGATCTGCTTCCGGTCCTCGGTACCTCACTCCTTCCCTACGAGGGACCCTGACTCTAGACCAGAAATAAACCTTCTCTGCATTTCTGCTGTTCTTAAGATCAGGCCATGAATCTAGTTTTCAGTCCAATTTACTCTCCCAATGCAAAAGGTCAGAGTCCTGTCAACTACTGTCTAAAAGACTTCTAGCTTTCACAGCATGCCCTAACTCGCTGGTAGACTGACTTGAATCTGTCATTTTCTTCCCTTAGCACATTGATTGTGCTTAATATCAATTCCACAGTTCTTTAACACCATGGTGACTGTGTGTTTAAAATGTTAGGTATATCACATGAGTGGATACATTCCGTTCTACCTGTACCACCTTGCAGGATCTATCCCAGCAAAACACAGGTGACAGACTTGGTTATCATGATGCTACAGCTTGCCAAGGGGGATAAAGATTCCATTCACCATCAGTAATGAGGTCTTAGTTGCCTTCTGGATGGAAAACAAAATCCAAAATCCAGTTCCAGAATCCTATCCTGAGAGTCTGACCTGTAGGACCACGTTCACTACTAATGCCTTTAGAAGCAGAAGCGAAACAAGAATTTAAGTGCAAGCAATTGACTTTGCAGACAGAGGGGATATAAATAGGGAAGTGGGAACATGATACAAAGACGTCGTCGTTGGTTGAGACCCCTAGGAAGTAGACTCTAAGATGGAAAGTAGTATGTAGAAGGATTATTAGGGAGTACCCTTGGGACCTAGGGGAGGCAAGTGAGCAAGATTGGGCAGAGGGAGATGCTGGGCTGCAATGCAGTCTCTCAGGGAAGCTTCAGCCATGCTTGCAGATAACTCTGGATCTGGAATTACCCCTCAAACTGTGCTAAACTGGGCCAAGAGTCAGGTCATTCTATCCTTGAGTAAATCTCTTTGTGGATGCAAGTTGCCCTGTGACAGTGGTAAAGTCCTTGGGGAAGATTTGTTTTTCTAGCTGAAAAGCGCTGTAAAATTCTCGAATGTAAGTGATAGCTAACTATCTGCTAGCAGGATTCCTTGCAGCTGTGGCAATAGGACTTTCATTCCTAGAGAGGCATCTCGTGGCACATTTCAACATCTAACTGAATGGAAGGCAACCCTGATTGGATGCTTCATTAAATCCACTGCCGCAGTGACTGGAGCTTGACTATGGAAAATGATATAAAAGACCTGCCTCAAAATGATCCTAACATTGAGATGCAGGAACTGGGATGTTTACACAGAAACTCTCAAGAGTCAAGGTCTATACCTGAAGCTGGAAGGTATTCGTTTATCAGTAGTGGTACCACTGGTCTGTCATGCAAATATTAGAGTTGGCTTCCATGGTTCTGGAAAAATCTTTAGACACATAAATGTTGGTACTGGCAGAAGGAAATGAGCCGAGCACACTAAAAGGGTAAGACCATAGGATGTTGTGGGCATTGACTGTGTATTACAGCTACACACAAACACCAAATATAAATCAAATCAATTTTTTTTTTTATTTAGCAGAAAGGATTATCCTTAGTGGCATAGATAAATCAATCTTTATCAAATTTAACAACAAAATTTGTAAAACTGCAGATTGCTTCAGAAGCCTCATGAAAAATTAGCTCCAATTAAATAAATTGTTTAAAAGTTATCTAGGTACTGTTGGGCCTTTGAAATGGGTACGAACCTAAATTGAAATAAAATATTGATTTTTCGTGGCGATTAATAGGACTAGAGACATGATGCCAGATTTTTATCAAAGAGCAACAATTTTCCTCAAGCATTGTTTCCTTTAGTTCAGTTTTTGTTGACCAGATTTCATTTTATCTTTATAAAAGCATTTCAAGTAACATTCAATTCATCTCTGTTAAACTTCTGGAAGTTGGGCATGGAGAAGGCAGGCAACTTCCGTAAAGGATTCCACACAAAATAATGACAATGGGTGTAAAAGTGTACTCAGGCAGACATTTCTCTCTAGTTCACCTTCTTCCAGTCACTAACTCAAAATCCTCCAAAGCGAGAGTTTCAGGTCTGTGTTCTGTTCTAACTGCCTCATCAAGAGAGTAAGCACTTAACATCGACTTTCCTCGGCACTCCACGTTACAGTGCTGTTTACTTAGTGGATGTTGGGGCAGAGACTTGATTACAGGAGAGCCTGAGAGGTACCTGCCTTGCAGAGGGGGAAGCAATCATCCTTCCCCTTCTCTCTGCCTCACTGCTTAGGTTCTTATTGGGCCTCTACCCTTTATCTCCTTTGCCAATTGGGCATATCAGGGCTTCCTCACCACTTCTATCTCCACGAATGCTAGAGTCAGGACTTCAGCAGGCCAGAGTAAGTGGAGAAACGTATCATGCTAACACTAATCAAAAGAAAGCTGGAGGAGCCATATAAATTTCAGATAGTACAGAGTTCGGAGCAAGCAAAGTTACTGAGGATGTAGAGGGGCATTATGTAATGAGAAAGGGACCAATTCTCCAAGACATAATAACCCTTAATGGGTATGCACCAAACAACAGAATGTCAAAATACCCGGAGCAAAAACTGACAAAACAGTAAGGAGAAATCAGTGATTCCACTATTACAGTTGAAGACTTCAACACCCATCTCTCTGAAATAGATCCGACAGGCAGAAAGTCAATAAGAACAAAGTTGAACTCAAAAGGTAGAGAAAAGAATGTTACAAGAATGAAGATGCCATACAAAAATTTTTTAACTGTTGTTCGTAATCATATTTGGTGATGATACATTTATTACTAATAAACTATCGTTAATTATAATTTATTATTACTAGTATGTTTATATACAATATATTCAAATTAAATTTTATAATTTATACACATTTATATAATTTTGTATGGAATATGCTCTATATTAAACTCATATATAATATATGAGTTTATTAATTGATACATTATTCATGATTATTAATTTATTATTATTAGGCTGTTGTTCTAGAATACAGGATTAAGCAGATGGGTAATTATGAAATATTAAAATTCAGTCATTCAATCATGTTTTTAAGAACCAGGACTCCTGATGTTTAAGAATATAAAAATATAGAAGAATTTAAGCAAAAATCCTATAATCCTATATTAGAATCGGAGGTATCAGTATGAATCCTGAAGTCTTCTGTATTTTAAAAGATTACACACACACACACACACACACACACACACACACACACATAGATTAGATTATTGCCATTTCGAATGGCAATGAATGAATTCGGCCAGAGATCCGCAAACTGTTTTATGAAGAGGTAGACAGTAAATATTGTAGGCTTGGCAGTGCACATGGCACAGTTAGAACTACTCAGTTCTGTTTTCAGAACAAAAGCAGCCACAGACAATTTGTAAACAAATGTGCATAGCTGCATTCCAATGAAATGATTTACAAAAAGAGGAGTTGGTTCACAGGAGTCTGTTGACCCTTAAATTAGGCAATAAGCATAAATGGCTGCTAACATCACCAAATGACAGTCATTATTTGTTATTTGATGAAAGAGCACAATACGACCTGTAATATGATCAGGCTTTTAGACTCAGCTGCCAATTTACAAGAAACACACAGGACAGAGAAGCACATTAAACAGGTTAAGTGTGAGAAAGTCTGCAGGTCAAACTATACGAGTTCTTCAACAAACATTATAAGAAATAAGGATGGAAGAAGGAACCTGACGAATAAACTAAAATTTTGAATACATATAAACAATTTTTAAAAGGGCAACTATTAAATAATCAATTAAAACACTAACAGGATTAAAAAAAAAAAAAAAAAACAGTCCCTGAGGCCTTAGTCATCCTTTTAACTTTGTATTGGCTTTTTCCGCTTAGAGAATAAGGAAGCATTTGCCTATGAAAGCAGTTGAGCCATAAACATTCTGTTGGCTCCACACCACCTTGCAGGTGAGGAGTCTTTACACAGGACTTTGGCTCTGGCACCTGTGGAAGGTGGGAGGAGTTTGCCTTTGGTGGCCTTGTGATGTCCCTTTCAAAAATTTCCTTTCCTTATCACCTTCACATGCATCAAATCCTGTATTTAGATCAGAATTTTTGATGTTTTGGATTCCTAAATAATATTTCTATTAAAAGTAAGGGACTTTGGAAACTGAAAACCCTATATGACATAATGAAATGGTGCCATTCCTATTCTATTAATCGCTAGGGTGACTGAATAATAATGTACTGTCTAAACGGCAAGACTTTTTAAAGTGACTATTAATCATGCCATGACAACGGACATGAAACCGAATTATCCCAGGAGAACTGGGAAGTGTGGCCACTCAGTAACAGTGGGAATATTTTTGTACTGAGAAGAACTACTTATGGTCTAAACAAATTATCACGCTGTACCTCCTCCTTCAGTTGGCTCTGCCTCTATGTCATATGTCTCTCTGCACTTGGATGGTAGATAGCATCACTTCGACAAGCTGCAGTATGTGTCTCTGGGTGATGCTTCGCCACTTCTAAGCCATTCCACGTGTAAAAGCAGGTTTCTGTAAATTGTGCCATTTGACGCACTGGGAGTCAGGACACCCCTCACATACAACCAGCAACTAGATGGATATTGTGCAAGATGTTTTTTCTCTTGTTTGATTCCGTTTACTCAACTGTAAAATAAAGGGTTTGTACCAGCGGTTTTGAAATATATTTTAGCTTTATTTCTTAATCTGAGTGCCCTGTGTATGTATGTACACAAATGCATGCACACTCTTTATTAAGAAAGTAGACTTATATCCAGATGAGTGTATCTAACTCCAAGCAGTAAGGAAAATTAGTAATCTCAAAAAATGTTTTCTGGTACATGGTATCACAAGACTCATCTAGTCTAGCAAACATGAGTTTGCTGACCTTATCCTTAAGCATTTCTGAAGAAAATGCTGTTTCAAAGCCAGTTCCTTAGAGCCAGAAAGTTCTGGTCCTTTTCAAGTTATTTCTTCTTAGAATACTGTTGGGTGTTCAAAAACGGACAAGCAGATTGTAACTCGAGCATGGAGCACACCTCTGCGGGGGAAGCTATGACCCACGCAGTCACTTCCCTTCGCTTCTTCCCTTCCCGTTGCTGAGGGCCATGGCCACGTCCGAGGGGACTGCAGTCGAGACGTCTTAATTGGCTCTTTTTCTTTAACAACACCCAAAGGTAAACAGCGATTGACTTTTTGAGAGGTTATTGGTATGATGCTGGAAGTTCTGAATTGTAGGATGAGAAAGTATAAGATTCATTGATTTAAACCCATAGCTAGCATTGGCTGAGTTCTGTGCAATATAGCGGGCAGCCATCTCTGCCTCAGGAGTTGACAGAAGTCTAAATCACACAGACAAATGAGACTCAGAAATCTAATGAGACCAGGGGACAAATGCAGAATGAGAAACTGAAATGAAGTTTAGTCTCCATTACTGACTTCGAAAACACAAAGGAACCCGGCAAAGCCTTCCCTGAAGACTCACGAACACACTGGAAGTACTGGAAGTCATCAATAAGAGCTTAGTTTCCAAACAGCATCGTCCCTACCAGAGAAACAACACATGCATTCCCGTTGCCTGTACAGACAGGAGCTGCCTTCCAAACCGCTCATTCCCGTTTTGAAGTGACTGCCACGGGCAAGTCCTGAACACCACAGAAAGTGTCATTGTGTGTGCTGGTGGTAAAGGGGAGGGGAAAAAAGAGGAATAATTGTAACTGGCTTTTTCC
>NW_006431918.1:2155793-2184889 GCF_000325575.1 Pteropus alecto | reverse complement strand
CTTCTTCTTCTTGTTCCTTTAAAAAGGTGGAACGCTGTCCTTATCACATTATGTTCTAACTTGAGGTTTGCCCGTCTGTCTCCCTGTGGCAGGTCAATTGTACGGGTGTCCCAAATGGCCTCCCTGAAACCATATTCTTTGCAATGTGACAGTGCAGCTCCTCCCCTCAGGT
This sequence comes from Pteropus alecto, assembly GCF_000325575.1. Lineage (NCBI taxonomy): Eukaryota > Metazoa > Chordata > Mammalia > Chiroptera > Pteropodidae > Pteropus > Pteropus alecto. The sequence continues at coordinate 2,184,717 of NW_006431918.1, read as the reverse complement.
GATGGAGTTTATTCATCTGCTCCACCCCTACCTTGAATCTGGGCTCTCCTTTAGACTCACTTTTGGCTAACAGAATGTGACAGAACTAGCTTGGTGCCACTTCTGAGGCTATGTCTTAAGAGGTTTTGTTCATTCCCATCGTTGTCTTGGATGCTCGCCATCATGCGAACCAGCCCAGGCTAGCCTGCTGGAGGTGAGCAACCACATGGAAAACATGGAAGCTGTTTCAGCGCTCCTAGCCAAGGCCCTCCTCACCAGTGCCCTATTAATTGCCAGCTGATGACAGATAAATGAGTGACCTCAGCTGAGATCAGTCATGCCTGGCTCAGACAAGAAAAAATAGTTATTTGACTTACAGATTCATGAATTAAATAAATATTTATTGTTGTATACTACTGAGGTTTTCTGGTTATTTGCTATGCAGTATTATTATTGCAATAGATATCAGCTACACTACCCTACTAAATCTATTCACACGGAAGAGATCTCAGTAGAAGTTGGTGAATGAATAATAGAGCAAATGAATGAATAAATGAAAATACCATAAACTGAACGATGTGACGTTTAAATGGATTCTGCCTCATTAAATACAGAAGGATGGTGAATTATCATCTTATGTTTTCCTGACTGGAGATTCTTCCTCCGCCCCAGCCCACCTTAGAATGCCTGACACTGATTGAGTGTGTAGGCCACAATGCTGACCTCATGCAACCGCTGAGCCAGCTGGGTCCACTCCATCTGTGAGCTGAGGTTATGTAAGCATAGGAGCAGCGCACAGAAATAAATGGTGCAAGACTGGGGGTGTCTGCCCGTTAGGGTCCCTAGTGTGCCAAGGGGGTGAGTGCAAGTCATCCACTGATGTTTTTGCCAAGAATGGAGAAAAGAGTAACTAAACATGTGTGCTCTGGAGTGAGAGAAAGGAAAAGGGAAGCTCTTCATCCTTCTTCTACGATGCACAGGCATGCGCACGTGCACACAGAGACACACACTCACGCACACAGCGCAGAGTTGCCACACAACACACAAAAATTCCATCAAAACACATAAAACTCTGTGATGGAAACCATGGAATCTGCAGCCAGGAAGACCAAAAATATACTTGCCAAAACCTCCAGTAACAGGGGAGGGTAGATATGCCTGTCTCAAAGGGCAGTGTGGATACTACAGATTTACAAAGGGGCCCTTCATGGGAGCTGGAGAGCTGAGAAAGACTAGAAAAGGGTCAGTCGACATAAACTTTGGAAGCTTAGCTCAATGTGGCTAAATCTTGAAGTACAATCATAAGTCCAGATGAAAATACATTAAAAAAAAAAAACAAAGGCATGTGGGTGAGACAATCATGGCCGATTTTTGGAGGAACCAAGTAGCTACAAAAGAAAACCACATAAAAGAATTATGATAAGATTAGAGGTGATTGTGCACCATGTCTTTTTGTACAGGGTTGAAGAAATATTGGTAAAGAAAGAGGAAGATGCTAGGGTACAAGTATGAAGGGTTGAGGCTTCATTCTGAGGACAAAGGATGTGATGAACTTAAGCCGGACAAAAATAGGAAGCATCTGGACAGAGGTGAAATTGACCATGTGTACTAAGTTCAAGGAATATTCAATAAAGAAGGACTCAAAAAAATATTTTTCCCAAATCTTAAATTTATAGTGCATTTTCTTGGTTTTTAAACTCTCTAGAGTTGGTGAGACCTTCAAAACAATATTTACAAGGGGTCACGCTTCAGACTGCATAACTTCTCAGGCTAGCAGAGGTGAGGGGGTGGGGAGACTTCTTCCCTTTTACATTCCACCCCAAACAATAACTGATGCAGTCACGCAGGAGCCTCTGAGCCACAGCTGCTGTTTGGGCTCACATTTCCTTCTGTCACAGCCCGATGATTCAAGCTTTATTTCTCACTCCTGCCTCCCTGCTTGAAATCATTTCCCACAAGCTCACTGCTCCTGCTCACGTCCCTCTTGTTTTCCCAATGGGAAGCGTGTGGCTGGCTCACAAGATTCTTCTTGGTGTTACTCCATTCATGGCTTGGAAGCCCATCCTTGTTTATCTCTCCCTGTCTCCTCAACAAGATGGGCGGATGTTGTTTTAGGGGTCTCCTTCCCGGGGTATCCACTGCTGCTCAGAGACTTCACTTTAATGCTTCTCGCTTTACAGTCTCCAAAAACGCTTCTTCATCAGATTTAAGGTATATGCTGTGTCACTCAGCGAGCCAAACAGAAGCTGAATACAACTCACATTGACATGTATGGTAATGTCTCCTAAACTACACTTCCTAAATTACTCTCCTAAAAAATTGAATTTAAAAAGCCATTTTTCTCAACTGCCACTAATACGCTCATCTCATTTTGTTCTGTTGCACAATTGAGCATGACGGATTTAGCCAGTTTTGATGTGTCAAATTTTTCCTTTCTTTGTGCTTTGCAGCCTAATTTTTTTTTTCTCCCCAGCTGGGGACAAACTAAATTTTCAACTACCCACAATAATTTGATTTTAAAAATTCATCCTCCCAGTGGTTTTCGTCTTTTGTACAGACGGCAGACCATAGTCCTGAGAGCGGTTTCCGAGTTTACAATAGAGAGCCGATCTTCAGATATTCGATCTGCTTTCTGAAGAAGGAAAAGCAATTTGTTCTTTCTGCCCCCAAAATGGGAATTGGCTGTACTTCTGATGTGGATAAGTGCTAAGCCAGAGTTAAAACAAGAGCAGGGCACTTGTGCGGATATAAGATTAGGGCTTTGGAAATGTTAATATTTTATCTATTTTTACTTACTGCCAGGGATAGTATTACAGAAGTCTGTAATAAGTATTACTTAGGAAAGAAGCCCATGTAATCATCTTGTTTTTTATTCCCTTTATCTGTAAGCTTCAGGCATTTTTATTAAGTCATCCAAAACCAACAGCATTGACTGGACAAAGAAGCTGGGGCTTATAAACCAAAGTATCAGTTCTATAAAAGACTTATCCTAATTCTACTTGTAAACATGGTCTTCATTCAAGAGCTGGGTTACTTGAAAGGAAAAGAAAAAAGAAAAGAAAAGAAAAAGCAAACATTATTATCTTAAAAAAACAAAACTGGTATTTTAGAAAGTGGCGAATGTGGTGATAGAGAAGTAACTCCCAAAGCTAATTTTTTTTTGGATTTCAAGTACAGTCTTGAGCCCTTGAAGATGAGGACAAGAGTTGACATAACAAGAGCATGAGACACAGATGACACAGGATGCTTGTTCTCGCACATCTCATAAATTAATGCATGCGTTTCTTCAATTCACAGACATTAACTGAGCAACTACTACATTTCAGGCATTAGGCACAATGCTAAATGCTGAAGCTACTGGAATAAGTAAGACAGAATTCATGTCTTCTAGGACTCACAGCCGAGAGGAGGGATATCCACATATAAATAATTACAATAAAATTCAAAATGTTGGCAAAAGTAAATCATATTTGACTTCACCCCAGTTGGCTTTCGTTTATTCATTCAATTATCCCAGAGAAAAGGATCAAAGTGAAGAGTTCTAATTTTAGAGATAGAATGGAAAATGAGCCCATTAATCACGTCTAAAAGTTTCTCCTAGAGATGCCAAATTACCCAAAGGAATGCATTTTGCTTAGTTATTTTTAATATTTTGGAATGAGCGGTCTGATGTGAGAAAAAACCACCATTCAAATCTATTACCTCTATGCTTCTTTATGGTAGAGGAAATTGATTTGCCAAGAATATCAAGGACTAAGATGGCCCATCCCCATTACTTGCATTCCCCAAAAGGTAAGGGGTAGTTTAAAACTGCTTAATTTTCAACATTTCTATTATGTAATTTGATTTATTTGTGCCTATAACTAATTCTCTCCCCCAATCTTCCAAGAGGGGTATAAAACTTCTAATATAGTGTAATAAGATGTTAAATTGGAAATTCCAACTACATCACAGCAATATTTTTAAAAATATGAAATTCCAAAGAGAAGTGTCGAATCAAAATGTGGATTTTTAAGGGAGATATCAAGAATCAGTAGGGCAGGTCCAAAATCACAGGAGAATTTAAAACAGGTCAAGAGGTTGGAGATGAAGGTATGATTTGTAAAGACATGTTTTGCGAGGCTGTTCCATCTTTTCCACGGGAAAGAGCAGAGTGCCGCCCTTCGCTAAAAAAGCTTCCTTCCCTGGGACAACTCGGACTTGAGGTGTGTTCTCAGGTCGGGGAGAGATGGGAGCACTGGGGTCTGAGAGGTTTAGTGGAAGGCAGGAGGGGCAGTCGATGAGCTGTTTGGGCAAGAGCAAGATTATTAGCAAAGCAGCCAAAGGGGAAAATGAGCTCCAAACATTTATCCATCTTACAACAGAATCAGAGATAGTATGAAATTATCTGCCCCTTTCCCCTTCCTCTCACTGAGTTCTATTCCCATAATCCATAGCGTCAGTGATTGCAGCTTGCAAGTGTCAGATCATTGGGCAGGAAGGACAGCAAAAACACCTGCCCCTCTCCCACTGAAAGCAGCTGGTCGGCCTCAGATGTGGAGCACGGGGTTGGAGATTGGATCTTAAACCAAATGCAGAGTTTCAGTTATAGTTTGGGAATGGATATTCTAATTTACGTATTGGGAATATATTTGAGATTGAAAGTCTCAAATTCGAGTCTCAGATTTCTGTTTTCTTCTCTGTTCTCTTTCATTTCTGCTTTCAGATCTCCAATTCTTCCCTGAGTTCATCTCTTTCTATTAAGACTTGGCTGAAATCATGTGGCAATGCCTATCACTGTGACTTCTTCCAACCCCTTCCACAAAGCTGAGCAGAAACATGGTCTGCCTTGCAAGTCTCCAGAGGACAGCTTTGCTGAATGTTTTGCTATGATATGACAATAGACGTTTATTTTTCGACTACATGAAATGTCCTGTTCTTGATCGGCAGGTGACTATGCTCCAAGGACCAAATAGCGATTCAGAGACCCAGCCTCCTTCCAATTTATGGCTTCACCATCACCCTGGGCCACCAAGGTCATTTCTGCACAAGTCTGCAAGGAGGAGAATGAACATGAAGCATCTTATATAGGGAATTTTTATGAGCCAAGCCCCAAAGTTCCGTTGACCAGAACCCAGTCACATGGCCACATCTAACTGCAAGAAGGGCTGGAAATGCATCTACTTTTGTGCAAAGGAAGAAGAGAAGTTGTTCACAGGATTAGTGAACAATCAACCTGTTTCCGCCTCCAGAGCTTTTTTCATTTTCTAAGAGTGAGACAATTAGCTACATGAACTTATCCAGAAGAAAAGGGAGGAAATTTGACCCCGAAAAGCTGTGAAGTGACATGGAAGACAAAAATAGTGCTTTGATTACAGTTCTGATTTGGGCTTGTTGGAAGCATAATTTTCAGCTGTCAAATGCACAACACCAGGTAATAAATCAGTTCCATATCTATTTTAGAAGCATACCTCCTGAAGGACTCTGGGTAATTGTTCTAATCTGGACTGATTGTTTTCAGATCTGTCACACAGCTCTCACGCTGGGACTTCCCTTCACCATAACCTAGATGGACTCTTCATCTTCGTAGCCCCTTTTACTCTGTCAGACCTGTGGCAGAGTGAAAGGGGGCTGCCTCCCTTTCTGTTTGAACCCTCTTTTTGATGGAACACATCCTCTAATAGTGTCGTGAGAAAGAGAGCACAGAAGATCCATTTTTTGAGATCCCACGTATCTGAAATTATTCTATGTTCACGGTTGATGAGTAGCTGGGCTGAATTGGAATTCCAGGTTGCAGTTCATTTTTCTTCAGGATTTTGAAGAGAATGCTTCAGTGTCTGATTACGACCTTTCAAATGTGACCCCTTATTTCTGTCTAGCCACATTTAGGATCTTTGGATCCTTGGGATTCTGAAATATCATGATGTTACGCGTTGATGTCTACTGTTTTATCATTCACTTCAGAGGACTCTTTCGACCTAGAAACTCATGGCTTTCAATATTTAGGTTTCTCACACTGTATCTTTAAAGTTTTGGCCTCCTTTTCTTTGCTTTTGTTCTTTCTCAAAGACCTAATAGGTGAATGTTTTGCCCTTGATTAGTTCACTAATTTTTAAAAATATTTTCTTTCCTATTTATTTTCTTTCTCCTTTTGTTCTAATTTTTTGGAAGAGTCCTCACTTTATCTTTCATACTTGTATTAAATGTTTTATTTCTGCTACAGTATTTTTACTTCTTATGACTTTCTTATCCTATGAATTTTTAAACTTCTCGTTATTGCTTCGAAAGTAAAATTTATTCAGTTCTATGAATATTAATGATTCTTTATCTTATCTTTTATTTCTTCCACTTTTACATTGCCTTTTTCTTCTGAGTTCCTTTCATCTTGTTCTCGTCTCTGACTTTCATATGAAATGCTTCTTTCATATATCTAGTGGTCCCGGGATATCTATTCCTATTGATAATTCTGTTTTGATGAAAGAAATTCCAATTGGTGGGCTTCATTGCAGGGTGGTCAGAACTCAGGAATGTCAAAAAATATAGACTATTTTTATTGAGCCAGTCAAGTACTCCAGAAATAAATCTGCCAATATACTGCCTGTTGGATCTAAGCTACCACTTCCCACACTCTACGATGAAGAGGCTTGTCAATGTATGGTATTTAGATGTTCTCTTAAGTCCTCTGTTATCAATATATCATCTCGTCTTGCACCCATCTTTCTTAGGTCTGATTTTTCTAAGATGCAAACCCCCTGTTTGCTTCGGGGGTTGAGAAAAGGAGTGGTTGACAGGCTCTCCAGCATTGTGAGCAATATGGCGAAGACTAAAGTACTCTGTACCAACCTCCCATCAAGACTCTTCATTTTATTCCCACCCCTGCCTTTTTCCATCAGAGGCATGTGGTGCCTTCTGGAGTTCTGTGGCCCGCTTCTTGTTGTCCGCCATCTACAGGCAGTTATCTTTTGCTTTTCCCACTCTGCTCTTCCATCTGCCAAAATTTTGATAACTTTTTAAAAATTTACTTCCCATGTTCTATTGTCCTTTGGATCATGCAATTTTTTTAAATTCTTTTAATATTAGTTTAGTTGGGATTTGGTAGAGAAGGAAGATAAAGTGTATTGAATTCATACTATTTAACTATCAGTCTAATAACATTTTCAGATGTCTTTTTTCCTTCCCAAACATATCACTATATCCTAGCAGGTTTAAATTTTTAAGAGACATGCGTGCACATATATAATAAAGCAGAGTCATTTCAATATTTTATATCCTTTAAAAAGACTAGTCACAGAATAAAGGAATATGTAGACCTAAGTTTTATCATTTCAGCCTGTGTGGATATCCTCTAATGAAAACACAGATTGTACTACAAAAGCAAATAGTATTAAAATTGGCTGCAGGCTAAGTAAAAAAAGGACATCTTCCCAATATAGATGACTTTTTGGCTTATAAATATTAGAAAGTAGTAATGATATATCCGCATGCTAACATCCCTATATTTCTTTCATTAACTTTGTCAAATTCTGTTTTCAAAGAGCTACGCTTGTCCTTAAAAGACAAATTCAACTTGTTCGGAAGCCAGGTTCAGGCAATGTCTTTCTCAGTGGCCTGCTGAATTGACTCTGATGAGATATGAAACAGAGACATCTAAAGGAATTTTTAGGAACTGAAACATGAATATCTATCATCCTTTTTGATTGATTCCCTTGGAAATGAAGTGTTTAGTTTATTACGAAGCTAGGAAACAATGCTTTGTAAAATTAAATCCAAAGCCAAAATAAAATGCTTTTTGGAACAAGTTAAGAGAAGGCTACAATCACCAACAGTTTGTAATAAAGAGTTACTGTAATAAAAAATATCACTTATTTTTCCTAAAATTATTGGAAGTAAATTGACTCATATTAGCTATTTCTATTCATATTATATTTTGATTTTTACTGTATTTGTCCATAGTGCTATGTCTGCTATAGTTGCCTAAAAAAAGGAAATAATTATTGAATGAGCAATTAATTAATTGACTAATATTCTAAAGAAATATAATTAATGTATTTTTTCTGACTGATTATTTTAAGTAATAATTTCCAGTTCTCAACCTTTCCCTTGAAAGGGCTTAGAGAAGGTATGAAAGAATTGTTTGTGCAAATTTAAAATGTTATCACACACAATAATGGCATTTCTCCCAAGAGCTTTATTTTCCCAAATGGATTAGAAGTAATAATGAAATTAAAATCTTCTTTTCAAAGACAGTTAGATAATGCCTTCTTGTTTGACAGGCTCTGAGTTGTTAAAAGCTTTTCTCCAAGCCATATAATTGCCATAAAATAGCTCCATTTGAATTATTTTTCCTGGAATCCAGGGCCTAGTTCCAAGGCCATGAGAAAGTCAGCTTCCTTAATGTAAGTTAAAAAATAAACATAAGAAATAATAGCAAACCACATGTCAGATTTTTTGAAGGTACATATGCTCTATCTATTTTCATGAATATACTTCTTCCTCGTTCCCTTTTTAGTTAATAAATAGATCCTCTCTAATTTAAGAAAGATAAAAAGAAATAGGGAAATAATAAGAAATGAAAGAAGGAATATTAAGTTCTCTGTGCTGCACACCATTCTAAGTGGCAGAGTCTTAATTATTAGAACACGTGATAAAAGAACATGGCAGAGGTCAGAGGAGCTTTGAAAACCAGCCAGGGTTTTACTATTCTTTTAAATTAGACTAAGTTCAATTAATTCATGAAGCTATGATATAAATTCAACCACCACCTGGCAAAAGTCACCTGGCAAAAGCGAAGAGTAAAAACCCAAATGACCCTAAATCTTGTTCAGGGCACCTCTGTCTGCACATTCTCCTGCACCTAACTTTTCAGCTGATTTTAAGAATAAGAAAGCGATTTGTCTTTATGTTTTGAAGACCACTTCTGGATATTTTACAATGTTCAAAATAAAGTTAAGAGGAAAAGTACAGGATAGAATGCTATCTATGCAATATGAACAAATTTTGCTTTAAAGTATCAAAATATTAAAGAGAAAGAATCGATCCACTCACCTAAGTTACGCAGCAATAGCAAATGAATCCATAATCTTAGGAGCAGACAACAAAGTTTATTTCTTGATTGTGTTACGTATCCTTCATAACTCATGGTCCGATCTATTACAGGTCTTTTTTGTCCTGAGACATAGGCTGATGATGGAACCATTTTCCTGAGATGGCGGGGGTAGTAGGGGAGAGGGACAGAACCATAAACCCTTGCATAAACCCTAAGCCATTCTGCACTCCACTCTAGGAAATGGTTCTCATTTCTACTCATATTTTCTCTTCCAAAGCAAGTAATGTGGCTAAATCTGATAAAATGATGCAGGGAGGCATAATCCTGCCACAGGGGAGCAATGAAGATTTGAAGACAATAATATTATCTGCCACAGTTCCCCATTTGGTCCCAAATGTGTATTTTCCTCCTTCCATATGCAAAACATATTCATCTCCTTTCTCAAGAGAGACAAACCCACATGACATCAAGGTCAAAGACTAGAATCCTGTGAGCATCTCCGCAGGTGTACAGACATGGCTCCTCCAATCCGGAAGCCTAGGAAATGCATTATAACTGCCTGACCCAACACACAGTCAACATATGATGGGTGGATTTCGGCCAGAATAATGGCCATAAAGGTTCTTTTTTGTTTTTCAATTACAGCTGACATTCAATATTATTTTGCATTAATTTTAGGTGTACAGTATAGTGGTTAGACACTTACATAATTAACAAATTGATCCCCCAATTAGTACCTACATGGCACTATATACAGTTATTACAATATTTATTAGCTATATTCCCTATGCTGTACTTTACATCCTCACGACTATTTTGTAACCACCAATTTGTACTTCTTAATCCCTTCACCTTTTTATTATTTAGAAGAACATTACAGATGAAGAACAATCTTAATTATAAAAATTTTAGCTGTTAATTAAAACAAAATCTTTCTGTGTAATGTTAACCTAGAGTACCTAGTTCTATATAAACTTGAAATAAAACTACATTTCTTTTCAAATGTTTTGTAACTCAGAATGTCTGCTGAGCTTTAATCTGACTCTTTTCCCAATCACTTTTTTTTTAATCAATGAGATTTTACATTTGTTAAGTGCACATTTTTGTGTGATTGCCTATTTGCATTAGGAACTCTTGAAGGATGTCTTGAGGTCTATTTAACTCACTCTTTACATTGACTAATCAATTTGTAGCTTAAAATATGTCATAGAAAACAACTAAAGTGAATGCAAGAGACTAAAGCGACTAAGTTATCCAAATAGATATGTAATCAACCCCAATCTTATTAATATCTGTTTTCTTAATTTTTCTCACAACTGTTCTCTTGCATTCCCTCCTTCATGCCCCTGATCAAGACTCCCAATATTTCTATAAGACTTTGTGTCAGATCCCCTTGCATAAACCCTACCCTATTCAGCACAACACCCTAGGATCAGCCTAAATCTACACTGTATAATTGTCTTTCCCCTATATTATTCCACTTTATAGTAACCTTCAGTGGTTCCTTATGGCCTACAGCATAAATTCAGGCTCTTGAGCCTGGCATCTGCAGTCCTTAATTATTGATGCCCCAATCTGCCTTCCTAACTATCCCCACATCCACAGCTAAAACTTCGCTAACACCCTCCTTTCTGACTGAGCCCGTATATTTCACTGTCCCGCAAACAAATCACAGATTGCTTTCTGGGTTACGACACTCTGTGGATCCAATAGATCAAGAGCACTGCCTGTAAAACAACAGGATGTCAGCCCTTTTTCATTCTTGGGTCTTATGAATACGCCATATTTTTTGGTTCAAAGGCAGTGGAGCAGGGGTGGGTACGATTGCCTCACCTGTAATTTGTGCTGCTACCTCCATCCCCGCCATCCCTGTGCTTCAGACGTATTTACTGTCTTTCTTGATTGTATTCCACAATCACTCACCTCTGCCATGGTGAACCTTTGCAAACCACCCCACCATGTTGCTGGTCAAACCCCGACACTTGCTGTGCAGGCTCCCCACACTTGGGACTGGCCTGCTGTTGGCTACCAATAATATAGTGGCATCAGGTCTCTCCACTACAGCTCTCTGGAGCTCCTCAGTGTCCCTGCCTTTGTGTCTCTGACCAGGAGAAAAGATCCTAGCCCTCCATGCATCCCACCCCTCCACTGGCAAGCAAAGAGGAAGGAATTCCCAGCAGAATTACTGGCTGATACATTTGTTCAGTTTTACAATCTGTCTAGGGAACACAGGCATCAGTAGCAGGGTAGGATCAGGCACAAACTCATGTTATGCCCTGAATGACTTGCTGGCTCCTTTCTTACGATGATTTTTTTCTCTCATGGGCCATATAGTTCCTCCTTGCTGTCTAGCTGACTTCCTCTTGGGCCCACCAGTCCATACAACACTTCTGTCATTAAATCAATAAATTGTTAAATCCTACATTTCTCATTTAAAATGGTATGACAACTCAGTATGCAAAATGAAAAAAATCTAAAGACATTCCTCAATTCTATTATATAATAAATTAAAAGTCCCAACACAATTCTGTAGATGTTTCTTTTCTTTGATTTCTTTTCTTTGATTTCATATGTTCTTTAGTTAGAAGAAAGAAACTTACTCAAGTGTCAGAAACCAGACCCCAGGAAGAGTAGGATAAGATGACAGGATGGCTCGGGACTCAAGGTGACTCTAAAGGCTTCCAACAGCTGCTCACGAATCGTCATGAAAACAGCCATTCATGTGACTCTGCTTCTCCGAGCAGTTCCTTCTTCCCATGCATGAGCCACTGCTTCTAATCTAGTGGTTCTCAAACAATCTATGGTCCAGGAATGCTTCCCCACCCCCACACCCCACTATTCCCCAATTCATCATAGACTAATACTTCTATAAAACAGAAAATCACACATTTGGATGTCAAAGTAATGTTAAACTGCTTTACCGTCCAAAGGCTCAGCTTCCTCCCTTTCATTTCGCTTATTGCAGAGTAGTAACAACACACAAGCCAGCTCTGAAGCTCAGGCCACACTTTCGGCAGCACTGCGTCTGCTTTCTCTTAGTTCCTGATGCCACATGTTGTTGGGGTGCAAGTGTCCTGCCATGTTCTCCCCGCCCTTTCTTATGTTCCAGCCTTTACATCCTGCTCCTTCCCTGCATGCTAACTGCCTTCTCAATCGTAGCTGGTGTTCTGGAGAAAGGAAATTATATTGGCTCATGTCATCTTTTCTGCTGTGATGGTGGCTGTTCTGGGTTCCCTTGTCTACCCTTATCCAATAGCCTCTGAGTAGATAATTGCTATCACATGGTATGACACATGGATGACTAAGAAGCATCTCTTCAGAGACCACGAGCATGGCATGGATACTCTGATTGGCACATCATTTTCAGAGGTTTTTTTTTTTTTTAATTAGTTCAGTTTCTAAAAGAGCAATATAAAATATCTGTGTTGCCAGATTAAGTCCTACTTAAGTAATAAATGTGATTTTCTCTTACTTGAAAGAGCTGACTGTTCAGTATCTTCCAGGCAAGGTGGAGATGCTGAGATGCTGAGGTCAGTGACTGCCAAAGCGGTGCTTCACACGCGACTCCTAGTGCTCACCTTAATTGGATGTGCCATTAATCTTTGTTCACTAATATGACCTAAATCGGGAACGAGTAAACACGTTCTTCCCAGAGGGTACAAAAAATTTTTAATCTACTTTCTCTGTGGTAGGTCATGGTTGCAGAGAAGCTACTTTAGAATTAAGTTTCTCTTAAGGGAAAAATAAGCAAAACAGGCCTCAAGAATTTTCCTCTTATTCCTGTCCCTTTCTGGTCCGAAGGAAAGAGAAAAGGTAGCCAGAGGACTCAGAAAAAGCAGTGAATAATGCCAACCAAGGACAAAACACAAACACCCAGAATTTAGACACTCACATTAGCCAACTATTGGCTCCACAGCATAAAAGACCTGAAGTCCTATTAGACACAGTTCAAAGGACTTCAGGAAGATTCCAGTGATTCACAAGTTGATGCCAGAATCCCAGTGAGCTTTTGGAGCGACCTGCATACCCCAGATCAATTAAGTCAGAATTTCCAGGAATATGTCGGGAGAAAATACATTCCAGATTCTCCTTAAAAGCCCCATTTGACACTTTTAATCGAACAATCAGTGCCTGTTAATTATTTTTAGCTCCCCATTTTATGCTTTAAGGATCCTAGTTTGGATGGTAAATTATATGGCCAACCTGGCAAGAGCTGTATTTTTCTGGCTATTTGTCATGTCATCTTCATGTGCGCCCAGGATTATAGAGCACTGATTTAGTGCAAACTTCTCATCTTGTTGAAGGAAAAAGCAAGGTCCTAAGACTAAAAATCAGACAAAGTCACCAAGTAGTTAGCGGCTCACACTCTATCACACTTACCTGACAGATTCTACCTTTCACAATTCCCTTGGAAGCAAAGAAAAGAAAATCTCTACTACCTTTCTTCCTGACCTCTCCTCTCTGTATAAAACTAGCTAGCTGGTTCCAGGACAGTTGATAATGGAGAGGTGAAAGGAAACTAATATTTATTGACTATGTCGATGTGCCAGGCACTAGTCATCTTAAATACAGAGGGGCGAGGCTAAGATTAGGCTACCTCCTCATTACCACACACCTTCCCCCCAGCCCCCATTCCCGCCCTCCCTAGTTTATACTGATATGCTAGGGCCAAGTAGCCTCCAGGAAAAAGAATTAATAACACATTCCAATATGTTTATTTTTTCAACTGAGACAAAAGAGAGGCAGAAGCAACCCAACTGCAGGGTGAAATGGACTTCTGAAAGAATTAACACTTGGGGGGAGAAAAGGAATCAAGCAAATAAGTAGGACTCCACAAGGGGAGTGAGTGTGGAATGAGGGAGCTCAGTGAGATCATGGTGGATGACGTTTGAAACCTGAGCTCACCAAACTGCAACACAGTTTTGCTAACCCGCATCACTGCCCATTCTGTGGCTAGCACTGCTGACCCAGATGTGTGTGCACGCCCCTACCCACAGGAGTACCAGTAACGAAAATGACGTTACTCTCTCTCGTGTGCCATTTGCAAAGAATCTAACATCTTGGCCTCGTAAGATTAACCGTCACACATTTAATGGTATTGCCATAGCACACTCTTTGCCATGAAAACTGGATGAGGGGGTTTTCAGCCTGTGGCACATACTGGGCAACATATCTACAGGTGACTTAGGCCACCAGCTCAGTGTCCCCCGACCTTAGGATGGTTTCCTTCTGAGACCATTGGGATCTTTATTCGCAAGAAGGGGTCAGTCAAGACCATCTTAACCCATTACTCAAGCTTTAATTCAGTGGAAACTTTCAATAACAGGCATTAGAGAATCTTAATTCTTTTTCTCTCAGGAGACTTCTATGTCAATGCAAACATGGTCACTTCCTACCCACCCCCCACCTCTGCTTACACAGGACACCTTGAGAGGGGTGGCCTTTGGCAAGCCACAAAAAAAAAAAAAAAATCCCAGTGAAACTCTGTGCCCAGGGTCCTGAATTCATTATCCCTTTTCTTTAATTATTTAAAGGGGGGCAACCAAATATCACTGTGCAAAAGAACAGCATCAACAAATGTCAATAGCAAAATTCTGTCAGCCTTTAAGTGGTAGCTCCCGCCACTAAAGTTCTAATTAAATCATGGGTTGCCAGATAAAATACAGGGGAACTCGGTTAAACTTAAAATGCAGATAATTGACAAAAAATTTAGTGTAATATTTGGGACATGCTCATACTAAACAAATTATTTGTTGTTTCTCTGAAATTCAAATTGAACTGGGTGTCCTGTATTTTTATTTGCTAACTCTGGCAATCATTAACTAACTGATGTCTCTACCATCACAGACATTTCCAAACCCACCCACTCATACTGATCCAAGTCACACCCCCAAGGAGGAGAACTGGAATCCGAAAGAGCTCCATGCTGGCAGTCAAACAATATCAAAAGGATTGACTCTGACTGTGAATTGCTACATGCAGACTTTTGTTATAAAGAAGATTAATAGAATCATATGGCAAAAAAAAAAATAAGGGAGTATCCCTTTGAGTTCTGCATGGGTGAATCAACATCCTCAAAATTCATGCTAATTCCAGACTGACTTCTACCCTTGGCAACCCCACAGTAAGTTCCCAGTGAAATCTTCCCTCCTTTAAAGAATTACTTTATACATTAGTACACTACCAATCTCTACCAACCTCTACCTAGGCAAAAAAACAAAACAAAACAAACAAACAAACAAACAAAAAAACAGGCTAAGTGAATCTAGTCTCATATTTCATAAACCTCAATTATAAATTTTTAAGAATACTATTTTGAGAGATGTAGAACCTTTTGAAGAAACATCTGAGATAAATCATTAATAGTTATGGTATTTAAAATTTTAATTTAATGCAACTTCAGCCTATTCTCTATTTTTGTATGAAGGTCCATGTGTGTAGCCCACACCAACACATAACCACTGTTACTGATCTTTGTAACCCTGAAGCCAGATCTTTGAGTGTCACTTGAATGGTGAATCTCACCATGCTTTGCTCAATGTATATCTTTTTTTTTTTTTTTTTAATTTATTGAGGTGACATTGGTTAAAAAAATTATATTGGTTTCAAGGGTATTATGCAATAATATGTCATCTGTATATTGCATTGTGTGTTCACTATCCAAAGTCAAATCTCCTTCCGTCACCACATATTTGACCCCCTTCACTCTTACCTACCTTTCTCCTCCCCGTTTCCCTCTGGTAACCACCAAACTGTTGTCTGTGTCTATGAGTTTTTGTTTGTCTTGTTTGTTGCTTTCAATTTTATATGGTTCTCAATTTTTTCTGTCTGACTCATTTTGCTTAGCATGATAATTTCAAGATCCATCCATGTTGTTGCAAATGGCAGTACTTCATCCTTTCTTATGGCTGAGTAATATTCCATTGTGTATATGTGTGAAGGGATATCTTTATAAAAGTGGTGAAATGAGGACCTGAATTCATTTAGATCACAGATAGCAAACAAACAATGTTGACTTGCTGTCTGCCATGATTTGGGAATATCCTGGATGACACCCCAGATGTCAGCCTTCACCTTGGTGGATGCTCAGGTGCTAGTTACAAACATTATGTAATCTCTAGCCCACTTTGCTAACTCATCATATTCATGTGTTCTTGGGTACTTCTTGGATAATGCACTTTGGCGTGTACTCCCAGATTTTGTTATAACCCAAATCTTTCTAATTAGAGATATAAGACTTATTAATAATCATTACTATATTAAATTTATCATTATTAAAATAACAATAAATTTTGCTATAGTCTTAGTGGGTAGACGCTCAGACTATGAGCAGAAAATTGCTCACCTTTATGATTATCTCATGCTGATGCCATGAGAAGCCTTTTAAAAAAATATTTCTATGGTTAAATAACATGTAAGTAGTACTTACCACCTGTGCTAAGCTTTTCAGTTCACTACAAAATATTCTGCTGAAAATCTGAGGAAATATAGGTGTGAAGAAAATCCCAGGATTGGGACAGAGCTGAGGACAGAGAACCAATGGCTAGTGATCCATACGTAAAGCTAATAGTTCACGTCCCTGCTCAGGTTTGCTGTGCTGCAAGTGCCTCCCTTCCCATACCACACCCTCCTTCCGGCATCTGACATCCTCACTTCCGAGCAGAAGGAGCTGGGCAGGTAAACATCATGATTTTCATCAGCTAAGCATCGACTACATGTTCCCAAAGCATCCAAACAATTTCCTGTTCCTGTACATGTTCCTTAACTAAAACCCAAATGACAACTGTCCTCCGCTCATCCTCGTTAAGCTGTGCTCAAAGAACCTACTCAAATTTCCATGAAATCAGTTTCCCAGGAAGAGACTCTCGAGTACCAGGTACACTGTGAGTGGGATAATGGCGAGAACATGTCTGTTGCCATTGTTTCATCAGCATCTAATATAGTTCACGACACATATGTGTTCTAGGCATACCCAGGAGAAGAAGAAGGAATATGTGTTTGGACCCTACATACATACATTCAGGTAAAACAAATCACCTTATTAATGTTAACAGTTCTTAATCATTACCATACTCCAGACAATTCTGAAGGAAATTCGGAGGTCTTGAAAGGCATTCTGATATCAGCATTTATAGTAAGTTATTTTTAATTTCTCATTCTCTCTCTCTCTTTTACTGTCCATATTCTGCTATTCATTTAATATTTATTGAGTATTTGCTATGTGTAAGAAAATCTGTACTGGATGCTGTGGACATCTAAAGTTAGTGGACTTCCCAAGCATTCCAGTAAAGGCTTTCTCTTTTCTTTGAGCAAACTCATTAAACTACCCCTAAGAAATCAGTTAATAACATTTACTCATTTTTAATCATTTCAGCTGCTAAATGCAAAACATTTCTAAGCTATGAAATTATTTTTCTATAGAAAAAGATCATTTTCCCAATTATAATAAATTTAAAAGATTTTAGGGGGAGACTATAACAATATAGTATGTATCAAGGAAAGCTGTGTGGTTTCTATTTTGGTTGATGTTATATATTTGGCCACATTTCTAGACTAAAAAACAAGAATATGGTAATAAGTTTCTAGACATATTCCCCAAACAGGTTTACATAGAAGTTCTCCTGATCCTGATTATAACTCTGTCAAGTAGGTGGGTGGTTTTAATAGGTCACTGGGGTTTGGGAACCACGATGCAGAAGTATTAAATGGTTTCTCCTCCATCAACAGAGAATTAATAACACAGCCTCTTTGGAAGGCAAACCTATTCTTACAGTGAAATAAGCATGGATCTGAGAGTCATAAAACTTGAATTTGAAACCGCATGATTTTGGAAAACTACTTAATCTCTCTACACATCTGCTTTTCACTCCATAAAAAGAAAATATTAGGTTGAACCAATTGAAATTGCCAATATGCAGTCATTTTGTACAAAAATGGCCATTTCTTTCGGTTCAGGCTCCTAATAATATTAACTTAAAAGAGTTGTTCTACGTATTAAATACTATACTCTATTTAAAGCACCTGCATGCAGCCCAGAATAGAGAAGTGCGAAATAAATGTTAGCTTTTTTCGCCCAGCCAGTATTAGGCCTACAGCCTCAGCATAATTTTCTCAATCATGCACCAGCCATTTGTATCACCACATGGCTCCTCCAAACCTTTTTAGATTTTAGACCAAGTAAAATACATTATCTGAAGGTATTTTAAAACACATTAGCTAAAATGTTAACACATTTTGAAATTTCAGAAGGTAAGACAAAATAACAAACAGGACTATAATTGCTGCTGATTTTCAGGTTTACTTCAGCAGTGTAAAGGCTAGGTTTGCCTTTGATTACAACTGAATATCGTTATGGAGTGACAGCCAGACATTTGTGCGGAACATCTAATAAGAACTAGGCAACACTGACGTGGATTATCCAGGAAACCATCAATTTTAGAAAAAAAGTGAAGGGGGGAAATAAAACAACATAACAAAGAAGCTATAAAATGAAGCCAGTACAGACCTGGACAAGCACAACACCTAAATTTTCTCAGGTACTGTGCGTGTTTCTATGGTCTCCATACCTGCACCCTGTTATTCTTAAGAGACACTAAGTGACCCAGAGGGAATCCTATCTGTCTGGTAAAGCCACGTTTCTCAACTATGAACTCAGCTTCAAGTGGGTATTTAGATCAATGAGAAAAAAAAAGAGACTATCCAGCAAAATCAACCAAATCGATCCTGATGATCAATAGGATTTTTGATCCTCATCTTTTATTTGAATTTCATTCTTCTCATTTTATTTCCTTTCTCAAAGACCATTCGTTCTTAATGACCTTCTACAGTATAATAGTCATGGAGCCATTCAATCATTGAATAACTATCTATTGAGAGTCTAACGTGAACTCAGCACTCTATCAGAAGCCAGATAAACATTAAAGAAAGTTTTCCTGATGCTTCTTAAGTCTCTCTTTTTCTCATCATTGAAAGAAGAATCGCAATATTTTACATACTTGCATCATCCTCTAAGGATTCTTGCATAATCAACTGTTGCCACATCAAACCCTAATGAAAATACAGTCAGGGCATGATCATCTTTCCCTTCAGACTGCTCTGTACATTAAGAAGTAATGGCCAGTGTGACTTTAGAGGACACCCAAGCTCAACTCAAGCTCTATGCCTGGAGCTTAGAATATGTGATCCACAAGGATGACTATAAGCTCTTCTTTCTCATTTCTACTGTTGACACGGTCACGAGGTGCCTCTTGTCACATAATAGCAACCAGAGCTTTCTGTGGAGACTTGTGAAGCCATCTAATAATGAAAGGCTCATCAATAGGGGGCCATAATTTTAAGCATGTCTCTAAACTGTTAGCTGCTCAGAACCTGAGTAAGACTCAAACTGTGTGGGTCTGAACTGCATTAATCTGAGTCCACTCTGCACCGGTACATGTTCTTTGCCTTGTGGATGTTCACTCAGGCAGTGGGGAGCGGAAGACAGATAGAGAGTAAAACCACCTAATTATGTAGAAAGAGATAGTGGCAAGACCACATTCTCAAAGAAATAATCAATTAGCATTGGATTTCTACTCTGTGTAAGGTTCCCATCCATGCAAAGGACAACAGGGCCCTGTTGTTTGACAAAACATTTATTCAGGATCATTGGTATCGACTCGAAGTGAGTCAACAAGACTGGAAAGTTCACGATTCTCCTTCCTTCAGTAGACAATGCTGTGTTTCCTTGGCAACTGAGCGTGTTTGGTGAGGTTTTCACTTTCCTTTCTACTTATGAAGCACAACATAAGGAGGGGGTCCTACCACCGGGGATTTGGTTCAGAAACAGGTTCCTGTGCCTGAAGTTGCTAAGCGTAACCTCGCCCTTTATTAGATTTGTTTTATATCTCTGTGGTCATGTGTTGGGCAAATAATAGAAGATAACTGAAATAGAAAAAGCCATTTTTAATGCCTGAGTTATTATTTCCTCATCGGCATCAGGAGGCTTCTGAAATTCAAGTGACTAAGAAGTTCTTACTCTTAATTAGCCAACAACATAGTTTATTTTCAAAAGTAATCAACTTATCTATGTAAATGGGAGAGCAGAGTAAATACTTGGTTTCCTGCTAGGTCAAGTTTTCTCAGCAACTCTGGAGCTTTAAAAAGAACTCTAAGCTCAGGCAAAAGTCAAAGGACTCAATCTCCTTCTCCACACTGGCATGGCTGATTAGAGGAGGATGAAGAGACAGTGGCTATGGTGCCAATCACAAATGTCCACTTTCCTGGAGATAGAATGTCAAGCACCAGTGTCCCCACTCTCCTCACCACTGTGTTCTCCCTTACTTCATAAACCCCTCCTCCCAAGTCAACTCCACGGAAGAACTGCAGACTAGGCATCCTCTGCCAGAAGAAAGACAAATACCGTTCTTGACCTGGGGCTGTGGATAAAGCCACTTCAACCAGAGGCTCTTGGAAAGACATTATTCAAACCAATATCTAACCATTTTGGTTTCTTTGTGTATTTGCTACATGGCAGCTCCCACTTTGTAGAATCTCCTCTGGGTCAGAAGCCAACCTTTTATTCTCATGTTCTAAGAAACAAACGGGCTCATTGTGAGACTGAAGGTCTTTTCTCTGATGGTGATGTTCTTGATCTTTCCCTCACTGACCCCAAGTTATACGCCATACCTGGAGACACCCTAGTCTCAAGCTTTGTTGGGTAATTAATTGTATAGAGAGGACAAACCATATTTTGTAATCTTCCTTCACCGGTACATTACTCAAACACCAACACTTACATGCTCCTTAGTTCTGAGGGACTGACTCTCTATATTCTAACTGCTATAATTCCCTGCTGTACCAAGTTGAATCATATAGCCTCCAATTTCAAGTCTACACAGAACCCCAGAATGAGAACTTATTTGGAAAGAGGGTCATTGCAGATGCAATTAGTAACGAGGAGGTCATATTGGGCTAGGGTGGACTAAAAGGGACTTTATCAGAGGAGAGGACACACAGAGACACTGAGACATATAGGGAAGATCAAGTGATGAAGAGACTGAATGATCCAGCTGCAAGCCAAGGAGTGTCAAGGATTGCCAGCCACTGACTGCCTAAAGCTAGGAGGAGGCAAGGAAAGATTCTCCCCTAGAGTCTTCAGAGAGGGTATGGCCCTGCTGCCCCACTTCTAATCTCCAGAACTGTGAGAATAAACTTCTGTTGTTCCAAGCTACTTGGTTTGTGGCTATTACAGCAGCCCTAGAAAACAAATACATATACCTCAAGTAACTCCAGCCAGGTCCCTTGTTTCTTATTACAGTTAAAAAATAGATTTTAAAATTGAAAGAATTCAAAAAGAGAGAAGCCAAAACTTCTATCGAATTACTTTTTAGTATATTTTGGGGTCATAGGTGAAAATATATTTTTTTTTAAAAATGATACAAGTTGCCTGGAGAATTCTATTCCCTTAGAAGCCTTAAGCATTACCGCATATAACTTCAGTTCTTCTGATGTGTATGATCGGTGTCCTATGATGAAGAGAGACATAATGAAGACTAGAATAGTGATGGCTTTTTAAACTAGCCACAAAAGCAAGTTTTACGAGGATTTTTCAAGGACGTTAAACACAAACTTCTAGAGAAAGATGGCAAAGAGGCATAAACTCATGTAACACTATCTTCCAAAAATAAAAAGAGTGAAGAGAGAGCACATTACTACTGGTGAAACAAGTAGAGAAAGCTTAACTCGACCAATCTTTTAAAAGTTTCATCCAGAAATAGAACCATTAAGAGAGAAAATAGGCTCCCAGAACTAACATAATAATGACTTGCTCTGACTCCCAGAGAAGGAGGGTAGTATAGGCAGAAAAGGAAAATAAACTCAGAAAACCCTCACCAATACCAGTTTGGAACAAACTCAACTTGATGATATAGGAGCTGCTACGGGTGGGCATGTGTAATGTTCTAGATACTCCTCTTTACTGGCACAGACTAAAGAGTGGTTCCCAGAAGCCAGAAGCACCACCACACTCACCCACATATGCACTCCCCCTAAGGAGGGGAAGCACCAGAAGTATCCTTTTCCAGGACAGAAGTGCTCCTCTGAAAATGTCTTTAATGTAACTATGGAGAAAGAAGCAGAAACATAGTCGAGGTCTCTTGAAGGTAAGTGTTCTTTCCAGCAACTATGCCCGCTGCCCTCAGAAACAGAACATTAAACCATCAACACCTTGTCTCTAGTTCACATGATAAGATAAGGGTGCAAAGAAAGCCAAAATAAAAATAGAAGGGTGAAAAATGGAACACACCCAGACTATTGAGGGCAATGAGAAGGCTTAGACACCACATACTCCCCTTTCAAAAATGAAAAGCCTGAAATCCAAAGGCTCATCAATAATGCAAAAATACTAGAGAAGGAAAAAAACAGTTTTTTCAAAAGGACATAGAATACTAAAACAACGACAGCAAACACTATTCTAAAATGATACAGTCTCCAAGAAATTACAGTTTAGACTTTGCACTGACAGAAAACAAAGAAAAGTATCTGTGAAATAAGATGTCAGAGAAGAGATAAAATCATAAAATTAAAAATTTTAAAGGAAGGGGTAATAAAAAAAAGTTGAAGACCATAGACAGCTAAAAATTAATAAATAAATGGTCCTAATAAAAATTAATCAGACCTTATCTTTTCTCTGTTCAAACCCACCTAGTGTTTATAACCCATTCTGACATAGCCCAGATTCCTAGAACACTCTACAAGGCCCAACCTGATCTTAACCCTAGTTAGCATTCTAACCTCATTCCTCTGCTCTTCGCCCCATTTTCTATGCTCCAGTTCAAGAGGCCTCTTGGCTTTTCCTCAAATATGCCAGACGTGCTCACTTCAGGGCCTTTGCACTTGCTGTTCTCCCTGCCTGGAATGTTCTTGATCCAAACATCTGTAGGTCTTGTTTACCCATCTCCTTCAAATGTCACTCTCCCACGGACTCTTCTCCTGACTACCCCCATTTAAAGATAACCCTCACTCTGGCACTCTATATACCTCCTTTTCCTGTTTTACTTATATTTACTTATTTATCTATACTATACAGATATTTACTTATCTGTTTTGTTTATTATCTTTGTCTTCCCACTAGAATTGGGAAGCAGAGATATTCATGGGTATGTTGTTTATTTACATACCTTTAGTACCTGGAATAGTACCTGTCACATGGTAGAAGCTCAATAAGTAGGTGTTAAATGAATTAATGAGGAAAAAAATAATCTATATTAAAGCTCTCTATAGGAGTATTCAACTCCAGAAGACAGTAGATAAATAAGGAAAAATATGTGATCCGATAAGTTATCCTCAGCTCATTCATGCATAAAAGCAACAAAAAGGAACTGTTAGATATGAATGATCCCAGAAAATATGGCATCCATGACCATGTTCTGCAAACTTAATAAAATTTTATCCAACTAAGATGTAACTCAAAATATATATTCTGAGGAATGTGGAAGCTGCTTTATAAAAAGACTAACCAAGTAAACGTTAATTCCTTTTTAATTATGGCTAAGGCAAAAAAACTATTAAAGTTGCCTTAATTAAAGTTATAAAAAAAGAATGTAAATGTTATAAATCTTTAAGAAAAACTATACAATAAAAAGAAGCAGTAATCATAATGAGCTTGGTCAGTAGTCCTAGAACGTAACAGCAGAAATCAAAAGGAAGGGACAAGGGTCGTGGAAGTGATATCGTGCTATGTTCCTAATTTTTCACACTGGGAGACTGAATTTTGTTGCCAAAGTCCCCTTATAAACCATTTGTAGTGGTAAAAATTAGTTAAATCCCGTGGGAGGGCAATTTGGCGACATACATAAACTTTTTAAATATATGTGGAAATTGACAGAAAAAATGATCCTAATTTTTCACTCCTTTGCTAACGCTCTCCCACACATACTCTGGACTGGGCCATGTGGCTTGCTTTGGCCAATGCAATAATAGTGAACTTGACACAAGGGACTAGAAGAAATGCTTGCTTGTTTTCACTTCCTCTCATTGACTTCCGTCTTGCCGTGCGAATATACCCGGGAGAATTTTCTGGGAGAAATGCTGAAGCTATCTAGACTAGCCAACAACAAGTTAACCTCCAGACATGTGGGAGAGAACCATCAAGGTCAACAGGACCTCCTTGGCAACTCACAGCTGACCGCAGACTTATGACTCAGTCTAGGAAAGAATAACTACTAAGCCAACATGTCATCTTATAAATAATAATAGATGGTTTTAAACGGCTATATGAAAATAACTAACTGATACATGTACCTACCCTTGGAAAGCAATTCTTCCTTTAGAAATTTATATTAAAGGCACCCAGACCTTCTCCGAGAAGAATCGTAACATTTCTTTTTCTTATGGCAAACAATGCTGCAGGAGTATTACAGCATTTCTGCTCACAAGAATATTTATTGTAGCAGTGTTTGTTTGCAGTATGAAATATTTGGGAACTATATAAATGATCATCAACAGGGGAAGGGTTAAATGTCTTTTAGGCTAGAATAAGTATGTGGCAATTAAAAAGCATGACTTAGATTTTTTATATTTTATAATCCACAACATGTATTACCAAGTGACAAAATGAGTGCAAAATAATATATAGACCTATATAGTTTATAAATATACATGTTTATATATGTCGGGGAAAAAACGTTTGTGAATGTACACAAATTGTCAACATTTATTATCACTAGAGAATCAGAAAGAGGGTGATAATGAGAGTGAGTGACTTTCATATTTTAAATTTATAATTATAAGTAGTGATTTTGTCCTTTAAAAAAATAAGCCTTTTTAATTCTAAGGAAGGAATTTTCTCTGGAACCATACATTATTGAATATACAGTTAGTGTTTATGAATCACCAGGTATCAAACAGACTCACTGACATCCTTGCATCTGTAAACAGCTTTTGACTCAACAAGTATCTGCCCCGAGAACTCACTTCTCTCAGGCTGAGGAATCATCATCATAATCTCTATAAAATTAGGTTTATTAAGCACATTTATATTGTTTATGAGTCATAGAAAACATGTTCATTTTCCTATCTGTGTTAAAAGCTGCTTGGAAGATTGATGGCGCATTATTTAGAAAATGTCCTAGAATTCAGATGAAGTGTGAGGATTAATCATTACTAGTTACCACATAGTTACACATACTTAGAGGATAAAAATCTGAAGTTGATTAAGTGCACTGTCTCTTCTTTGATCTTTCTGTAGCAGCACTCAGACCAAAACCTCCCGAGAGCTTGGCAGGGAATCAAGAAGAGAATCTCGCCTTCCCTTGCGGATGCCATCTTGTGACATAGCAGGGGCTGGCCGAGAAGGCAAGTCAGTCAGCAGCGGTGCTTATGGAGGGAATAGGAGGAACCAGGCGGGCAGAGCTTTATGTTAGATGCTGCGGGAAGAGGGAAAAGGCCTGGGCCATAAAGGGATCTTTGACCTCAGGAAACGGCCATTGGAAATGATGCTGCCTCTTAGTCATGTCCTGCGCTGTCTCAGGTTTACTTTGTGGTGCACCTTTGCTTTCTCGGCCATACTTTTCATGAGACTTCCTCATACTACAGGGTATTCTCTTCTTCTGGTAAATATAATTCTGATCAAGGAAACTAAGGCAGACATGGGAACCCTAGCAATGATGCCGCTGTACTGTCATCCAGGCTTTCTATACCTGGACTTCCTTTACGAAAGGCAGTAGAGCATGATGATTATAGATGGTGTGATCTACAGATGATTAGAGACATTATAAAGATCTTTTGGATCTCCACACTGAGACTTACTGTTTCAGTGATGGTGGACAACTTACTTGACTTCTCTGTGTTCCTTTACGAAAGGCAGTAGAGCATGATGATTATAGCACTTACTGTCTCAGTGATGGTGGACAACTTACTTGACTTCTTGACCTCTCTGTGCCTCTGTTTCTTCATCTTTAAAATGGGTAGTGTTATGGGTTGAATTATGCCCCCTCAAATAGATGTTAAAGTCCCTTCCTCCAGTACCTGTGAAATAGGGTCTTTGCAGATGATCAAGTTTAGATGAGATGGGTCCTGATTCAGTATGACTAGTGTCCTTATGAAAATGGGAAATTTGGACATATAGGTACAAAGGGAAGACTGTATGACATAGGGAAAGGCCATCTACAAGTTAAGAAATGTCTAAGACTACCAGAAACTAGGAAAGAACCACAGAAAACAGTCTCTATCATAGGTCTCGGAAGGAACCAACCTTGCTAACACCTTGATTTTAGACTTCTAGCTGCGATACTGTGAGATGATACGTTTCTGTAGTTGAAGCAACCCAATTGCCAATACTTTGCTATGACAGCCCTCAGAAACTAATACAGAAACCAATAATAGCACCTTCCCCATGGAATTGTTATAAGGATCAAATGAGTTAACCAATGTAAAATACTTAGAACACTGCCTAGCATATGGAAAGTAATCAGTAAATACTATTATTAATTCTTCACTGAGTCCTATTCACAGTAATATATATTTGTGTATAATGTCAAAACCTGGGACCAATAAAGTGGGTTAGTTTGCTCTAAGTGCTTTTCATTGTTTTCACTATTGGCTTCCCATGCACCCAGCTCTATAATTGAGAAACAGTTTTCTCAGTTTTTTCTTAAACCATATCTCATTCTTAAGTTTGGGAAATTGATAATACACTTTTTCCCCACATGAAAGGGTCTCCTCTTTGCCCCCACTGTCCTCCTCTCTCACTTATACACCAATTCCAGGATCTAAACCCTTCAGATCTCTCTCTGTTCTCAAATGAAAACTTTCTCAGAAAGATCCAAAACACTTTTGCCTGGGGTCACTTTTAATTACCAATAGTTTAACGTGTTATTAACCTCACCAAGAGTATGGTTTGAACAAGAAGCAAAAGTCTTAAACTCAAGAATGAGTTCTACAATGAAGGACTTTTAGCCAAAAGCCCGTGGTTAGAGGGCTGAGGGTAGGGATGCAAGACACCAAGGCCTCCTCAGACCTTGGAAGGCATCCCTTATTTCATAGGCCTAGAGCAACCCTGTCAATCAGACTCAGTCACAATTCAGTCCAAACCCAATGACTTGCCTTTTACTGTGACTTTTATAGTAGACAGAAAAAGGTATCTGTCACCAGACAGAAATCCACTCAATGGAATTTAGACTCAAAGAAAACTGAGCCACCAATTATTTCAAAACCGACTTGAGCAAACTGAACGCAAACTTCCAATGCCACTGGACCAACTCTGCCGTTTGGTCTCTGCTACGATTCTCTCATCTGTCAATGGCTTACATATGGCTAAGTCCCATCAATAATCAGAACTTTATAAACCTTAAATAAAAACTGGTTTACAAACACCTCACAGCGCATCATAAATAAAATAAACAGAAAGCCATTCTGTAGGTTATATATCCATCATGGTCCCAACAGAAAATAGATGGTATGATAAAATTGGGCCACTTAAGGAGAGTTTAATTAAAGCACCATTAACAAAGATGTGGGCAGAGTAACGGAAAACCACCAGGGATGATGTAGAACCGGGGGTTAATAACTGTGCGGTGCCTCCACACTGCTAGCCTGGAGGAGCAGGGAGAGGGAGCAGTTATCAGAACCCAGAGAGGGAGAATTGTGTGGAGAGGGCTCCCTGGCAGTCTAAGGATACAGCCAGCTCATAACAATCCTGAAGGGAAGGAAACAGAGGATAAATACCCTGACTTCACTCTCCCCCCTACTCTCTGATCTCTGGACAGTGTTCCTATTGGCTAATCTCAACTAAAGCCAGGAGACTAGAAATCTTATCTTTATAATGTCTCTAAAGGTGAGCATACGACAATATAGAGCAGGATGAAGAGTGTGGAGAGTGGGTCAAGGTCACATCAGGGCCTATTCGAGCCTACATTTTCTCATGTTTGGATTCCAGTAGCCAGCCCAGTGCTGACACAGAGTCAGTAAGTTCTTACTGAATGAACCCGAGCCTGTAAGATAATGTATTCAAGATGCATGAGCTCTGTAGCTCCTTCTAACTCTGATGTGCTCTGCTTACTAATTTGTTCATTGTCCTCAAACAGTACTCAATAATTGTGGCCTGACCACAATGAAGAAGTCATCAATGTTAAAGATGAATTTCACACCCCAATTTTTAACTCTATATTCTGCTATCTCTTCTGCATAAAATACATAAATGAATTGTTCAAGTGTTACTCAGTGAGCTGTCTAAAGAGAGACCAAAATATTTAGGTGGAAACATTAATACATGACAGTAAAGGCGGAAAATTGCTCTCATTGCAAAATTCGGCATACTGAGACCATCTCGAGCTTATAAAGGAGTAAGTGTGATGTACCACAATAATGAGATATGGGGCCTATTTCTAGAATACTCCTACATTTTTCAGTGTTTTGTTTCAGTAAATACCTGGAGTCCTGTTCTTGGTACTCAGATTAGTATTCACAGTAGGTATTCACAATTACTTATTAAATTGAAAATCACAATACTTTATCAGAAATACGTGATATTTGCATTTAAGTATATAATTTGAAAACATTTCCTACTTATTTTATTTTTCACCAATGTTTAACTTAGAAATTTACACTATCTCCTTAAATAGAGATTATATTTTTCTATCAATAATTTCATTTCTCAGTAATTGTTACACACAGAGGTATACAATGAAATGCTTAGGGCCGTTGGCCAAAATTAAGCCAAGAAAAGCCCTGTATTTCCTCCCAGATATTTATTTCAAAACCCATTCTATTCCTAAAGCTCCATAATTGGTGGAAGAAGCGCCACAAAAATATGTTTTGAATCATCCAACTCATTTTGCAATCGGCTCTCCAACCGCATAAATCTCAAGTGGGCACTTGTTAATTTGTCCCTGAGGACTTACCCTGGGGTTTTCATTCCTAAATTAACCTTCTGTGACTGTTGTC
>NW_006431918.1:2117323-2155759 GCF_000325575.1 Pteropus alecto | reverse complement strand
CTTGTCGAATGCTCGTATTTTGGGAGAAAAAAAAATCGCCTTGAAAACCCCTCCAATTATAACTCCAAATACTTTTCAGCCTTTGAGTTCCCGTTTCGGAGTCTTCATTCCATTCATTTCTTTATTCTTTACATAAACATTCTGCCAATCTTCGGTGCGGTACTTTATAGCATAAAGGGTCATATGTTATCTGGCAAAACTGTCAGAACTTTACAAAATTCTTCCAATGTTTTCTCCCACTGAGTGCTCTTCCCTCCCTCACCGCTTAAAAGCCCTTTCCCAATGGGAAATGATATTCCAAGAAAACTGAACTGACTTTATCCGGCCCTCACTGCTATTTCAGTGGCACAGCTGGGACGAGATCCCTGGATTTGTAATTAGGTGATTTCATCTCAATTCTATCCCTTGCAATAAACAGCAAACAAGACCTGTATTTCACTTAAATGTTATAATTTGAAAAGAATAATATCTATATTCTTTCCTTGAAATACTTGGTTTATAAAGACATGGAAAGGAGGCTCTAATGTGAGTGAATGTGTTAGCAACTCAGAGATGAGAGCTGATAAACTGTCCCCTGAAATCATTAAAAACGCTGTTAAAAAGTTTGTTTGACATCTTAATAGGAAAATGACAAAATAAAATGCCAGTATTCCTGCTTCCCTACCTAAGGCTCTATTAGACACACTCTAAATGATGGTGACTAACACCTGCTGTCAGGCATTGCCTTCACATGCTATAAAAATAACTCCTCTAAGTAATCTAAAGAAAGTTAGAAGTGTGTGCCGGCCATCTGTCTGCTTTAATTGGCTTTTCATTAGAATCCTACCATTTCTTGAGATACGTTCCAGTTCTGTCTGTTTCCTTGGCCTTGAGTAGGTGTGGACGGCCGGCCACCTGAACACGTGTGGGTTATTAGTAACATCCGCAGCAAGGCCTCTTCCAGGCCAAAAGTTAATGCCCCTCTCGGGTGCACAGGCAGAGGCCCCGTGCACACCTTCGTATGCTTTGTGCTTGCCCAGAGGTCCGTGGAAGAACTGGTGAGGGTTAGGTTCAACTAGCACTTGCTGAGCTCTCACCGAGAATCAAATCCTCCGTTTGGCATTTTTCTGCTGCCATTGCCCCCACCATACATGGAAAGGAGGAGCTGAACAGCCGAGTTCAGAGCCACTGCCACCAGGGGAGCTACAGTGCCAGCTCATAGGAGGCATCGCATAGCTATGCAAATGTGAGGTCTATTTTCCCATGGCTACTCTTGGCTTTCAAACCTCTCCCATCCTTAGAGAGCAAAAGATCAAAGGATCGTCTGGTTCCAAAGATCTCTGGGAAGTGAAAACAGATGCAAGAGAAAGGATGAAGTGAACAACCAGAACCTTAAACTATCCATGTTTAGTTATAAGGTCCCTAAAGTAAAACCATATCATGTGCAACAAGAATAGTGTGAAATATTGCAAGGATTCACACCAGCAAAAAAGTAGGTCCTTAGCCATACTGTGGAAGGAGGTGTTAGCACCATTCTTTAGTAAGGAGGAATCAGAAATTGATATCTCAACCCACGGTGTTTCCTTTGTCATTTGTCTTACATAACTGCACAAAAATATTCATAGTTCTCTTGAAAGTGTGTGATCCTAATGTTCTTGAAAAATCCTACAGTGGTTCTCCACTATATGCTGAAATATCCCTCTAGCATTGCTAGATAATGTACTTGGTTTTGGTGGATCTTACCTGAATATCTTATCTGAGTAGAAGATAGAACATCAAATGTTCAGCATGGACCAGTCCAGGTAGATGACTTGCAAACTGTCTAGATATGCTGCACATTATGCTGCTGTGTTCCAGGATGTCAAGGGTAGAGCCAGGCCACCCTATCTTAGATAGCATCTTCTCTCTATTTCCAAAGGGAAGACACAATCAGCACATCCGCCATTATATGGCCAATTCACCATACTGTGTACTGCCTTCCTCCTGGCCAAGGCACCATGGTAAGATGGGATAGTGAAGAAGAGAGAGAACAAGAGAGGGAAACCAGAAGAGGCCTAAAGGTGAGCAGTCCTGTCTGTGAGCAACAGCTGAAGGTACTAAGAGTGATTTATTTATGAAAAAGGAGATGAGAGACGTTATATGCTTTCAAGTGTTTGAACATAAAGGAAAGGTGTAATCATATGAGCAGAAAAATAGCCAGATATAAGAGAGATGGATTTTTGAGTTCTAATGACAGCAAGGGGGCTCGAAAAGGATCTATGCCAGCACATCAAACATACTTTTCCTCCTGCATTACACGAAGAATGGGTGACGGTCATCTACTGCAATGCAATGGAGGTGTGAAGCCAGAGAGGACTGGCTTCAAAAATGGACTCTACCACTTTTTAGCTGCAAGACATCAGACAGGTTAATTATCACCTGTAAATAAAGATAGCTACCTTCTGAGGAGGAAGAAAGCAGATAACATATGTGAAGATCCACAGCACCATGCCTGAATGTGGTAGTTCAATACCCACTTGTCCCTTTCCTCAGAAATTAATCTCAGAAATTCTTGAAAAAACATTGACCAAGGAATGGGCGATTTATGTTTCGATAAACTTCAATTCACTAAGTACTTACTAAGCTCTCGGGAGGTACCATGCTATGGGACTCTGGGACTAGAAAGAAATGAGTTAAGAATAAGAGGTATGGCTCTCTTCACTAGCTTAGGTTACAAACAGGTTTGGTTTGACCCTCTATAACTACATGAGCAGGAAGCCCCGTAACTCCCTCTGGAGAATTCTCCCTAACCCTATCTCGAATTGCACAAAGATTGTAGGAGCCTACCGAATTCAAGAGTGGTTAGTCCATCTTCCAAATGCCCAGCAGAAAGAGACACTGGGAGTCCTGATCAGGCCACTGCCTTCTGATCACCAGCCCTACACAACTCACGGGGTGGGTGTCTACTGTTGTGATCACAGCAGTCCTGTCAAACCCTGTATAGCCCATAAAGCTGTCCCACATCTGGACCCCAAGTTACTGTTCCCTCTCACACGTGAACATTGGCCAGTTTCTCAGAGAACGACATCATTTCCTGTGTGTGGAATAAGTCCCTCAGTCAACCAGTGAAACCCTGGACTATCTTCTATCTTGAGAATCAAGCATTAGAGCGATAATTGACAAACTAGATGCTACTATCTGCTTCCATGTGACCCATGAGCTAAATATGATGGTTAAAATACATATATAGATAGATAGATCTCAAATAAAGAGTATTTCATGACAGAGGGAAATTATATGAATTTCAAATTTCAGTGTCCATTAATAAAGTCTTATTGGAGTACAGACATGCTTATTCTCTGAAGTATTGTTTGTATCTGCTTTGGCATTATAACATAAAAGTTGTTTCTTGAGTTATTAGTTATACAGAGACCATTTGGCCAGCAATTCCTAAATATTTACTATCTGGCCCTTCACAAAAAATGTTTGCAGACCTGTAGGTTAGAGACTCAATCCCTTCCATTCCAAAAAAGTACTTGACATCCTTACCCTATCTAATCCATCACTCCCTTCTGATAGTTCTGTGAACTTAGGAGAGACAGAGATTTTGCTCGACATAAACATGGCAAAAGGAGTTTTACACTCTTGGCTCAACCTACCCCATGTTTGTATGCCAAAGATGGCCAGTACGCACGAAGGCTGTGCTGCAATGGGACTTACAGTCTCCGCTGACTTAGAGAAGTCGACCAGAGTTTCCACCAAAAATTAAAAGTTTCTTTTTATATTCACTCTCTGCCACTTCTTAAATCAAAACATGGATCATACATATGTTAATACTGTACCAGAAAGGGCCCTGAGCCTACCCAGAGAGAAAAGGCTGGGCTAGCTAGCAGAACCCTTGAAGATCCTTCAGTTTAATATAATTCTAAGTAGGGGGAGAAAATGGTTAACAGAAAAATATATCACTTACGAAGTTTGTCACTAAGTCCCGCTATTGATGTCTTGCTCACTAAATCTCAGCTGTTGTCAACAGGACTCGTTCACTCGTTTCATTCATTTGTTCATTCATTTTGTCGAAGAAGAGAGACATCACTGTCCTCAGAGCTTACATTTAAGTTGAGAAACAAAGGCATTTCATTAAAAAATAAATAAAATAAAATAATATAAAATAAATAAAATAAAATAAAATAAAAATAACTAAAATGTAAAATATGTCAAACAATGATCAGTGTCGAGAGGAACAACGAGCAAGGAAGGAGAAGATGAGTAAGAGGCGTGGATACAGCTTGAGAGGAGGCCAGCGCTTCACTGAGAAGGAACCATTCGAGAAAGGGCACGAAGGTGAAGGAAATGAGCCAAGCGGACATCCCAAGGGGAAGCACTCTGGACAGAGGAAGGAGCGAGGATGGCGACCAGGTGGGTGCTTTCCTGGTGGGAGGGAGCTCAGAGAAGCGCATGTTCGTGTTCTCTGAACAGCAAGGAGGCGATGGAGCCAGCAGAGCCAGGGAGGGACAGCCTCTGGGCTGATGATCTTACGAGGTAGATGGGCAGGTGGGGAGGGGGCGGGGAGGGGTCATGTAGAGTCTTTTAGGGCATTGGAAGAGCTGTGGCTTTTACTTTGACTGAGTGAAACCACTGGAGGATTTTGAGCCAAAAAAAAAAAAAAAGTGACACGAACTGAGTTATTTTTAACAAGATTTCTCCGGCTACAATCAACCCTAAAAGAGAAAAAAGTCTCAGGAGACGACTGAAATAATTTAGATGAGACATGAACCTGGCTTAGACTAAAGTAGCAGCAACGGAGACGACATGAAGTCAGTAAACTGTGGGCATATTCTGAAGGTAGAACAGGTAGAACTTGATAACATGGTGAACATAGCATGGGAGAGAGAAGTCAAAGATGACGCTAAGACTGGTTTTGCCTATACAACTGGAGGAATGGAATTCCCAGGTAATGAGACGAAGAGGACTTCAGGAAGAACACATGCAGGGGAGGACAAAGAGTCTGATTTTGGACATTCTGAGTTTGAAATGTCTGTTAAGACACCAAAGAGGAAATATCAAATAGGCATCTGTAGAAACCAATCTGGAATTCTGGAAAGAGGCCCCCACTCAGGGTATACATTTGAGAGTCATCCACATGGAGATGACATGAAATTCGTGAGCCCAGAAGAGATTATCAAGGGAATGAGCATAGAAAGGAAGGAGAGGTCACGCGGCCATGACCCTGGTTCTCCGGCAGAACACAGAGAAACTTTAAACCACAGCCACGCCTCACCAGTGTAGCTACACCGCACTCACCCAGGGACCTCGACTAGTTGGGACATTCTTAAAACAAGAAAAGGAGTAGAACGACTAAAAGAAGTCTCAAAATGTATTCACAAGAGCTCTCAGAAGACTCCCCTGGGTAATCGCTCAGGGCTTACCTTTATTTTAAACGCAATTACCAAATTTGGTGATCTCACTTCCGGCATCCGGCTGACCAGAAGTTAGCAGGAGCCTATGAGAGGCATGCACGATGACAGCAGTGAGACGTGACTGAGGACAATGCATCAGATACAGGTAAAATGGTAATGAAGACCAAGTTCTGGGCTTCTGGTACGTGGCCTATTTCTCTTCCGGATAAAGGACTCTCCCACCTTATCACTGCGGCATAAAGCATACGTGGTGCCATCGGGGCTGGTCCGAGTCCTGGGCCTGTCAGTGCGTCTTCAAACTACTATTTTGTTCAACGTGTATTTAGAAGAAAGACTGAGTAGTAAGTGGAGAAAGGTGCTGGGGCAATGCTCAGCCCCTCGAGTACCCAAGCAGTTCCGCTCCAGCCCTGGGCTTCCACACTCTGCTCGGGGCCACCAAAGTGCTACAGATAACACTCATCCTCAAGACACCGTCCAGGGACCACGGAACACTACTACGGCATGATACTTGAACATGATGATCATGTGATTC
Source organism: Pteropus alecto (assembly GCF_000325575.1). Lineage (NCBI taxonomy): Eukaryota > Metazoa > Chordata > Mammalia > Chiroptera > Pteropodidae > Pteropus > Pteropus alecto. The sequence continues at coordinate 2,149,852 of NW_006431918.1, read as the reverse complement.
ATCTCCAACCTGGGACACTTCTGAGAGTAAAACGGGATGCTGTTACGACAGGCATGAACCGAGGCTGTCTCAGGCAAAGAAGAATGTGAGGTCTCGCTCATTAACGCCCACGCTTCTCCACTCCACTCCCATTCCCGGCAGCTCGTGAACTTCTCTCAACCACATAAAATACTTCCTGAGATGACTTCTGGTAACAATGTCCTCTATTTTAGAACATTTCCAGAAATACTTCCGCACTGCTTATAGATCTGAGATCCCATGAAACTTACTGACTGGGCCATTTCTTTGATCGCCGACTGTCGTTCAGTGAGTATCAGCTATATCCCAGGAGCTAAGAACACTGATTTATAGAACGTAGTCGGTGGAACGCATATTTAAATGTGTTAAGTCATTCGTTCCTCCCAAAACCAGCAAGGAGTTAACCTCCCTTGACTGATGAATTCACTGATACCCAGAGAGGTTATGGAACTCGGCTAAAGTCATACAGCGAGTAGGTGGCAGCACCAGAACTATCTTTAATACTGCGGCCTGGAAGTTTTCTTTCCCTGCACTACATCAAAGAGAAAGATGGTGAGAGAGATGATGAAAGATTCGTGAAAGGCATGAAGGGAGTTCTTGCCCCATAAAATGGCTGAGCCCAGCAAGAGATCAGGATCCTTCCTCTGTCCTAACTCCCCAATTAATCATTTCAACATACAACCAGATAAAGAAAACTTCTATGAAAATTCTCCATGTGACCCCCACCCCATCCCACTGAAAATACATGAAGCCTCTCAAAGGCTCCTAAAATGATTTAAAATATTCACTGAGGACTCTTTCAGAAGGCACCACAGGCAGCTAGCTAGCTCTGCAAACACACAGCCCAAAGTCACTAATACTTCTTTTCAACAGCCAGTAGTCTGTTCCCTGAGAACTTGTCTCTCCCCACTGTAGGTTTTATACTTAATCTAAGGTCTCATTACCAGCCGGCATTTGCCAGTGCTGCCCAAACATGGCGGGGTCTCATAACTACCTGGGAGCCTTTGTTACGATATTGCTGCGCAGGCTTCACCCCAAAAAGGCTGGCTCTGGAGTTCTGGGGAATCGGTATTTTTACAGGCTCCCAAAGTAATTCTGATACAGTCAGTCCAAACACTCACCTTGGGAATCAGTAAACACTGTGAGGGAGAAGATTTGTATGAAAAAAAAAGAAAATCATAAGTGAGGCTCTTGCCTTTTCTGCCATCCTACAATTTTCTCCAAGGTTCTTCTTCATGGTAGTGAAGAAAAAAAGCCAAACCCAACCCAAACTTTCCACAATGCTTCTGAAGCCCAATGGTTTTCGAATTTTTATCAAGCTGGATATAGATGGGTCAAGTAGGATATGTCCCATTGTAAACTTAATTGATAGATAACTCATCCCATTACAGCCTATTTATAAAATCCTCAGACATGTTTTAAATTTAACAACTTGGGTAGATAGCCTCTCGATACTGAACAGTTTAGATTCTAGTCTATAATAAGCTCTTATTCATATATATATATATATATATACACACACACACACACACACACACATATAAAGAGTATCTTTTGTAGAATTAAGTAACAAGTGACATAAATGTTTTAAAAGTTTAAAATTAATTTCTAAATCTGTGGTTTGTCCACCAGCTCCTGAACAAGTTCAAGGATTACGAAGGCCCTGGGGTTAACACGTGAAGTGTTTCCAGTCTCCTAATGACGATCCACGTGCAACTTTATTTTTGACCCTCAGTGTTTGTCTGCACACTGAAACCACAGGGGGCGCTTAAGAGATTCTGACGCCTGGGCCTCACTCTCAAGTATTCTAATTTATTTGGTCTTGGACACAGCCCGGGTCCTGGGATTTTTGAAAGCTCCCTCAATGGCACTAAGTGCAGCTAACATTGAGACTCGCGCCTTATACACAATGCAGTGAGGGAGAACCGCATCTGAATGAAGGTTTGGGCAAGCCCCTGATTTCTTGCCCGCCAACTCTCAGATGATGGGGCCTTTCACTCACATTTATGTAAAACACAGTCTCATTTCAGTAATTTGACTCTCCAATGTCTTATAAATCTCGAGTGTCTGAATTTCTGTGTTTCACGTAGCACTGACCTTCTCCCTTCCCCAGCGTACACGGCTGGGGGCAGTGGAGGAGGCGCAGAGGTCCAGTCCTGCTCTCTGCTCCGCTGCTCCCTCAGCCCCCACCCTGGATTCTGCTCCCATGAAGGTGAGAGTGGGAGGTGGAGGAGGTGTGGAGAGGAGAGATGGGAGCTGGCACAGTTCTGGCGTGCCTGAGAGGTTTCTTTGGATTTGCGGGCCTGGCAGATGGTTGAAAGTGAAGTCCCTGCGGAGTCAGCAGATGTCAAGCTGTCTCTTTCCTAAACGAAGCTCTTCTTTGGTCTCTCGGAGAATTCCTTACTGGGACACCTCTCCCCGGAAGTCCTCCTGGTTTTGGACTCCTTCCACCGTTACTTTGCATCCTGCAGTCACACTGGCCTCTTTTGTTGGAGGTTCCCTCACCTCTGTGTAGGCCTCAAGATGAAATCTCTCCCCTCCAGCCCACAGCTGGACTGGGAAGCGCCCTGCAGTGTGCCGCAGGGAGAGAGAAGTTCTCAATTAGGGAACAAAGTACTAGCTGTTAAAAAGAAGTATTAGTAAACGTGGGCTCTAGCTGCCTGTGGCACCAACCGATTCATATTGCTAGCCTCCCTTTTGGAAGGTGATTTGACCATATCTATTAAAATTTTAAAAGCGCATAAAATTCAACCCTGCATTGTTACATCTAGCATTCATCCTGCAGACGCACCTAAGTCTGTGCACCAAATTAACTATGCAGGGACATTCACTTTGAATTATTTGTAATAATGAAAACTGAAAACAACCTAAATGTCTCTCACTAGTCTAATGGTTAATTAATTCACGATCATTCATATTACAGGTCATTATGCAGAATAAGGTAGACCTACCTATTTGAATTCTTAGAGAAACTGTGATAAATCTTATATTTAAGGGGGGGAAAAAAAACACGCAGTTTCAGGATAGTACGCATGGTAAGAAGCCACTTTTGTAGAAATAAGGATACATGTGTATATGAACCGATGTACGTAAAAGCTCACCAAGTTACCAGACTGTTACCAGTGGTGGTCTCTGAGGAACTCGAAGGCAAGAGGCAGGGTGTAAGGGCTGCTGGATTCTCTCTCTACGTTAAGATTTAACCTTTTGTCATTAGAATGCATTTGTGAATTTTTTATGTGACATTTTTAAAGTGGAAAAAAAAGAAAAAATGCAGCAATACGATTGACCTAAAAATCTTGGGTAGTACTTTTCGCTTTGAACAAAAATGTCCTGACATTCCCAGTTTGGTTGCTATTCCAGCCTTTCTAAATTCCCAACCTTCACTTCTCATCAAATGCTAATTAACCTCTTGGTTTCCCAGAGTCTTGCTGGTATTGAAGTGAACTGTGGGGGCTGAGCAGTGGTCTCCTGGGATAGACCAGCACTCCCTCTTGAGGCGGGCATCTGCCTGGGTGCCAAGTCATTGATGTCAGCGATGTAAAAGACTCCAATGGTCTCCAACAGGGACCTGGAACTCTGTAAGCTCAGCGAGTGATAGCAAATCGAATGCTTAACAGATTTCATCAGGCTTGGGTGGAGCTGAGGCTGCCACCACAGTGGTCAGCAGACCAAAGCAAAGGGTTGCCTCTGGCCCTGATTGCTCTCCCTAAATGGGTCAGACAGGTCTATCCCGATTTGGTACAAACAAACAGTGCCCTCTTCTGCCCAGCAGCAGAACCTCTCCACAGAGCAACAGCCAGGTGGAGTATCTAGAACTTTCATTTGGTCAGGTTGTATCTTGCAAAATGGGCCAGAGAGACTGAAAAAATAAGTTATGAGCCAGAGACCCGTTGGCAGGAAAGCTGTCTCTCTGACTCTGCCCTAAAATCATGTCCCAATTTTACAAGCATCCTATTTTAACCACAGAAAAAGATAAAAAGATTAAATCTCATCTATTAAAATGACCAAAAAAAAAATTAAGTGATGAAATTTTATATTGCTATGATGAAGAGGAAGTATAATCCTTGGCATGCTAGGGAACAGCGGCTCAAGTTTTCTGAGAAACAATCTGGCAATAAGTTACAATTTTTTCGAATCTCTTATATGTTAGTCCAGTAATCTTATACTTGAGAACATTTCCCAAGAAAACAGCCACAAAGAAAATGAAGTGCTGTATAGAAAGGTGTTTAGAGCACTGTCATATTTCATTATTTTAAGTGTAAAACTGGAAAAACTCACAAGTTGCAAGCAGTAAAGAAATGGTTATGTGACATACAGCATAGCATCTCATTGCTTTACCATAAGGCCATTAAGAACTGTGATTTCAGGGAAAAACATAATACGTGTACTGTGTGTATGACACAGTGGGAAACCTCAGAATACAAAATGATGTTTATACTCTGACTACAGTGCAAGCGCATACCATGGCAAAAGTGTTTAGAGAAACAGAGTTTGGAATTCACTCATATCTATAAAAATGATTAAGTATGAGGCAATAAAGAAGGTAGTAGAGGGAGAGAAAGGAAGACAGAAAAAAAAAAACGATTAGCTATAATTTCATGCTTCCATCCTCACTGCCTCTTCTCAAAGCATCATTTTCTGCTTTGGAAGTCAAGGAAATCTACTTTGTTACTTTAACAGTGCGTTAATAGAGAGTATTCACTTATTAACATTTAAGAAAGTAAAACAGCCTTAGAAAGTTATGCCAGATCTCCCTTTCATCTCTTAAAACACATAGCTTCACACTTTGGGCTCATATAGACACAAGCTTAAGAAAACCTATGTTGTATACAATCTGTGTGTGTGTGTTCATCTTGACTTCTCGCTAAAATTGGAACTGGGATTGTATTTTATATGTTCTCTGTTTCCCACACACCTGGGATAGAACTGAGCTCACAGGGGACACTGAGGTAGTGCCCTGTCCCTCAGCTCCCTGCATGGATCAAAACTGGCTTGGGAGGTTGTAAAGGTTTTAGGAAAATTACTTAACCTTCACGGTACTTTACTTGAGATGCAAGAGTGCCATTCCCAACTTACTACTTTAAAACCCAAAGAAGTTTTTTTAACAGTCTACATTGATATTATATTTATTTTAAAAGAGAAAAAAATTATTTTTATTTCAATTAAAGTTTAAAAGTTATGGCTCTCTGATGCCATATGCCTTTATTTTGAGTGAATACTATCTCCCAAGTAATTATAGAAAAACAGAGGGGAAGATGGTTTTTTTGTGAGAAGTGAGAAAAAGTCAGAAATGTTTTATGAAGATCCAATTCAGACTTACCTATTTATAACGAAGACTCACTGACTTATATCTCTTATTTCATATAATTTTATTTATCAATAATAGAACTCAATGAAGCAAAGTTCTCCATGTGCATAGGAATTTTTATTAGTTTGGTTTAAGAATTAAATTGCCTTTAGTTAAAGAAAAAGGATCGCTCTCTAACTTTCATATTGGGGCAGAAAAAAATTAATCACTATTTAAATAGAAAATTTTAGCCAGGCCCAGTATTAGTGCAGAAATATAAGCTCTTATATTTATTTTCACAAATATATTCTCTAGAAAAATGAGGAAAATTTAATATAAACATGTTGAACCAAGTTTTTCAAAGTAGGGAATTTTAAATAAAATTGTTTATAGCTATTAAGGCAGAAATCTATGAATAAAATCAATAATAATACCAAGTCAATAAGTTAAACTAGTATCTAAGAGTAATAGGCTTATTTTACTCTAATTTTTATATGTGTTTAATAGAATATTACTAAATCAGAAATGATTATCTTTTATCACTTAGGATAGAATTAGAGGGTAAATAACCATAATAGTTTAAAATTATAATAATTCAATCCTTTAGGACAAAATTTAAAATATCAATCAAATAAGAAACCTGGTCGGTAAATTTTCTCCTAACAGAGAAAGCAACATGATAGATGGACTTCATAGATTGACCAGCAAAACAAGCAATATAGAGCTGATAGATAAAAAAACAAAGTATATTTTTGAATACATATACCAAAAATTATAATTTAAACTCTAAAAAAGTATTATCTCAAATGTTTTTTTCCGGACAATGGTTGACTCTTAAGTCCTTCGGGGTTTGGGATAAACTGAACCATGCCATCTATATAGATGACAATAAAGTACTTATATTTTAATTCTGTATAGTGAGGAACATGCATCCACCTGATCCCAAAGTAAGTCATTTAGAATCTAATTTATAAAAAGAGGGTATTAAATCCATCTCTGATCCTTCATGAGAGGTTCAGGCCTGATCCTAACTAGTTAATGCTATTTAGAGGAAGCTTCTGCAAAAGCATTAGAAGCTCGGGTTCAATTAGAAGTTCATGAAGCTTAGACAATCATGTCTACTGTTCACAAAGTCAAAGGCTCAGTAAATATCTTTAAATACTGCAAACAACCTGTCTCTCCTGCTCCTTTTTCTCTGCAAAGTCTTAAGATGCAGAGCAGTGATCAATAGTGAAATAACTGTGACTAAAATTCTACATACTTCTCGTAGAAACTACCAGGCTAAAAAAGATATACTTTCAATTTCTCAAGGAGGAAACTGGCATAGATAGTAAACTGAAAACGTAGAAATTAATAAATCAATAATCTGAGAAAGCGCTTTAAATTTTTGAGATAAATTGCACAGATTCCATCCAGATGGGACCATACGTACCAAGGAGTTGATGAGGGTAAACACATTTGTAAAGATTAGAAAACTCTCATCAGAGATATAGTGGCATAAAATCTGCACCTGCTATGTTTAGTGAGTTTTGTGTTTCGATCAACTGTTCCATATGAAAGCACACTACCAGGAGATAATTCGAGAAGGCCTGAATCAGTTGCTGTTGCCTCATCGCATTTTGAAATGAGAACCTCTCTGGTGACCGTCAAAATCTGAGTTCATGTCTTCATTATTATTTTCAAGTAGTGATGCCTTTGACCCAAAGTTTGCCCTTGTTATTATATCACCAGGACCTCCAACAAGGTTTTAATTTATGGAGGGCTTGAGGAAGCAATAACAGACTTACGATAACATTTGTGTTTCATAAGCTAACTGGAGTCCTCTACATTCCCTGGCCACGGCATTTGCACCTAGTTGTCTTTTCAAACAAGGAACTATCAAAGTAATGCCTGTATTTGTTTAAAACACAACTTTAAAGAGTAGCTTTCATTTTTCGACAGTCCACTGATAGGAAATGAGAAGTGTGTGCCCATGTGTGTGCTTCACTTGCACACACGCACTTCTCAGTAACTAACTAATGGACTTTGACTACCCCCATTCCATCTCACTCCTTCCAATTACACAAATGCAGTAGCCAAATTATGAAGACAAGACCGCTCTAGACCAGTAATGTCAAAGATTAAAGTACAGGTGAAAGACTGTTTTTTACCCAGCTCAAAATATTCACCCTGAAATTGCTAGTGAGTAGGAGAGGCTAACAGACATATAATACTTAGCGCTTGCTCTGAATCAAAACAACAATCTGAGACCTAGTAAAAAAATGAGGAAAGTGGTGGTATTTTTGAGATGAGGAACTGCCTCAAATTATGCTCTGTAGTCATATGAGATTGGCTCTTTCTGGCAATTGTCGCTCACTGCCATATGCAATTGAGTATTCTCCTCCACTTTTTTTCATCTTTCTCCTTCTCTCGTTTCTCTTCTTTGCCTAACTCGGTTCCTCTCTTTATGTTTCCTTTCTCCTCTGCCTTAACACTGACACTGTCAGCCAGGCCTCAAACTGGCTTTTAGTATTCTAGCTGAACTGGCTGGATCAGTCATTTACCGTCCTTTTCTATCCGAAAACACAGGAGAGATGTAGCAGGCACTCTGATCGGTATTCAAGGCTTCGAGCAGCAACGATTTTAGAAGGTGGAGAAGGGCATGTGAGATTCTTCCAGGAACAGGTAAACAATAGAATGAAAACTTCCAAATGTTTCCAGGGAGGTCTGATGAGCACGTCTCCCAGCATCCCTTCCCACCACGTGGGGCATCTCTGCTCTAGAGCGTGCTACCCAGAGTGGTGGTCCACACACCAGCAACACTGCCATCACCTGGGAGCTTGTTGGAAATGCAAGATTTCAGGCCCCAGACCCAGGCCCACTGAATCAAAATCTGTATTTTAACTAGATCCTCACACTGAAGTCTGAGAAGCACCGCTCTATCATGATAGGAATAGAGTAAAACACAGCACACCTAATGGTAGAGATTTTATTCAATTATCGCTAACAACATATGTAATAGAATATTATGATCCTGGGAGTAAAGCAGGCTTTTATTTCTAGTACCTAGTAACTGTGAATCTTTAGCAAATTATTTAACCTTCTGGAACCTCAATTAACTCATGTGCAAAATAGAGATAATTCCTACCTTGCAGAGATAATTCATATATAATTCTTAGCACAGTGCCACACACAGAGTAGGTGTGGAATAAATGAATTTTTTAATTTGTTAACATTACTATCAATATTATTGTCATTATTTAATCTAACATAGCTTCATGTTATTAAAAATTATTCAGATCGAGTTAAACAGACATGCTTCTCATCTTCCTAAAGCTTATAACATAAGATGGGCAATAACTATATGGACAATTGAACAACAACAAATAAAAGCAATGTGCTGACAAGTAACACATTTATTCAAATCTGTTTATGCTGAAATTTTAGTGAGTGTGTGCCAGGGTTTATTAGTCTGACCCACTGATTAAATAGCATTATCTGAGTCATAAACGACAAAATCAAGAAACCACTAAGAGATGATATTAAAACATTCAGCAAATAAAAAATACATCAAAGAAGAGTCAAAAATTTGGTAACACAGAGGCTTTATCCTGTAGATAAACTTTTCTTTTTAGTGTCAACAATAATCTCTAATGGAATTTTTAATGATCTAACACAATCTGAACTGATTAAAATAAATAGAAATTCCTTATAATCTCAAGCCAAACATTTAATTAGATGTACCAAACATAAATGGCATACTTTGTAATCCAGTCCCCAAAGCAAAAATGTCAGAAAAGGCCTTTACTCTCTGTTAATTGAAAGATAAACAGAGATCTCCAAGAGAACAGAGCCATCTCTTTTTAACAATCCACCTACTATGCAATCATACTATTTGTACCTATTCGAGGTAGGAGCCCTTACCATTGCTGAGCCTAAAAATTAGGAGCAGAAATAAAAACTTTTTAAAGTTATTTCAAGCTCTTCTCTATAGTACTTTCCATTCAATTTCCAATTCCCAACCTATCTTCCTGTTTAAAAATATAATTTTCATAAAGATTGCTTATATTGCTTTCAGACAATCGAATGTCCTTTGTAGTTACTTTACCAGAAATTAAGAGATAACCATGAGTCTTTCCTTAAATCTGTCCCCTTCCTACTATGTTTGTATTTGTTGAACTTATGTCTAAATAATCAAAACTCATTTCCGGTTAGCTTTTACCAAGACCATTTGTTTTCCCAATAGTTATATTAAAATTACTAACATCATTTACCTCTTTATTAATGTTTGAACAGTAATAAATTTAATTAATTTAGATAATCCAAATAACATTGATTGATAAAAATTAATTTAAATGTATACTAATAAAATAATCACCTGAGGCTTAGAATAGATTTTAGCAGGAATTCAGTTGGAAATTCCTGGTATATGTAATAGAAAAAGGTGAAGATCTGGAGTTTTCAATACAGACATCTCTTTACCCGTTATTTATTTGAGACAGGACTTTCGGACCAGAAATAGTACCTAGATAACCTGAAAATCCAAGGACTAGCTGGAAACCCAGTCAAGGGTAGAACCCCAAGACTGAATTAATTTGTTAAGTAGAATACGATCCATTCTGAGATATCGAACAAACCCCTTTCATGTAGTTTCCTCTTTGCCTGCGCTTTTGCTCTGTTTTGGTTTGTTTTAAAATCAACTTTTAGCCCAGAGACTGGAGTATGTTCTCAGCCAGCTAAGTAGATTTTGAGAGACTGGAAATAGAACAGACAATGTAAGGAAATTCCAATGACCCATCCACTCATTCGTTTATTCACCAGGGTTAATATGTCAGAGTTAATACGTTTGTTTCTAATCTTCATAAATGGTGCAGGGGCGGGGGAGGAATATGTCCATTTTGCTGTTAAAAATGGTGAAGTAAAATGTATTTTCATTAACAAGGGGAAGGAAATATTAACCAATGACTATTAAAAATCACGGTTTCTGAGACTGTATTATCAACTATTTGTTTAGAAGCCATGATGTGCCAGTCACTGGCACTTGGTGAGCAAGACACCATGATCCCTGTCCTGATGGATCTTAAAGTCTAGTGGAGCAAAAAGAGAAGTAAATTGGAGATGAGAATGTGGCACTCAAAGTACAGAGCTCTATGAGAAGATCTAGGAAGGGCCAGTCCAGAATGGAGGAATCAGAAAGTCCTTCCAGGAGAGAGATGAATGTCCAAGTTGAAATCTGCAGGGTGTTGATACGTATTTGTTGCCACTAATGATCAAAGCACTAAAAGGTAAAATAATAATAATATACAACTTGTTATATGTTATTATTTGCAATGATTTAAAAGAAAAATAACATGCTGTGCTGGTGAGGGGTTGAGAGTAGGGGAAGCACCTGAGAATAATACTGGTGAGAATGGAAGATTTGGTATTATCGCTCTCAGTACAATGTGGCAATGTACACCAAAGAACATGAAAACATATATACCTTTGACCTAAAACACCAATTCTAGGCATTTACTCTGAAGAAAAAATAAAGATATGAGAAAACATTATCTACAATACTATCTAAATATATAACTATATGGTGATGATTAAATAATAGTACATTCATATAATGGATTACTATTAAGACATTAAAACAGTGTAATAAAGAAATATTTATTAACATGGGTTTAGTCGAGATATTAAATGAGATAAGATTATAAATCTAGGCATAGGAGGAATTGATTATGTTAAAAAAAATACACACACAAGTTCTGGAATGTGCTTAAGTTATCTCTGGGTGACAGGATTATGAATACTTTTTTTTTTTTTTACTTTTTGTGTGTCTCTATTCTCTGTTTTACATGGAAACTATGCTGCTTTTATAAAAAGAAAAACAAAAATTATGGGACCAGGACCAGGAGAGGGTTGGATTTCTCTACATAAACCCTACATAGCGCCATCCAGAGGAGAAAAAAGTGTGATCCTAAAGACACAGGGAGAAAGTGGAAGGTGGAGACAGACAAAGAAAAAGAGAGAAAAGAGGAAATACAGAGATGAGTCCTAAGCAGCTGCTACAATTACTAGAACTTTGGAAAAGGAGGAATTTTTCATTAGTCTTGCTATGTCATAAGTGGCGTATCTCTCTCTTGAGGATTCACAAAAATAAAATCTTTAGAAAAGCCCTACCTACTGGAATGGAACTTCTATTTTAAAGGAACCGCCAGTGAAAACAGCCATTTTCCTACTAACATGAACGGTCTCCCAGGAGTGAAAAAAAAAAATTAAGTTTTATAATGATGTGGCTGATAACAACAACAACAACAAAGGTTGAAAAGGAAATGATGGCAGAAGATTTTGTTTTTAATTTTCTCAAAGCCAGAGAGGCACACCTGTGGGAACCTCAGAGCAATAGTAACTATTCTTAGAGCTGGTGATGTTTTGGATGGCTAAAAACAGGGTGCCACATGAGAAAGGAAACTAGAGAGGCCCCCCCACCATCATGAGTGATTCTAGGAGTGAGCCAGGTGCAGAGCACAAGGCAGGGCAGATCACCGAAGGCTTTGCAGGCCTGGGAATAGGAGGAGCCTTGAATCGAGAAGTCATAAAACACTCCATGTCTTGCACCTCAAGGGAAAGATGAGGTTCTTATCGACACGGCCAAAATGATCTTTTTAAATAATAATCTTATCAGTTTATGCCATTCTTCCACAAAAATCTAAGTGCTCATCTCACTCACAACAAGCCAAATTCTTTACAGGCCCCCATGGTCCGAACCTCTGACCCTCTCTCTCCTCTTTCTGTCCCCATTTCTTACCCCACACCACACTGACTTCCTTGCTATTTCTCTAACACGACAAGCACAGTCTTACCTTAGACCTTTGCCTTTGCTGTTCTCTCTGCCCGGAACACTCTTCCACTCGGGTTCCACTCAGCTCACTCCCTTCCTGCCTTCAGACCTCCGCTCAAACATCACCTTCTACAAGTCTCACCTGAACCCACCCTACTTAAAGATGCAAACAGCTTCACACTAAGCCCCGCCCCAAACTTCCAATTCCCCTCCTTCGACTCTATCTTTTCTCGTAGTACCATCACCTTCTAACGTCCAGCGTACGTATTACGTTTGTTATTTTATTGTTTCCCAACGAGGGCAGAGCTTTGGTTTATATGAGAACTGATGTATCCCACGCTTTCAGAACAGTGCCTAGGATTCTCTTTGCTCTCAAAAGATAATTTTCAATAAATAAATTAGAAAACGAAGCAGCGTGCTTGTTTCAATCCTCAACGTTGAATCAGGAATCCGGTTACCTTAGGGTAATCATGCAAACCAAGCATAAGAAAACCTGAAATAATTATAAGAGCTTAAAATGATTCTGTTGGAGTATTTGAAGTTTACCACCAAAGAAATATTCAAATTGTGATATCGTGTCTATTAGTGTCATTCCTAAGCACTCTTCTTTCTCTAAGATCTTGATGGTAAAAAATAGCTTTTAATGTTATAACTTGGTTTCGATTTCCTCACCTATAAGATGAGAGGATTACACTAGATCACCATAATGATCTCTTCCGAAGGGTTGCAATTCTACACTGATGATTTTCAGGTGTTTGTTTCAGTATCAAAGTCAGAAATATTGCCAGTCCTAGCCCCTCGCATAATGCATTGACTGGTCTGTTTCTCTACAAACTGCCTTTAACTCATAGTGTCACTTTCTCTGGATTCTTCTACAAAATATAAAAATCTAAGTTTATGATTATAAATACATAAAAGCAAGCAAGCAAGAATTAACAGGCTTTCTTATTCTGAGAAAACCTCTGAATTTTGGAATTGTTTAAAATGTTAAGATGATAAAGCAGCAACTATTGATAACAACCATTTATAAAACAAGACTATTTAGAAGAGTTCCATGAGGCAACATTTACATGCAGTAAATTTGAGAGGATTTCTTTTTTTCTCTTTCAATCTCTTTTATAATCATAAATGCTTTCTCTATTGTATAATATGGTAAAGTTCACAAAAGCCCAGTTACTAGCATTATTTCCTATGTCATACTATTACTTTGAAGATGACTATTCTCAAGTTTCGATGATGGCTTCACACGACTTGGCAAAAATGTAAAGATACCAAACTCCCAAGTTCAATAGCTTATAGTATCTTTTAGAATCATTTTAAATCCATTAAAATAAAGCAAAAAAACTAATCTGTAAATTCAGTTTTGTTTGAATTAATGATAAACTGTGATTTTATGAGCAAACCATATATAACATAATGTAACCTGTCAAAAAAACACCTTGTATCAAAAAAAGGAGTTCATAAGTTTTACATATTTTTCAATGTTCATCTTCTGTCTTTGTCACTCAATCTAACTAGATGAATAACATATTTTTCGTGCTTCAAAATCTGAGAAAGTATTACATCTTAAAGTACATGCATTTCAGAGTACTGCTTGATCAATGAACAATTAAATCTGTTTAATATGCTACAATGATCCTCACATTAATTTGCCTGAAGTAAAAACAAGAGCTCCACACAAGATTGATCAAATGACTTTTAAGTCCCCAATGCTAAATCGTTTCAGAATACAAATGGAAGTGCATTATAGCCGCATGAGCACTCGATGAATTCCTAATGAGTAGGTGCCATCGTGGTGATTGCAATATATAATGACACCACCCGCAGATTAAAGAAGTCCCCAGCATTCTGTATGTGAGACCTAGCACTGCAACTACATTCTTTGCTGGATCAGTGGAAGCTTCATTTAGACTGTAAATGAATATGCTCTGGATTTTATAAATGCATTTTTCTTCAGAATTCTCAAATGTCCCTGATTTTCCATCAGAAATTATTCTTTCCTTGGCTGAGGAATGCCAGCCTAAGATTTCCAAAGACCAGAAAAGAATTCAAGTTAAATGAACCACCGTGAAACCCTCCTCCTCCATTAAATATATTGAATTTCTCCTTCCAGAGGCCATTTAGTACAAGATTTAACATCATAAAACAATCACCAAGAGGAAGAGAATTTTGAGGAAGTCTCCACATTGAAATGAGTACTTTTTCCCTTATTTATTCAAGAGCAAGGATTTCTAGAGTAGAGTGTCAAATCCTGTCATTTTTATCAAAGTTAGATAAATATTCTATTCTGTTTCCTAATGGCTTTCAATTTTTTTCAGCAGTTCCAAAGTCCTTTTCTGCTATGTGGTTGGCCTACCATTCACTGTTTCTATAGTAGACTGTGTTCGCCCATAAAATCAAACACATGGAAAAAAATCTTCCCGATGCTTCAAAAAATTCTCGTTGGAGGCAGCACAAATGTTAGGAAGCATTATATCCGGATGCTACGTCTAGTGCATTGCACTTGAGAAGGTACAAATGAAGAGGAAGAAAGTCTATAAAGCTTCACACTCCTTAAGGGGGGGAAAAAAGGCAACTGGTTATCAAAAATCAGTCAAAAGATATGGACGAGATAGAAATTAGAGGAACTGCCGGTTAAGGTACAACCCTAATTAAACACAGAAAGGGTATCCAGGTATATAGATCAGAACTGGCCATTTTATGCTGTGCTAACATAAAACATCAAAAGAGCAAAGACTTAACACAGCAAGGAGCTTCTCACCCACTCAGATTCGCCATCCGCCCTTCAGGCTCTGTCTGGGCTTGGCAGACTGCCTGGATCTGTCCTTGGGGGAGGTTCTCGCAAGGAAGTCAATGCCCTTTGACCTGTGAGCTGAATATGGGCAGAGCCCCTCACCCTTCCCCGTCCTTGTGGTTGGCAGGGTGTCTGGGCCCTGCCAACCATTCCCACAGTGGGAGCTGTTTTCAAGAATGCAGTCTTGGGAGAACAATGGGTTGTTGAGACCACCGGACAGTGTAGTGGCTGAGCCCTGTTAGGGCCTCTGTACAAACTGTTAAGATTCTGGCCACCTGGGCGAGACCTACTCAGCTTACGGCTGCCCAGGACAGGCCACATAGTAAGTTCCCTTGCTTGTTAAACTGTCACCCACCAGTGTAGAGTGGTCTGCCTCTTTCTCTGAGCTCTTCTAGCCCTCCATGTGTGAAAGGCAGTTTGCAAACCAACACCCAAGATGACAAAGCAAGGAGGGCGTACACAAGACACGCTCTTATGGGTATTGGTACTTCCACACCCAAGCATCGTATGGTACCTCTACTCACATTTTATTGGCTAAAGTGAGCCACATCATCACGCCAGACCTCAAGGTGGCATGGAAACACAATCTCTTTCTCACCCCTATGCCCAACCCCATGTGCCTGGGAAGAGTGGAACCAGAAACATTGGTGAACAACCCAAATAGATTCTACATCATGGAAAATTAAATGAACCAAATTTCCCTTCTGGATGTCAAGCTTTGCATTCTCCAGTCTGTTAACTCTGTCCCAATCTATAATTTTCCTACATTTTATGTTACATTTATGAAAAGTGTATGAAGATGAGAAACCATGGTATGCTTCTATTCCTATTTCCCAAATTGTTATGATTTCGATAAAATATATAACTCTATTTTAGACATTTATTAAGGCAGATGCCTTATTCAACAATAAGATCACTTGTATGAAAATTTTAAAACATATAATTTTAGGACTAGCTGGATACACAAAGATTTTTTTATAGCACAATTAACAAAAACCAAAATCTTTACATATTCTTAAGTATCATTCAGTACCCTGCAATTGATTGCTTTTATTATTCGCCAAGTAGCCTTAGGGGATTTAAAAATTGCATTATATCGGCAGCAGGTTTTAGAGATGAAAACATTGGCAGTATGTGTGTGAAATAACAATGTGGCGTGAAAACAAAGGGTAACAAATCCAGAACCAAAATTTTTCACTATGTACAATAACAAAAAATACTGAGAATCTGAAAAAGTCGTAATTGCCGCTTACATAAACAACATTGTTAAAGAAATCTATAACTTCCACAAAAGTGGCTACAGCAGAGCCTAAAAATAAAAAGGTTGAAGAACAAATGGAATAAATTGTTTGAAATTATTATCGATGAAAATTAGAGAACTAAAAAATAGATGCAAAACATTACGAAAAATATGAGCCGTGCCTGTAAATTCTTATTGTAATATAATAATCCTCTTCATCACAATGAGTATTATCCCTTTACAGCAGTCACATTGTAAGATAGCATACTCATTTCAGAAGTCACAATTTCTCAGCCCCGTTTTGGATTCCCTCTGTTGAAAATGTCAAGTGCGGTGGGGGTGGGGGTATTACTGGGCCTGGAAATCCTGTGATTTCCTCAGTCCTGATTTCATCCTAATGAGGCCCTTCTCACACTCTGCCACAGTCATGTTGATTTTCCCATATCTGTTTAGAACAATATTTTTCAACACTGAATAAACATTATGGCAGTGAAGGTAATGATAACCATTCAATTAAAGACTCATCCCAGTGTCACGTGCTAATTTTTCCATGTTAATAAACATTCTTAAGTGTCAATTGTGCTGTGTCTCTCTTGACCAGAACTGTGAGCCCCAGGTAAATGACAGGGCTGTGGATGCAGCCTCCAAGATCATGGGAATGATTGCAAAGCACAGAGCACCATAGTGAGCCTCTAATAACTGTTATCCTGCTAAATCAGGAAGTGGAGGAAAATGAGCATCCAAGTGTTGCTTGTTGAAAAGCCGGGGGGGAAAAAAATATCTGATTTTATCATGAATGCCTTATTATTCGAGGTGTAAAATGTTACGCAAATGCATTTATTTGAATAACACATGATTATATTCTTATTAGTGGCTATTTTAACAGCTAATATATTCTTCCTAATGGTGAGTTTTCAGTTGGAATGGGCTTTCTGCTAAAGCAGAGACTGATGGACTAAATTATTTGATCTAAATTTAGAACATCCTTCCCTCTATTTTATTTCAACAAAAATTAAGGCGTCATCAGAGATCTCCTTCTGAAAGTTAAGCCCTGAGTCACAGAGGATCATTTAGAATGAGGATAGGCTATCCTTGCTATTCTGTGTACTCATGTGACACAATTCTTTTCTATTTCTTTCCCGTATTGTTCTCTGTCCTGATCTCTCTGTCTCTATTTTGGCTCCTCTTCACTGCCATCTACACATCCTACTTTCAGGAAAAGGAGTCACTGAGTGGGCACTTGGGGCTGGATGTGCTTAGGAAAGAGTTTTCATGGAGTTCAGCCTAGGCCACTAGGGTCCTGCATTGAATTAAAGCAAAATCTCCACCTGATAATGCAGTATAAAGGTGTCCTTTTCTCTGTGTGTTTATTTCATTCAATAAAGAGTAGCTATGACAGGGCTGGAATCTGGCATTCTTTGCTCATTTGACCAGGTAACATCATCTGACAACAAGTTGTTTTCTTGTCCCAATAAGAGCATAGCTTTTTTTTTTTTTTGAATCCATAGATCACTTTTAAGTTTCTAATCTATCAACCAACCACAGAACTTGATCATAGTGACTATGTCAGCTAATTTTTCAATGAACATTGATTATTGCTTTGCAGAAGGGCCTCAAGAAATATTTGTTGAATGGGATGAAATGTCCCCTTTGAGTGTTTTTATCTTTTAAAGTCTCTAAATGAAGAGCTAAATCTAACAACTCCTCCTACTACTTCCAATCTGCTGGAGGAAGATTAAGATTTTAATGAGCAATATTTTGGAATGACAACGTGGCAGACACTTATGGTGTTCAAAGGTTAAACAAAAAAGATTTCTATCTTACCCCCAAGAGTTTTAGATTTCTAACGCACAATGACACACATAAAACAAAAAAGGGATTTCAAAGAAGAAGGACATTTTGTCAAGTTGAAAGACAAAGAAGATCAAATGTTTTCTTTAGACTCGAACTGGACTGAGAGGCCTGGGTAGCATTCCAGACTGAAATTCTGAGAAAAAAAAAAAAATGTTTTCTTTCAGCTTTTCTTTTATCCCATAAAAACAAAACTTCAATAACGCTACTTTTTTTTTTTTTTTAATGATTGTCTGGTAGCATTAAGTATAATATTTCTTTTCAAAAATAGAGATCTCATCAGCAAAGATAATTTGACGAGCTCATCAGGTATATAACACCCTCGTGGGCTTAGACAGTGGTTGGCACCATATACTTAAAGGTGAAAACTGTATATACACTATGTGAACCCTACTTTCACTGTTTTTTTTAAAACACTTTCCTTCTTGGAGGCTAAGAAAATTTTGACATCTAAGATTACAACCGAGTAAATAAAGGATGCTTTATTTGTATCATAAGGAATATACAAACTTATAGAGATGTCACACAGGTAACGTGTAAATCTCAAACTAAAATAGCAATCTCCATGTATGTATGTGCACCCTGCATATTTACAATTGTGATTCTACTATATGGTAGTCATTTCTTGGCATTACCCATGTAAAAATTGGTTTTTGCTTTATAGTTGCATGAGCTATTTAGAGAGTCTATTACTATTTTTCCTCTGCCTTTTATACCTGTGTCTAGCTTATAGATTTTGTACAAAAAGAGCTATCTATACCTTCTTACTGAGTATATCCCATGGGCTCATCGGAGTTTACAATTGCATTCTCGGGGCTGTGCAAGATCTCAGATATGAAAAACAGTCATTTCTTCTCTCTGTGTATACTCTCTTACATTAACTTAAGTGTGGACTTCTCAACATACATCTAGTCCAGGGAAGTACTGTAATGAAATCTTCTCCAATGTTTAGAATGGGTTTGTTTTGAGATTTCATTAAATGACTTTGTTCTCATTTGGTCTACAAAAAGCTCATAGGTGGTATTGAATAAAGAACTCCAGACACCAAATATAGCAGCCATGATGACTGCTAGTATCAATAATTTAGCATCTTTTTTTCATTGAAGCCTGGTGAGAGTATCCCAAAGAGTATGACGTTTCATGAGTCATTTTTAAATTGCTTTATTAATGTAAATGCTGTCAGACCACTTGCTAATGTTGTAGAAGACTGTGTTTTCCACTCTTTACTTTCACTTTTTGAGAAATTGTATTGCTATAAATTTCTGTACCTGACTTACAGTTTAGTTAATAATTACTTCACTATGAACTCTGGGAGCATTTAATTTTGTTTGGAAATAAAAACTCTTCTATGTGATAGTTTTATCCTATAGTCACATGAAACAGGCTAAAGTGTTAATATTTTGATTTAAGGTTTTGGAGATAACTAAGCCTATTAGTTTCCTATTGCTGCTGTAACAAGTTACCACAAATTTAGTGGCTTAAAACGATGCAAATGTATTACGTTAGAGTTCTTCAGAAGTCTGACGCGGGTCTCAGTGCGGTACAGTCAAGGTGTCGGCAGGGCTGTGTTCCTTTCTGAAGGCTCCATTGCTTGTCCCTGCCTTCTTCTAGAAGCCGCCAGCATTCCTTGGCTCACGGTCCCCTTCCTCCACAGTCAGTATTTAAATAGTTTGGATGAACTTAGTGATCTGCAGTACACTGGTGGTTAGGGTGGGAACTAAACTAGATGACACTCACGGTTCTTTCTAACTTTGTAAATCTGGTGACGATCTGCAGGGGCTGCTCTTTTATTTGTGCCTTCCTCTCAGTCGCCAGGGAGCCACAGACGCCTAATATTTTAGTGTATAGAAATTAACGAGAATAAAGTGCCCCCCAAGAGATCTATCAGAACTATAAGATTCTCACCAAGTTAGCCTTGGGACTTTTCTTCTCTGAATATGGAAATGTAACTTTTAAAAATTAAAAAAATATAGCATGAATCATTGGTTGCCATGATTCCTCCTGACAAGTAAAAACATTAAAAACCTACAATAAATATAATTTTTAAAACTTTTATCACCTAAATATAAAGTTGGGAGTAAGAAAGACCACTGACAAGATTTTTTAAAGCAAGACTTCAATATGTATAACTAAGTTAACAGAGTTAGAGATAGATACACATGGCATTACAAGTAGATTTTTGTCATCCATTTTTTCTTTGGTGGATTAAAAATACTAACGGAATCCTTATAAATGTGGATGGAAAACAATATGTCAAAGAAGAGTCAGCTCTAAAGGACACATTTCTATGCAGTAAAATATGTCACGATTGTGACTGTACTTCAGCCAGAATGAAGTAGCAGGGACCAGATCTACTCTCCCACCTGAGAGAGGGGAAATGGGTTATGGGACAAAATATAAGAAATTATAGTTGTCAAGACACAGGACATTAGGTAATGAAGTGGACAGTGATCCCTAAGAGAGACACACAAGATGAGCCTTAAACTTGCCCCCAACTAATTGCCTTAAGAGATTTTGCAAGTCACAGCACAGGGCAGGGGGCCCAGCTGGAGCCTGGTTTACCCCCTTGAGAGGAGGAGAAAAACCTGAGTCTAGATAGACTTACAGCTAGACTTCTCAAGGTAGTATAGGAAATTAGCAAATTGCAGTTAGAGTACTCTTTTTCCTTCCCACAAAGATTCTTTCTCAGAAACACTCCTGAGGCTCCATGGCGACTTTATATACCTTGTATTTTAACTGATTCCTTATTAACAATGCTTCAATATATCTAACATCATTGTACTATGTCTGACTCCACAAAACATGATTAAGGATTTAACATATTTTCATCCCATTAGGCAAATAAGTAACCAGGATCATTCTGTAAAGCACAGGTGTGCATTCTATATGGTCTGTTCACTTTCTGAAATGGACTAATACATTCTGCATGAGAAGAAGCTTGTAGGTGACTTATAAAGGCCACCCACACATGTTATTACAATATCCCGGCAAAGAGTTTACCAAACCATGACCAAAATGAAAAAGAAAATATATTTGCCTGTTATTAAATGTCACCTACTAGATTCCATATAAGGAAATTAGCTTAATAGCTATTTGTCATAATTGAGCTGTATTGAGCCAAAATAGCCAAAGCCGTTACTCAGTCACCACAGGCTTTGGCCTGGGAAAGGCTCGATCCAGCCAAGGCAGCTGTGCCGCTGAGGCAGACCCTGAAACTGCCTGACTGCTCCTGCTGGTCTGTGGCTTACCTGGTGGCATGACTCAGACCCCATCCCCCAGGGATCTACTCACCATGCCCTTCCCTGGCTGGGGCGGTTTGCCATGTCCGTTCATAGTCACAGGTAAGCAAAGAAGTACCTAGAAAACCCAAGTGAATCACCTGGGCTCCACACATATTCCTCCCTGTCCCCATCATGCAAAAAAAAAAACCAAAAAACAAAAACAAACAACAGCCCTACCTCCTCCTGATGAAGAGTTAATTATCTCTGCCAAGACAGTGGTTTCTCGTCTTGCATATTGATCCCTGGACGTAAAAAGCCAAAAATACCAAGTTGAAAGATATAGTTGATAATTAATCAGAGTGCTTACTGGGTACCATGAGGAAAGGTACACCCTCTTGCAGGACATAAAATTCTAATCATGCAGAGCCCAGAGTCAGAGATGGGAAGAAAAATGTCCCGCAGTGAATTCATTTTGACCCTAAGGCTGATGTATTCTATTAGCCTTCTTTTTAACTCTGCAGGTCAGCCCCCTTGGCTGACCACTCCCAGCTTGAATCATTCTAATTGTAACCCCAATTTTTGGCAATTAGTCATTTCCATTTGGCCACCATTAATTCAGGGTCTTACTGCCCATCGCCACCAGCAAGACTTGTAGTAGTTTGTTCCTATTAACAGTAGCCTAGAGTCACCTCTAAAGGCTTTTAGTGGCCCTGGTGCCCTCCCCATCCCTGTCAACACTCCTCTTTATGGCCTTGTTAAATGGTTTGTCCCTAGGCCCTCCACTAGGACATAATCATCTGATGGATCGTCCAGCCAAAGTTAAACATGGCCTTGTTAAATGGTTTGTCCCTAGGCCCTCCAGTAGGACATATCCACATTCCAGCATATCCACTTCCTTCATTCACGCTTTTAAACCCTTCCTCCACCATCTGCCATTTCAGCTTTGCTCAGATTGGCCATAGCTTTTTCCATGTTTCTAGAAGCCATACTGCGTTCATACCAGTTCCCAGGATCCTTGCCTGTTAATTTAAGATACCTCTTATCCGGCAACCCAAGGACCTAGTGTGGCTGCTGCTATCTAGCCCTCTAATTTTGTTCTGACACTCTTGATCAATACCCTAAGGTCCCCGTCTCAAGTGTATTCCTCCTGCTCCACCCATCACATGCTGGCCAATTCTGGCAGCTCCTTTGGGGTACAGTGGTCTGTTTCTCCTGCCTTCAGGCCCAGCACATCTCTCAGTGAGTTTTTCTTAACTGCTATTCTACACCGAGTATCTTGGCTATAGAGCAAGTCCTGAAGGGGACACATGTTGCCTGGGGAAAGACACCTCTGCATTGTCATCCAGCTGGGAGTGGGGAGGGGGATGCTCATCCTTAGAGGTGGGGCAGGCTGTGACTGCAGGCTCAGAAAGTTCAGCAGTCTGGGGAGTAAGAGCATTCAGCAGCATCCATACAGGTGTCTCCATTTCACCTGCCAGGATCTCAGATCTTCCCAAACAGTGCCTTGACCTTGACTGGCGATGTCTTTGAAGTTTGAGACTGTTAAGTCCTGGACTTGGACCTGTTTTCTCAGCCCTGCGGCTGCAAGAGATGAAAGCTTTTTCCGCACGCATCCAGAGTCCCTCTGCTTTCGCACCTGGTTTCGCCTTGCCTGTTATTGCCTTAAGCTGTTCGTTATGTTTCTATAGAATACGAATGGCTGAGCAGCAGCTATCCAACCCTGTTACCCTCACAGTTACGATTTTCTCCATACTTGTCAAATGCCAGCCAGTCCGATAATGCATTCGTTTCTACCATTCCATCCCAATTCATCGCCAGTTCTCACAATTGGAACTAGTGCCGGCGACTGCATGTTCTCCACCTCCACCTGAGTGACGGGGTCTGGCTTCACAACTTTGTGTCTACAACAGTATCAGTCTCTGCTACCTAATTTCACATATTAGACAAAAACAAACAAAAACCAACCAACCAAAAAAAACGAAGAAAACGGATTATACAAAGATACTGGAATGGTTTCCAAAGTAAGGTTTCACAAAAAAAAAAAAAAAAACCAACCAACCAAAAAAAACGAAGCAAACGGATTATTCAAAGATATTGGAATGGTTTCCAAAGTAAGGTTTAAAAATTGAGAACAAGAAATTAAATATCAAAAGTATGTAACTGTGATACTAGATTTATTCAAAGAGAAATGAAATTTCCTGGGTAAAACGTCTGTGTAATAATACTGTTTCTGATTCTGTGACTCTGAAAAATGGGTATATAATCACCTTTGTCTATACATTTAGGCATTAATAATAGGTACTGTCCAGAACATATATTGTGAAGAAAGAAATAAATGAATCAGTTCCAAAAACATACACATCATGACTACACAAGATAACGTGAAGATTTAATGAAAATGTAGCATATAACATCTGACTTGTATCCTATGGACATACAAGGAAAAATACAATAATTCATTTTACCGATTACATTTTACAAAGTCAGACAAAGCGAATTTATAAGCAGTTTTTTTTCCATAAAAACAGCGATCTAATTCCAAACAAATATATTACCATCCTATTCCATTATCCCGTATATGTATTTATATTTAATTGGCAAAACCTACCAGATTACTAAAATCGGAAAAAATCCAATCCACGATGCTTCAGTTGCTTGGATCAATAAACGTCTTACATTAGAAATTCATTTTTCTTACGCTATAAGCCTGATTATCAGTTCCTATAAAAATGCTACGCCCTACTCACTCCTTGCTTCGGTAATTGTGACTAGTCTTTTGCACAAGGCTAAGTGACAGTACTTCCAAACATCCACACACAAGTCATCAAGCTCACAATTTCCTGCCCACCTCAGGCAGGCCACCGATGGGCAAGCAGCTCTCCTAGTTCTCTTGTTCTTCATAGTGAGCGTAGCCGCTGGCATAGGTCCTTCCTAAATTCAAATTAGTAAACAAATCTGATGACTCAGCATCTGAATCCTTTCCACCTTCTTCTTCCTCCTCTTCGTCATCCTCGGCTTCATACTCATCCTCCTCATCATGGAAGCTGGCATCACCATACTTATCAGATGAAAGGCTCTTCCAATAGGCATCGTACCCAGAAGCTCCATCTCCCTCTTCGCCTCCAGTCTGCCTGCCAAATTTCAGGGAGCGTGCTACAAAAGACAGATAGGTACATGGCATGAGCCACATTTTCCTAATTTCCTCACTTAATATTTAAGTGGAAAGAAAGGAGACCTTAAAAAAAGTCAGTCAGTTCCATCCTACTTGGAATCTCCATACACATATATGTAACGTATATATGTAACAAATAAAGATGAGTGTCATTTCACTAAATCTAGAAAAAGTTAGAAAACCAAATAGGAACAATAGCACTCGCCAACCATAAGTTAAATAAGGCATGTGCAAAATGTCCTTTGTTTGATCAATTAAAAGTTTATTTTCAAACCACAAAAGAGTTGATTTCAAATGTCATTACATTTTTCTTGAGAGCAATTTTATAATTCAGATGTCCTAGAAGACAAAGGCTTTCATTTTTTCTGCCTTAGTAGCAACACGGTTTGGCACAAAAAAATCAGCAAAATTATCAGTCTTACCTCACTGCAGAACTATATCTTTGATTAAAGTCATTTAGAATTATGATTCCATTCTGATGTGTTTGCTAAAGAGTCAAATTCTTTTTAACAAAATTATGAGTACATTACTTATAAACATGTTTGTACTAGTCTTATACCTTCAAAGAAAAGTTATATAAAAACCATAAAACAGCTGCTCAAATACTACACACCTAAGAAGAGCTTCAGAATGAATTCCAACTTCCAAGGACTGAAGATTATCAGCACTTGAATATTAAGGTTTTATAACTACTCAATTATTTAACAAGAAAGCCTCAGCAAAAACAGAACAATCTTAAATTTCAGTATTCACTATGTCATGAATTGAGACAAATGCCAGTATAATGAATGATGGCATATTTCTTAAGTTAAATCGAGAAATTTTACCCATGTATTTCCCAAGGCTATAAAATTCCACTTTCTTAAGAGAACACCTTCATCTTTTCAAACAGGAAGAAGAGGCAAAAATAAAAATAGAGAAAAGAGAGAGAAATCTTGCGCAAGCACGAAAGCAAAATCATCCCATTGGTATTTTAAGTAGCGCCTTACTTGACATGCTGAGATCCTTAGTTTCCTGAGTTTCATGTCCACATTTAGGACATGGAGGCTGTTTTCCTTTTTCTTGTTTAAATACTTTGCTCCTTGTGTGGTCATCACAGAAACAAGCCTATAACAGAGGTGCGAAAATAAGCAAGTAAATAAATAATTCAAAAAATACACAAAGACGTCATTCGATATTCCAAGGAATATCATTTGGTTAGGGCAGAGATAGAGAGTTTTATTGCGACTGTCACACTCCTGATTTCAATTTCTTAAAGGCGATGGTCTTTGTCAGGGTTCTTCTGAACTATACGCTAACATGGCAGAAACTATACATAGGGTACGACATGTAGACACATTTATTCATTCATAAATATATTAGTATTTACAATGCCCCTGATGACATGCATAATGGTGAAGAGCCTGCTGATCCTCATGTAGTGTACAGTCTAACTGGGGGCACAGAAAGTGGAGAGACATCTGCAAGGCACTGCGCATTGAAAGAGAAGTGCAGAGGAAGGATGCTAAACCAGACACGGGATTCAGGAAAGACTTCCTGGGACACCTGAAGTCTTAGCTGAGATCTGAAGGAGAATGGGGGTGCAGTAGGGTAAGCAGAGATGGAAGAGGGATCTAAGGCAGAGGAAACAGAATACACAAAATTGGAGAAGTGTTGGGAGAGAAATAAGACAGGGTTAGGAATATAAATAAGAACCAGAAACATGTTTCCGAGCGGAAGTGAATCAGCTCTATTTATTGTGATCTTTAACAAACAGAAACGCTGGAGACAAGGTCAAAGGAAATAAAACATTATTGAAATCTTCACTCAAACTCTCCTCAGCAAGTACACACTGACATTAATTAAAATATACTCCTATCATTTTGGTCAGAATGTTCTCCATAAATGTAAGATGTAAAAATACTGAGCAAAGATACAGGAAGCATGTGTACTTGTGTCAACTCTAAAACAAACTAACTGGATGACCTTTGGAAAGTCACCAAGCTTTCTCAATTCAATTCTACAATCTCTGAACTAAATATTTAAGGATCCTTGTAGATTAATTATAGCTATAAGTAACCCAAGGGCTGTTGGTGGAGTAAAAGGATTAAAAACAAAATCTAAAAATAAAAAATACACAAGTGTACCTTACAGCGAAGACAAGAATGCTGACCAAGCCGATTGCACGAAACACCTGGTGGGGGAGGAAATAAGGAACATCCAGATTCAGACTTGGAATGAAAACAGAATTTTCCAGATTTGCACTTGAAGTACTACCTTAGATCAATTATTAACATTTTTTTCTGTCTCATAACCTAGAAGATCTAAAAAAAGGAGATTGAATTCCCCAGCCAGAAGGAAGAAACTAACTGCTATGTACTTTGAGATGTTCCTTTATTCTTGGGGAATTTTTATATAAATATTGCAAGATTTATTTATACACACACATATATATGTATGAATAATTTATCAACTTTATAGATAAATATAAAAATTAGCATTTCATAGCAGAATAAGAACCAAATGCAATGAAGTGAGTATCTGGGGAATTTCAGTCTTTCCTATGGTGGGCTCTACTATTTAATAAGGGCTTTCCAAGTGCCAGGTACCAAACTAATGCTTTTCATTATATAGATTCTCATTTTGGTTAACTCTTTGAAAAGAAATCAGCATCTTCCTTTTAAGGAAACTCAGATTTAGAAAGAATCGCATAGACAAGTAGAATTCAAATAATGTCTAACTCCAAAACTTGAGCTTTTGAGAATCAGTAGAGTAGAAATAAAATGCAATCTATCTGTGAAGATGATACCATCGACCCAGTCAGTAACAGTGGTTTTCAAACTGGAAGATAAATGAGAATTATGTGTGCAGGTAAATCCATATGCCTGGCACCCACCTCAGACTTAAAGACAGAATCTCCAAGGATGATGCCAAGGCACCTGTATTTTTTTAAAACCTCCACAGGTGTTTTTGATGCATAGTCCAATCTAAGAATCACTAAAAACGAACAGGGGCTGGTACCACTTACTCGGGGGCATTTGGAAGTGGCGGGGAGAGGAGGGCACGAGGGTTGTTACGATTACTTGTAGGGGAAAATGACATTTAGTGTTCAGGACCAGTAATGCCTGAGCGATCCCACAAAATGAAGAACTGACCCCATCAAAGTGCCACTGACACCCCTGCTGAAAAAAATGGATGTTATAAATTTTTTCTACAAACAGAAAATAGATATTGAGTTCAATTATAGTCCATAAGAGGCTGCGTGAAAAACTAGATTCCTTTTTCATTAAGTTTCACACAGACTATTAAGAAACTTGGGTATAAAGAACATCTAATATATAAAAACTTACATTTAAATGTTTCCGCCTCTAAAACCTGGCAGCTGGCTTGATGTTCAAATTGATCATCTTCACAGAGAAAGTTATGGCAAAAAGAACAACTGAATATTCTGCCTCCTATTGAATTAAAAAACAAAACCCACAAATATAAGTACAGGTTTTAATTTAAAAAACCCATATCTATAAAACTGTTCAGAAAGGATGGCAAGTTACTTCAGATTTACCAAATGGCACAGGAGGTTTTGTTCTGGGAAACGCTACAATAAAAACTGCCCAAACGAACCACAAAAAGGTGGACTCTCCCTCCCCCCCGCTACACAACACTCAAAGACACTTGTTCTCCTGTAACCTCCCTTCCTGTTTTGGTAGCCAGTCCTAGCACTGACTATTACTGTGAGTGTAAATCCCTTTCCCAACTAAACTGATAACCAAAACAGTGCCAGTAGTTAGGATGGACGGTATCCTGAAAAAAGTCTTAAAAGGAGCATCCAGAATGTTTCAAAGTCAGCCTGCACTTACAGCAAAGTTCGCTGCCTGTGTGTACTCACTCACCGTGGTCCCAGACACCTCGTTCGCACTCCACACACTCAGCATCAGTAAGAGGGCAGGCACAGGCGTGCGTACTGAGACATTTCCTACCGTGACAAACCCAAGCCTCACAGAAGTCACATATTGCACCCTGCAACCAAGAACAGGACAAATTAATCTTTATCACTTGACTGGCTACAACCATTGTTTAACTAATAGCGACCATCAAAATTGTATACATTTAGTGACTCATCAACCCTCAGTGATAGTGGGTGGCTTTGTTCAAGAAAAAATTTTATTAAGCCAAAATTAAAGAGGATTCTCTGAAAATTACTTTACCGACAGCTACTTATAATATAAAACCTTAGTTAGAAATCAAAAGAAAAAAAAGTAAGGGGGAAACTATACACCTACCCTAATACCAATCACCGAAGTCAGTCAAGGAACTGAAGCAGGGCCTTCGAACTGAATTCTAACTCAAATAAAGCCTAAAGTCCACAGTTTAAGCATTCTTGTCTATAGCAATTCTAGTAACAAAATTGAATTTTTCAAATACTAATATTTCTGACTTATGAAAAGTCCTTATCTGTGTAATGTATACAATAATTACATAGCTTTTCCAAAATAACTGAAAATATTAAATTTCTGTCAATATCTTTTTAAGGGAACTTATGCTTGAAAACATTTATTATGTTTCTTTGTGGAAAAAAATGTCACTAAAATATATAGAACTAAATGACAGAGTAAGCCTCTCCAAATCTATGTCAAGACAGGATGGTAAAACTATTATCTCTCAACAACATGACATCGACGTAGTATTAAGGGCTAGAAAGAATTTCAAGGAAATGGGCTGTATGATCTTTCCTTTACAGCCTGCGGCTGAGTCCCAATCCTAAAGCTACATTACAGAGGAGCTGAGATTCATAACCAAGTTTTCTGAATCTTAATGCAGGGTTCTACCACTCAAGGCTCTGTAACAAAAGTAGTATACAGCAAAGAGGAAGAATGCTTTTCGACTTATAAAAATGGATTATCGGTGTAGAAAGCAAATCTTCAAAAGTATGTCTCTTGGATTGCTCAGGGTTGTAGCAACAAAGAGATGGCACACTAAACTGGGGAATCCAGGAGAATTTAAGAGAGATACTTTACAAAGGACAGGGAAGGGCCCAGAAAACACATCGAGGGATGATGCAGTTACCACCGCTGGGTCTGACAGGACAAGGGGAGGGGGAGGAGTTACTGGAACCCCGAGAGAGACACATGGACAGGAACTGTGTCCAATCCATGTCCCAGCCAGGAAGACCCACTAGAGAATGAGTGAGCTGGGAGAATAAATGCCCAGATCGCATTCTCCTCCCATCTTCAGGTCTCCTGCCAGGGCCTTCCATTGGCTGAACCCAAAGAAAAGCCATAAGGTGAGAAAGTCACTGATCCAGTCAGGCTCCCAGGGCACAGCAGTGAAGGGAGAGGGAATCTCAACAGGCAAATAGATTTCTAGAAAACCACTTTTCTAGAATTTATAGCTAATGATGCATGGTTCTATAAATGTCTTCTTTATAAAAGAAATCATTCACACTCATACAACTCAATGAATCAAAAAAAAAAAAAAAAAGGTATTCGATTAATATAGACATAAGTAAGCTACCAAGAAATATTACAGTGGTTTTAAATCTTTGAATGGTTTTTGAAAGGTAACATTGACAATCTTATATTTAAAATAATGAGGGATTTATAAGATGATCATGCATAATTCTAGCTCCTTGCTTCTATAAGATATGCACATATGAAATATATCATAAAAAAGTCTGCCTCATGATGGAAAATACATTCTTGGAAAGTTATTATAAGTAAAATATTCTGCTTGGTGTAAAATAGTATTACTTTCCTCATGGGCTGAAATTTTAACCTAAGCATAAAATTACACAATAGAGAACAATAAAACTGGTTGAAATAACATTTTTTAGTGAAAAAGAGAGCAAAATACTTCACACATAGCAACAGTTTTTATTATTTAAAACAATGAATTTCCTTAGAAAATTCTACATGTAAGGAAGAAATTATGTATAACTTTGTGTTAAGTATGTACTCTTTTTATTTTTTATTTTTATTTTTTGAAACATACAAGTTCTTTTGAAACTAGGTTGCTTATTTAACCAAAAGCTTGAACCTTGGTTAACCAGGGCTTTCAGTATAGTAAATGATATTCTTTGAAATCTAATTAAGACACATTAGAAAGGTAACATTGACAGATTAATTTCTGTTTAAGTCAACAGTAAATAAGTTTCTATTCTCTGTATGTTTCCCAATAAGAAAAAAGGAAGTAGCCAAAAGCGAGTAATAAGGAAAAGCAGTCAAAAGCAAGTGGGTAATAAAGGAAAATCATATGAAGAACATGCCACTGATAATCCAGGTAACTCCAGACTGAATGAACCAAGGGACAAAGCAGTGCTGTTATAGTTATAAAATATAATGGTTAAAAAAAATAATCATCTGTCAGAATGACTTTTTCTAATCCCTGGAAACCTACTAGTCTAAGAGATAAGCGGCTTACCACCATTGCAAGGCCAGTACTGTAGACACCAGCATGCTTTATGACACAGTCTGAAGACTTCATCATGCACTTTGTTTTCCCTAGGAAAGAAATAAATTTGCACTATTAGTCTTGCAAACTAGTACATGAGAGTATTCATTAATTCCTCTTTTTATCTAGGCTAAGTTCCTATGGAAATAATGTGAAAGGGATGGAAATCACCATCGTTTACTGCTTACATAACCAAAAACAGAAAACAGATATATCTAAGCTCATTATGAGTCAGATCTTTTGAGAGTAGAAATTTATCAATAAATCTGTAAAAATGTATTGCACAATAAAGTTAATTCATATGTGTAGTAAAATCAGAAACTGCAGGTTATGCTTTGTAACCTAACCATCATTATAGCAGTTTAAAATCTTACAAATTTTCAGATGAATTAAAACAGATTTTAAAAAGTTATGCTTTAAGATGAATTTACATTTTGTAATTCACAATAAAAACAGTATGGTTTAAAGTCATTGCTTATTTCTTTTCACAGACTGTCTCAAGCCAAATCAATGATTATGCATCTCATCTGGTTCACTTAAGTTTATCCATTTGTAAAAATTTACAAACATAGTAAATGTTTTTCCAACAGAATTTTCCAATAGTCTCCTCATGAGCACACACACAAAAAAACAGTAATATAGTGATAGAGCTAAAAAATCACAGTACAGCCACAAAAGCACTGATCTAGCAGCAAATTGCCAACCCCGAAAGACTGTCAGGAAATTTACCTATCATACACTACATGAAGATGAATGATGACATACTAATCACCCATCTCAAACTCCACAAAGTGGAAGATGAAAGAAACAGAAGATACTCAATTTTCCATTATCTTGATTACCTAAGGAACAAAGTTAGACAACAGGAAATGGGAAGGAAGAGAAACTGGAAATGAGGGGCAGCAGCTATCCAACTGTTCCATGTCTAACACGAAGTACAAAAATCAGTAAGTGGGAAATATATCCATGTACAGCACTACGAAACTCAAGCCCAGAAACACTGAAATTATGGGAAGGTCCTAGCAAGAACTTAATCATCTCTATAATCTATTTTCTCATTCTATATTCATTTCTTTTGTAAAATAAGGATATAAAAACTGGCAGATGAGTGATCTGTCTAAGCCAGTTTTCTCTTTTTCATTAATTACAAACCTCATCGATGTCTTCTTTGAAAGCTATAACTACTCTAGAAATATTCAGGGATGTAGCCTTAAGCATTCCTAACTTTCTGCAATGCTGTCATACATAAACACATTTAAGTGAGCATATCCCATAACTAAACAGGACATCTGTTCAAATAAAAGTTTGGGGAGTAAATCTGGAGTGAACAAAATTGATGAGGTTTCTTTACTAGAGGTCTTTGGAAACTTTAACATGTAAACAGACATCTCCCAGACGGCAAAGTGGGGATGAAACATGCAGTGTTTCTCACACATACGCATCGTACTCTGAGAAAGACTATTTGAGAAACACCAATCTTATTGTTCTATGAACTACCATTTAATTTCACTCTGAATGATCATTTACTCTTAATAAAAGTTTCCACTTATACCTGAGAATTGCGTATGTGGCTTAGGAACTCTATTCCAATCACTTGGGAATCCATGTGAGGAAATTCAAGCATCATGTTAAATGCCAACAGAAAAATAACACATCACAAAAACTGGCACCAGGTAAATGTGCAATAAAATTATTCCTAATGTTCTAACATA
>NW_006431918.1:2116002-2117304 GCF_000325575.1 Pteropus alecto | reverse complement strand
AAATGGGTATCAACATGACTAAGGTAGTATAATTAAAAATCCAAGGTCACCAAGTGTTATTAGTCTGAAATCTGATCTTTTAATATTTAAAACATGTTGGTAACCTTTATCTAAACAGTATTCTATTTCCAGCATCATATCAAGGAGACAGAATCAAGACCTGATAGTGCTCCAGTAGGCCAAATAACATGTTATCATTTTATTACTGGTAAGGCATAACATTATTATAAACAATAATGATAAACCCACAGTTTCAAACTGATTAACTGCCAAACAAATGTTTGATGAAAGGCAGGTGTCCTGTTATCATATACTTACCACACTGTGCACAAATTGGTAGCTTCTGTACAGAATTGCAAAAATAGCAAAACGCTCGATTCTTCTGCCGCCTTGTCATGTAAAATAAAATTTTAAAATACAGTTACTATCAGATAAAAGATCAGAGGGTCTATATCACATATAGATAGAAAAAAATAAAAACTTACCTCTGACACTTGTCACATTCCTATAAAATACAAAGACATGACATCAATTTTCTACTGGGTGAAAATTGCAAATTTACTTGCATTATAAAGAATATTTTGTTTTTCATGTTAAAATTTAAGTGACACTTCTCAAAACCCTCCAACTTCACCCATGTATACAAGCACCTACATATAACAACACATCACAAAGGTATGCTCTTGGGCATACCATACAAAAGAAAGAAGTGGCATTTTCACAAAAGAGGCTAAATACAGTGGTATTTTTTTTTTTTAGTGAATCACAAATAATATAGAAGAGATACAAGAAAGAGTAGAGAACACAATATGATGAAGCTCCGGGAAAATCTAGACTCTTAAACATGGTATTAAAAATTCTCAACAATCTGGTCCCTAGCCACTTTTCAAACCTTGCTGGCCTATTCTCTTCAGATTCAAGCCACTATTTGTCAGCCATTCTCAAAATAGGTCTTGTGCTCTCTCTTTTCCATTCTTTATTTCCCCTGAAAAGTCCCCCCTCACAATCCTTACCTGCTGGGAGCTCTGGCGATGATCCCATTTCCGCTGTGAACTGTACCCCACCCATACACTCAATTTTATCACCTTAGTCCTAACTGTACCTCTACCACTGCAACACTTACCAAGGTCTAGCCCTCGTTATGTGCACTTACGTATGTGAGTCATTTCTTGTTTTGTCTGCCCCACACCCCTTGTCTCTAGAAATAACCCTGACACACAGAAAGGGGTCCTGGCTGTCCTCTGTGCTATGTAATCCTGCTCCCCCAATCCCCCACCCTAGCCATAAACCTTAGTCCTGGAA
>NW_006431918.1:2095805-2115985 GCF_000325575.1 Pteropus alecto | reverse complement strand
CTCCCTGAGAGCAACACATGTGTGACGTGAGGCATGCAAACTACCAGTGCCCACGAACCCAAACGGAAGGAGTAAGACAACCTGAGAAAATGGAATAAGCAAAAACAAACAAAAGCCAAAGATGGAACTACAAGGTTGTTGCAGTTTCCAGTTGTCCCTGTGTCCCAGCTACATCCTGCCCTTCCCTACTACACGTTAGCCCACTAGTCACATGATAATTGGTATTTCTCCCCACTTATTGAAGTTGGAGTTGTCATTTATAAACAAACAATTCTTAAGTAACATACGAAACCACTGATCTATAAGCTTACGGAAAGAGGACTGTGTCATGCACCTATCACCCACAGTGCCTAAAATAGGACCTGGCACAGGGTAGATGCACAATAGTTTGTGCAATTAAATCTTATTAAGCATTTCATATGTTATGATAAAACAAAAGAAAAAAAAAAAAGGAGTAGCGGGAATAGAAAAAGTAGAGAGGAGTCGAAATAGGGAAATGTGGGACAACCCAGAGACACGTCATCAAAGAAAAGAAAGGAGTAATGATAACATAATCTCTTGCTTCTCCCAACTTTGACCAAAGAAGCCCAGAAATGATCAGGACTAACTCAGCTGGCACAGGGAAATAAGGTAGTAGAACAGGAAAACAAAAGAGATGTCAAGAAAAGTAGGAAGTTTAGAAAAGGGAAATCAAATGAGTTAAGAATTGCTATGAGAATATGATGAAAAAGCTCCAATTAATAGGACAAATTAAGGCATAGAAGAGTAGAGAAGCTGGAAAAATTGTTGTAAAGATCCTAGTATGTATTCTTGGCCAGTATCTATCAGCAACAGTAGCCAAGGTAATATGCCAGATTTTATACATAATATAAACTCAAAAATCATTGCTACTTAGTGTTAATAAAAACAATGAACGTGCCTCTAACAGATTTCAAATTCAATAAAATATATGCAGCAATGCAGCAATACTATATTCACTAAAATTCTATTCAGGTGTTTTTCAAATAACTATTATATAGTATTTCAACTATCAAACGATATCAGAAAAAGCTGTTACCATTGAAGCGTTGCATGGGTGTTTTGCTAAATCTATGGTGCTTCTTGATGCTCTTAGCTGTTTTTCACGTTCCCGGCGATTCTCTGCCTTCTTCCTGGCTCCCGTCTTTTTTTTAGGCATTTTCTCCCTCTTTCTTTACAAAAGAACAGAGACAGTATATGATTCCTGGTTGCATTTGCTATTTTAAATAAACTAAGAAATTTATTCTCATTCAAATTCTAAATTCAACCCTGTCAATTACTTGCACTACCAAACAATTCTAACAAATGTAAACAAAAAAATTTTCTGAAAAGCCTAGTTTTCTTTCCCACTGGGAAAAAATAGTTTCCCTGATGTTAAGTATTCTTTAAAAATTACTCTATAGCAAGTTAAAAATATACATGTTAGGCAAATATCATTAACAAGAAATCATTAAAAGGTGTATTATTTACCCAGTTTATATCACTTTTTTGAGCTATGTATTCAGACTTGATGCTGCCAAAGCTTTAAGTACAATAAATCATATTCCTCCTATGTAATATCTAAATAAAATATCTAATATAGTCAAGTCAAATGACAACATTAAATACAAACTATTCTCTCTGAAAAGATATTAAAGGTATTAGTTGCTTTTACTCTGAAAGCTGACCTTCTCTCTACATGCAGTGTCTTCACTTAACATCATCGATGCGTTCTGAAACTAACTGAAATGACCTGTAACAAAACTAATTTTACCACTGGCAACTTGATAGAAAGAACAGTTAAGTTCCTAGCCATCTCATGAAAGTTATAACGAAATGACCTGAAAGAAACATTATTCCAAGACCTGGTATAATTTTAACAGGGTTCAAATTTATGTTTAAGGGCATATAGCTACCACATATATTGAAATAATGACTTTAAAACTGGCTTCTGTCACTTAGTTGCGAGAACCAAATTTAGTAAAACAAGATTTTTACTAAATAACACATTTTTATTTG
This sequence comes from Pteropus alecto, assembly GCF_000325575.1. Classification (NCBI taxonomy): domain Eukaryota; kingdom Metazoa; phylum Chordata; class Mammalia; order Chiroptera; family Pteropodidae; genus Pteropus; species Pteropus alecto. Next base: position 2,113,969 of record NW_006431918.1, on the reverse strand, counting down.
GTTTTTCATCAATCTGAAAACTAGAAGTTCCCTAGGGAGTCCAGTCCTATCTTTCCACAGTGCCTTCCAGCCCTGCCTGGAATATATTAAGCACTCACTAAATGAAGAGCTACACTAAAGAACGAGTCTATGTGCTTGCTGTGAAATCTCTCAATTTTCTTAATATTCTTCAAAATACGTATTTTTAAAGTCTCTTTTAAAAGCGATTCTCAAAGTTCAACTCTTGATATTTCTAGCCCCTACTCAAGAACTACAAATTCTAAACCTCCAACATAGGCTCAAGTTTCAGTGGTTACTGTGACACACACACCTCCCTGAAGACATAAACATTCGGATTCAAGGAAACTAAAGTGTATCCATGATACATGGAGCGAGTTCCAAGAAAGCGCACCTCGAAAGAGATTTATATTTCTTATTCAAAGGGGCATATTACAATATAGCAAAATCATGCACCAGCTTGTACCTGACACAGCAGGAAGGTCACTCATAAAGTTTTCCTACTTTGGGTTTCAACTCTTATGTTAGAAAATCCAATCAAAAACCAAGTGGTGGGACGTTGCGACTTAAAAATATGGACAAATTAAGCCAGGAAATTTAGTTAAGTGGTTACTTGATAAATGTCCAAGCCCTCTAAGTCACCCTTTCAGTATATCAAATGACGAAATCTAGGTGGAAAAAAAAAAAAAAGTGTACTGTGATGGCCAAAGGAGATCAGAAAATCATACGGATGAATTTTCTGAGTTCCTAGGGATGAATCCGCTGAGAAAGTTGAGCCTCGATTTCTTTTTCTTCAGTCTGTCTTGAAAATTTAAAGGGTAAATTCTTTTTTTTTTTTTTTTTCCCCAGCCTTACATGGGTTTAAGCCTTTCTCCACTAACGCTCTGACTTCTTCAGGACGTAGCCGGTGTCACTAAATAAGGACACAGGCGCGGGGTCCCTGCAGCCGGGAGACCCAGAGGGGTGGAGGGGGCGTCCAGAGGAGACGCGGCGGAGGTGCCACGCGGCTCGGGGAACCGACAACCGTCACCCGCCCGCGGAACGCCCTCCCTCGCGCGCGCTCCGGGCCGACCTCGCTCACCCTGACGGGGAGGCCGGGCTCACTCCGGGGCAGAGGGGCAGGGAATGGCGTGGTGCCGGCCCGCGGCAACAGCAAATGCAGCCCGCTGACCACGACTCCCCGGGGGCAGAAGCTACTGAGACCCACGCAAGGAGGACCGAGTCAGTTTCGGACACTAGGAGCGGGACCGGATGTCCTCTTACGACAGCAGCGTCCTTACGGCAGCACGTTGACAGAAAGGAGTCCGCCCCCTCTCTTCGCTCCGCCCCCTTTTGTTCGCTCCGCCCAGGCCCCGCCCACTCCCGCGGGGGGCGGGCTCCCAGTCCCGGGATGAGGACCCCGCGGGAAGGAGCAGACTGATAGAAAAAAAGAGAAAAAGTGGGGAAGCGGGAGGAAGGGGCACTGGAAGACTCGCTCCATTTTATTCTTTTCAGAAAAGGAGAAATCCAAAGGAAGAGAAAATCTGGAAGGAAGAGAAAATCTGGAAGGAAGAAGTCAGTGAACTCACAAACTTAGCACTGTATCCGTTGACTCATACGTTAAAGTCTTGCTGAATTCTTTTGCAAACTTTCCGCTACCTACAGCCTCACATTCCACTCTTCGTGTTTTCTGCACGAGCCGTGCTTTGGTTGCCTGGTGATTAAGTTCTACCCTCCTTTGTCTCCTATTTCTACTGTGCCCTCTGGAATTCCATTCTTTTGTAAACAAATTCTCCTACATGCGGGGCCTCTAGTGTGTGCTTCCCTGTCTTTAACTGAAACCTAACATCTTCTCCTTGGCAAAGACGGCTTTAAATGTCTCTGGAGTGAAGGGTGCTCATTTCCTCACACTTCTTTTAACTCTTGATTAGGAGGTAGGGTCCATCCCTTTAATCCCCAGTGCCTCACTCAGATCATCATTTCTCCTTTCCATGTAGCCATTCCGCTATTTAACCTTCATCATTGCTATTTTTTTTTATCCACTCCTTATTGATGGAAAACTTTGGAACCTGACTTCCAAGTTCTACCATCACCCAGAGTTTCTTAAAATCCAAATGAAAGTCCCATTCTCTTGGGATCTTGATTTCTTCATCTCTCACAGCCATCACCTCCACTCCACTACAGGCATCTATTCTTGTGACCACACTCCAGGTCTTGTCATCAGGTGGAAGCGCTCCTGATGAAATCCCAAATTCGAGCAGACTAACCAACCTCCTATCTTACCAACGCTCTCACTTGATTTTCCCTCCTAACGAAGACTTTGAATCTCTTGACCCTTCTGGTTTCTTCCTATCGATCATCTCTCTGCCTTCTTCCCTTCTTTTTCCCTCAGTTCATAAAACGCAGTTTATCACATCGATCGCATTTGCTTTATTTTTTTTTCTGATCAAACTAACTGGAACATTCCCAATTCAACAGCTCGCTTGAATTGGGACTTCTGAGTGTTGTTAAGGGGGAAAAAAATACACAGTTAAGATTTTTCTCTAAATCCAAAGTTGTCAACCTCCACAAGACTCACGAAATTGCTCTTCAGTTCTGTATTTTCCAAATCAATCTATCATTTCCATTATCCACATGGCTTTACCAAATCTCTTTCTTCACCCTTCCCATCACTTTGTCAATTTCAGCAGCTATCGTTGCCTCCTATTACACAGAGAAAATAGAATAATATCAATATTGGCAATATTTCATTTTGTGCTCCTGGTATTCTGATTACTTTACATGTGCAGTATTAACTCTTAATTTTACTCATGAGGAAACTTGGGCAGAGACACTATACAACTTGCCCCAAGATTACACAGATGGCTTGGCTTGTGGTATTGTCTTTGCAGCAGTTCTTAAACTTTTTTGTCTCGGGACTCTGTAAAAACGCTTAAAAATTGAAGACTCTACCAAGCTTTTGTTTATGTGTATTATGCCTATTGATGTTTACCACATAAAAGTTTTAAAAGAGGTAAAAGTCAAATATTAATTCAGTAAAAATAATACTTATATCGCATATTAGTACAAATAACATATTTATATGAAAAATCACTATATTTTCCCAAACAAAAAAAAACAGAAGACTGGTACTGTTTTACAGTTTTTCAAATCTCTTTAACATGAAGCTTAATAGAAGGCAGGTGAATTCCTACATCTGCCATCCTATTGAGAAATGTTTAGATGTTCTCATTTTCCCAACATATAGTTAGATAAATCGCAGAGATCCTCTGGGGAAGAACTGGGGGAATTATTATGGCGTAACTTTTATGATATTTCAGGGCCTTCCTCCTGAGGATCTAGGCTTTTCTCTGTTGATGGTTTCCATATCCGAAAACTGGCTCAGATATTAAAAATTGGGCAAAGAATTCATTAATGGAGTATTGCTCTCCGGTGGCCATGCAATGCTTGATTTCTTTTGATTATACAGACTGAGCGGTATCCTTGTTTGCTGCTCATCTGTTTCGCTCCTGGGGACTCCATACTCTATCATCCATCTCCTTAATCTTTGGAAGATCAGGCCCTCTCCTTTACCGTCACTCATCCCTTGCCACTGATTAGAATAATTGTGCCAGGTTACATTGTAAAGAAAGCCAAGTTATTGATCCAGTGGCCAGGAGGAAAGCTGAGGGCAGATCTTGTACTACAAGAAGGAGGCCTCTGCATCATTTCCAAGCAAGCTAGGGAGGGGGGAGCACTATCCATTAAATCAGGAATATGGACCATGTTCAGATTCAGAGGGTTCAGGAAAATCTGGAGATTCAGGATTGTCAGGTGTCACAATGCAGTCCATTGCATCAGGGTTTCTTTCCAATCCAGCATTCTGACCTTGGCATAGCCGACCTAACTAGGCTGCATGGTTGTTAATCTCCCTTGGAACTCTGCCACACTTATAATTAAGTGCTGAGCCTGTTGCTCAGCTTTTTCTGCCCTCCCACTGCAGGAGATAAAAGTCTCTATTTGCTACCAAAAAGGCCTTCTGAATTTTCCTCTAAGATTTTTAATAGTCGTTAACTGTTCTCAGCTTTTCGCTTTTTGCAAAGAAGTGATTTTGCTTAGCAACAGCCAATTTCCCTGTCCTCAAGATTACTATTTCCCTTATATTTCTTAAATGCATAATACATCACACCCACTCACGTACCAGTATCCCTCGCTTTTCGAAAGTTCGCATTACGCCACTTTGCTTTTACAAAAGACATACGTTAGTACCTGTTTTCACTAACAGAAAGAACTCTGAAGAGGGTTTTGTGTTTTTTTTTTAATGAATAAAGAGAAAAGAGTCATTAGCATTTGTTTTGCAGGGAGCCCTTATAGGCAACCCATAACCTGTGCAGTGAGAGTGGTCCCGACAAGCTTTCTCCCCGGGAACCGCATTCAGAATCTCAGCACGAAGCACCATAACTCTGAACTGTGTCTGTGAGCATCTGTGCTTTATCTTGATTTATTTTGTGCATCATTAGCAAGATATGTCCTAAGGTATCGGAAACGTCTGAGTGTTCATAAAGGTGCTACTCTACATGTAAAACTGGACATAATTAAGTGTTATTTTAGGTTTTATGTGTTATTTCAATGTGATTTGGTAGGTTATTTTGGGTGTCTGGGAACACGCAAAATAATTTCCATATAATTTAATGACAATTACTCCCTTGCTTTATGCCATTTCAGCTTATGGAAGGTTTTATTGAAACACTCTACTTTGGGATAGCAGAGGAAACCTGTATTTCCTTTCATTAGAATACGTTCCAGTTCACTACTGATGAAAGTTTTACTTACTGCACTGCTACCTTGTGCCAAGATCTGTCCGTCCTCCATCTGTCACTGATGAGGAGGTCTCATTGACAAGCAGCTGTCCAATGATTCAGGTCAAAAATCCCATATTAGCTTCTCCCCTCTTGACTCATCCCTGACATCTTAGGTTGGCTTCTCTGGAAAAATACTCTGAGTCAGAGGTGTGTGTAGAAAGTCTATCAGAGAATGCCTTGGGAGCAATACCTGATGAAGAGATGATAGCAGAATTTGACACAGGAAAGAGTTGGTCTGCAATATAGTCTCAATGAAGGCCTCGACTGTGATTCTGGGATGTCCATTTAGAGTTAAAGGAGTGGGCTCAGCCTTTATGCACCTGTGACATCAGTCACTGGATGTGGGCTGACTCAGGAAACTGATGTAACTTTGGCCCTTCCTCATGGTCAGTCCTGTCGCCGCTTGCTCCTTGAGACCACGGGCCCCCATGGTCTGCAGTGTGTCCTCCAAAATACTCAGTGAGGTATTGTCTCTGTAGCTCTAGGGACTCTGGGACACATTTAAATCAGACTGGATAGATAGAGGTTATACTGTGAAGGCTCATAATGGTCAAAGCATACACTTTTTCACACTTCCTCTCTGTTAATTTCTTCCTTTCCCTTTAGGATTGATCATTATTACAATTCTGCCTGAGCGCAGAGCTTCAGATGGAATGAGTTTTTTAAAATTGATTAAAATATTGACAATAAAGGTTATACAGCAAAGTCAAACTGCCCTGTCTTACAAGCCTGAAAGCTCATTTACTGTTAATTTTGAACATAGAATGTGATCTTTATCCAATACAGCCATCTGGATGACAGCAGTTACCAGATGTCCAAAAAAGTTAAAATAAATGAAAAGAGTTAAAGGGGTAGTCAATTCTATTACTTTCCTACTTGAGCATTAGTAGAACAATGTATAGATGACCTTCAGTGCCTTTAAAACAGGCTCAATATGATAAAGTTGAAGTATATTATTGATTATACTTCGTGGAAATAACAAGGCATTATTAAAAACGGAATTAGATAATTTCCTAAATAGGAGTATTAAACATGCTAATCTTGATAAGTATCTAATATCAGATACATAAATATTGACTTAAATTATAGTTTAATTTTTCTCAGAATAGAATCAAATTATAGCTTCAATAAGGGTTTCTTGAAATAACAAGCATAGATATGTCTCATTTCCAGCTGCTTCCATAATTAGCCATGATAAGGCAAAACATTTTAAATTGCCAGACGTATAAAATATATGTGATTTGTTACTGTGATTTTTTTCTAAAGCCTGCTACTTAAAGATGTTAAGACGACGATTAAAAATTACATCAAAACTAGATATGAAATATACCAGTCAGGAACTGAATTCGGCTGCACGTAACCAAAAACCCAAATAATAGTAGATTCGACAAAATACTTTTTCTTTTTCACTTGTGTTACAAGAAGTTCAGGACAGGTACAGTGGCTCAAGAAGTTTACTGCTGACGTTTTAGAGATTCTTTTGGTAAGGTTCTCAAGAGTAGTCACCATGAAGCAACCTTTTAGGCAGGAAAATCGAGAGAGGGGACAAAAGACAAAAGGACCCACAACAGCAGAGCCAACCTCTGTCAACGTGCATTCCCGAAAACCCAACGAAATCACTCTAAGTTCTGATAATTGATCAGGATTAAGTTACTTGAGCATGTCTAGCTGCCAGAAAGATTGGCAAATGTAGTTTTTCAGCTGGACAAACTGCACTCCTGAATAAATTTTAGGCTCTGTTATTAAGGGAGGAATGGATAATGGATATTAAGTAGGAAACTAGCAGTTTCAACCACAACTTAGTTTTTGATATTTCACAAGACAGGACATTTGAAAGCTTTAAGGATGGATTAAAAAAAAAAAATGGGTCAAAGTGAAAAGCAATGTTCTTTTTTAAAGAAATTTTTTTATTTTTCAAAAATCTGTTCCAGTACAAAACAACTAGATCCTGCATACGACATAATTTTTAATGCATTGCTGAGCTCACAGGAAGAAAATCTCTAACACCACCACATCCCTCTTCCTGAAAAATAAATAAATAAATAAGCTGGCACTACATCCAGAGTGATAAAAAGTAAGTTCTAATATATAAGGGGTATTTGTCTGAGAGCCAAAACTAACATCAGTACCGCATATGAGACTAAGCCTCTTGCCAGCAACCAGCTCAAGGAGCTCAATCAGAGGCTCGGGTTCTAACCTGGGTCCTCGAAGGCAGCTAAAGTGGCCCATGTCAGTGGTGTCCCCAACTTCAAAAGCAGCAAACGTAAATACTCACTGAAGGAAAGAATTGCCAACTTCGGCCTCCAGGTTATCCACGGATTAAAATCAAGCAAGTATGAGATCACAACAGAAGATGAACAAATAAACACAAAACAAAACAAAAAACCCCTACAAATACAATTCATCACATTAACAGCTCACTAGTTGCAGAAAAACATTTCATTCATCACTCATTTTTGATTCTAAACATAACCATATAGCTTATCAATTCTCTTACCATGTCCAATTTCTTCTGAATAATTTTGGCTCTCCTGGTAGATAATTATATCATCTGTGATTAGTGACCAATATGATCATGCTGACACTCTGACACTCTGGCCACTGCTGTGCCTGGAGTACTAAAGTCCTTTATACCTGATCCAAAAGTCTTGCGTCTTTTGCCAGCATCCATAAACAGTAACAGACTAAGGTAGCCTACAAGTCCCAGACACTGTAGATCTGACAGTAAGCTGGGAGACTTAGTAAGACTTCAAAAGACTTTTGCTCTTTTTAACTACTAACCAGCCACCTTGACTTGGACTATTCAGTAACCTCTATAGATTTTTTGTTCCTTTTACGCGAAAGGAGACAACTGCCATAGATAGTCTCTAGTATTTTATGATTCTGCATTGCATGAGTATGAAAACAATATCCTGACATCTAGAGTGAAGGCAGTCATCCAGATAAAATGAAGCTTGCAAGGAAGAATAGAAGCTTTTTTATGACGTAACTTTGTAAGTTTCTGAATTTTATATCATTACGTGCTTGGTGGATGGAGTTCCTTTTCTCTTCTTGCTTTCTGTTTTATTTTTCTACATGTTGGGTTTGAATGCAGTGGAAACAATGAGATATAGAAATGTGTCAGCCACTCAGGGCTGTTGTCCTCCTGTGCTATTGTCTGCATGCAGGGGCTGGAAGCCTGGGTTCTGGGTTAGACTCCGCCAGTGAGAGAGAGTCACGTGAGATCTGGAAAGCAGACGAGAGGCGGAACCATCATTCCTCCTGCAGAACAGGTAGCATTTGCTCTAGTTGACAGTACAAATTGAGTTTTGCCAACTGCTTCCAGTAATTCCTCTGAGAATAACTCATTTCGGTGACACGGATAACTGAGATCATTGTTGGTTTCCTGTGGTTCCCTGAGTTTCCATATTCCATCAGAGCTGATTGTCCTCTCTTTTACTTCCTCAACCCTTATGTTGTTTTTGTTGGCATTTGTTTTTAAAGTACTTAAAATCTCCTGTTAAATTTCTCCTTCTTGAAATCCCTGCAGTGGTTTCTTTTGTCCTAACTGAATCCTGCTGATAAAAGAATGTAAATGTTGAGAAAAATTTACTCTAAATTGGTTTTATTTTCAAATTTTTATGTTGTCAAAACTTTAACAGAAAACAGAATTAAAGCTTCTATGAGAATCTATATCCATATGTGTTAGTTTTCTATTGCTGTCAATACAAATTACCACAAATATAGTGACTTAAAACAACTCAATTTTTTTTTTTTTTTTTTTCTAATCTCAGGCTTCCGTAGGTCGGAAGTCTGGGTAGGCTCAAATGGATACTCCATTTAGGGTTCCACAAGGCCAAAATTAGGGTGTTGGCAGGATTGCATTCCTCGGTGGTGGGTGAGAAGAATTCTTTTCCAAGCTCATTCATCTTGTTGGTTCACTTCAGTTCCTTATTGTTGCAGGACTGAGCACCTCACATCTGTGTAAGCCATCGTTCCGGCTAGCGGTTGCTCTAAGAGGCTGAGCATATTCATTCTCATGCTTTTCATGCGGCCTCCTCCAGGAACAGATTCATAAGGCTGAGTCTCTCACATTTCTCATCTCTGTGACTTCTGCTGCATCTCTGTGACTCTAGCCAGAAAGGGTTCTCCTTGGTCGCGTCCACCCAGATACTCCAGGATTAAATTCCTTAGCTCAACTCATCCTTAAGCATACTAGCAAAGTCTCTTTTGTCAGTTCCTGTAACATAGGCACAGGTTTCCAGGATTAGGGCATGGGCCATTCTGCCTACCACACCATCTGAAAATGTGTATGTTACTTGTTATGTCTTCTTTATATGACATCTTCCTGTGAAAACTCATGACCTGCCTTGACTATGGCAATCTTCTTTAACTTGGTATTTTGGTTTGGGGACACTCCTTAAAGTAGGAAGAAGAAAGGGAGAGATGGAAAGGGACCGCCAACGTGAAGAGAGCGACAAGGCAGACCCCAAGGTGATTTTAGAAAGCGGGTACTCCAAGAGTGATCATGAACGGACCTGGAAATAGATTGGATCATCTTGTAAAGATAACACCTTAATGATTTCCTTTTTAAAAATTAAGATTCAAGCCCCGCTTCCTCCCTTCTCTAGCAATCACACACGGTAATTCTGTCTGATTGAGCAGCCTCCCTTTCAAACACACACACACACACTCACACCTGAAAGTGACCAAAATTGGGAAATAGTAATTTCCTAAAAGCAATTTCACTATGAGCCTGATCTAAGGTGGATGGGGAATTTGGGATTGCTCCTTAAGACCTAGAAATTAAGAGGTTACTCTGTCAGATGTGATGATATCACCAATTCTCTGGTCAAATAAACAAAATACGTGTCTAGCTTTATAGTGAGACGAGATGTATTCCCTGCCATTTGGCTCCCAAGAGGAAATATTTCTCATCATCTCCTCACACACAAACCCTGGAACATATTTGTACTTTGACGTGAAACAAATATATTCATTAGAAGAATGACTGAACCTTTCGTCCTGCCCTATAAATCTAGCATCTGTCTCAATAATAGAAACTATTTTTCCTCTCTAATTTTGTCCTCCCAAAAATTATTCCCACCCTCATTGTTTCCTTATTATAAAACATAGTCTAGGGAGGAAAAAATGAAATATGTAGAGATAAAACAATAGCTCGAAAGAATCTTGTTTTATCATCTCAGGTCTTTTAGTTTTTGAGCATTATAGAAAAAAATGGGATATGAAAAACCATTTTACAAGCATTGTGTAAATATATAACTTTGCTGGCAACTTAGGAGTACGACAGGGGCTATGGAAACTCAAAATGACTTTTTTAATACCTGAGATTTATATTATAAATGCAGTGAATTTCATTTCAATTATTGATTTTAAAATGCATCAAATCTAGCCTCCTGTTAATATTCTAGTCTTGTGTCAAATGACCTTAAAAAGCATGTCAATATTTATTCGATGTAAGATCATTTTATTTTAAGAATGTTTATCCCAAATGAGTTAACTATGTTCAGGAAAAGACCTTGAGGCACGCATTTATAGTAATATATCAGATGGCCTTGCCAAAATTTTACAATTTAAAATACCCCTGGGTTTTTCTTATATGAAACAAGTCCTTTAAAATAATAAATGTGCCTAGCTTGCAGTCACGCTGAGATGAAAACATTAATATCTCTGACCCTAAAAACATTTATTAATATTATACCGAAAATTGAGGACCAACTCAGCAAGTGTAAAATGTGCAAAGGAGCATAATTATAACCTTTATATTTCTATTACAATTTGTATTTATTGAGAATTTTACACTCATCTTATTTGGAAAAGATGTGTGTCAGGGTCGTCACTGTGACCCCAAGAGCTATTTCCAGCTCTACCACTGACAGTAACCTCAGTTTATCTTTAAAATCTCTCTCCACCCTTAGCGGGGGAAAGAGACCGGTTTAAATGGCACAAATTCATTTTTGTGAATTTGAATGGAGGAGACGGGATGGGATGGAGAATATTTACACTTATTAAGGGTATACTCTATATTAAGTACTAGAGATGCAAAGGTGAATAGATTAGAAATTTTGTCTGTCTAAAAATGACGGGAAGCCAATGAAGGCATTTTAAACAAGCTGAGTGGTTTATCATAATTACTTTTTGCAAAGATCTTTATGGGTGCAACAGGAAGAACGCCTCCCTTTCTCTCATTCCTCACACCCCATGTATATCGTAAGCTGTCAATAATCACTCCTGCATGTCTCCTCCTTGGTCCATTCTCATTGATCCTGCATGAGCTGGAGTGTTTCACCTCTTCTCACTTGCAGGGTTACTGGGGAACTGTCGACCCTGCGTCTAATCACAGCCTCCTGCATCCATCCTCTAGCCACAGCGAGACTAATGCTTCTGAACTCAGCTTGCTCTGTTGCTTCTTTATTTCAAATGGACCTCACAGTTTATAGAGTGAAGTTCAAATTCTTTCACAAACCAGGATATTTATTTCATGGCCTGAGGCTCCTGGTCTTTGTTCACAATGAACAGCTTCCAGTTCCTGACCATTTTGCGTTTTAACACACTGTCACTTGCGCTTGGCCTTCTTTCCTCCCAGCTCTCATCTGCAATCCTGCTGAGCCTTACTCATCCTCTCAAAATTCTTAACATGCCCCTTCTCCTCATCCTAATTTTTTAGGACTAATTTTTTCTTCTTTGTACTTGGGAGAGCATGTTTCTGTTACTCATAATTAGAAGCCAGTCAGTGGTGGTAGTGGTGGTGGTGGTGGTGGTGGTGGTGGTGGTGGTGATAATGGTAGTGGGAGGTGATAGTGATGGTGGTGGTGATGGTGGTGATGGTGATGGTGGTGGTGATGGTGGTGATGGTGGTGATGGTGGTGCTGGTGGTAGTAGTGGGCGGTGATGATGATGGTGGTAGTGGTGGTGTTGGTGATGGTAGTGGGCGGTGATGGTGGTGGTGATGATGGTACTGGTGGTGATGGTGGTGGTGATGGTGGTGGTGGTCGATTCGCCCAAAGCCACACCTTTCCTTTTCAATGGGCCTTTTCTGTATTCACCTCAGAACCCAAGCAGCACTGTTGGCAAAAGCAAAAATAAAATCTCTCTTGAAGGTGTTCCCAAGATAATTTGCAAAGATACAATAAAGGGACCCTGAAAGTTTCAGGAGAATGAGAACAACCTTTCCAGACCTGGTGCCTTTGAGTCTAAAGTAAATTCCACTGAAGTGGTTCTTGTCTGTCCCAAGGCCAGATGAGGAATAAATATTGACTAGGATATAATTCGTTCTCAGTCAATCGCACAGAATGATCAGCACTTTTAATTAGAATCACATATTTTTGTCCGTATAAATGTGCCATGATCCATTTTATATATTTAAAAAACTGCTGAAGACAGATCTGAGTGTTCATATAGTCAAAAATGTATATTACAAAATAAAATTGGAAATAAATCTTTTGGTATTTCCAAAAAGAACATGAATTCTATTTTTAAATGCATGCCAACTAGCATACTCTTGTTTTGAGGATTTATTGTCACTGTATTCTCTATAGCCAGGATTCAATTTTATGGAATAGTTTGCAGCTGCAGAGTAAAATATTATTGTTTATTAATTTGGTGGTGGTCTGACTCTTATTTTAGATAAATATAAATTTTCATTCTCTTGGATAAAAAGATTGCAGTGTCACATGTTAGGTGTATGTTAAACTTTATAAGAAACTGACAAACTGTTTTTGGAAAGTGGCTGTACAATTTTGCGATCCCACCAGCAATGTATGAAAGTTCCAATTGCTTTGTGTCCTCACTAGAACTTGGTATTTTGTGCATATTTTATTTTAGCCATCCTAATACATAGGTAATGGTATCTGGTTATGTTTTAATTTGCATTTCTCTTAATGATTACTGATATTGAGCATCTTTCCATGTATTTATTTGCTATCCATATTTCTTCTTTGGTGAAGTGTCTGTTTTTTATTGGGTTATTTTCTTGTTGTTGAGTTTTGAGGGTTCTTTGTATCCTCTTATATTCTTACATCTTGGATATAAGAATCTGTAAGATATACGATTTGCAAATATTTTCTCCCAGTCTGTAACTTGTCTTTCATTCTCTTTCGAAGAATAAAATTTTAATTTTGATGAAATCTAATTTATCCTTTTTTTTCTTTTACGAGTTATGCTTTTGGGGTTGTGCAACCCTTAGCTTTTTGCTGAGCTATCTAATTGCTCTGCTTCGGCCTTATCTGACAAAATTTAGTTTGAAGGCAGAGAGAAGTATGTTTGAGATGTTCTTAGCTCCAAACAGTGCAAGAAAACTTTTATTGCCTTTTTCGGAAACATACGTATTTGAAATCTCTGAGCCCATCTTCTGTGAATCCTAATCCCAGAATCCTTTCAGCTGTACATTTATTTCTGTTTGTTCACCACCCTACGTACATATCGCTAACCACTCTCATGAGGTTTGCTCTTATCATCTGCATACTTTTTAACTCCCTCAAACTCCTCGGAGGGAGGGATAGTGTGTCGATTTCCCTGTCGACTCAACGTCCAGCACCTCAGAGATGCCAGCCAATCTTTACATAATGAATGAATCTCATCTTGTGTGAACACTTCAGACGAGCTAAGAAAATTTCCGTATGAACACAGTGAAAGCTCATAACTGAAAAATCTGTGAGTTAATCCCTCATGACGTGTGAAAAGGGAAAAATGAAGAAGAGAAGTTTGAAGCCTAGTGAAGAAAAACAAATCAAATTGCCTCGTTCACTTATTCAATAAATATTTTATTAAGCCTTAGGTATGTTGGGCTTAGAACAGTTCTTGTTTACGCCGTTTCTTTTCTTTCTTTCTTTTTTTTTTTTTGGATCATTTCCTAATATTCAATCACTTGACTTTAGAAAATACAAATTTAAAAAGAACTGATAAAAGTAAAATTAGAAAAAAACTTTGTAGCTTCATTTTCTTTGTTATTCTTAAAATGATTTTTCCTACAAGTTGCAAAGACAAATTGTTAAGAATTTTTTAAAATGATACATTGAATATCTCTTCGTCTTTATCTTCTTTTATATTATATATTAAAATATTAAGATGATTGAATTGCAAAAAAGGAAATGAACATGCTCAAAATAAAAAATGTATTTAACATATATATAAATTAATTTATTAATGAATGATTCAAAACAACCCATATATGTTCAAATTAAATTGACAAATGAAGGCATTAAAAATTGGATTGCAATTGTGCACTCACTAATATTTTGAGATAAATAAATTTTTGTTAAAATTAAACTTTAAGCCTGGCACTTGTACAATAACAGAAGCTACAACTCAGACAAAAGAAAATGACATGAAAGGGTAAGGGAAAATTGATAAAAGATTTTGTCTTTGGGACAAAACGTAATCCAGCCCTTGCTATCAGCCACTGATCTGAACAAGATCAGTTTATGCTAATGTTTTAGAAACAATATTAGTGAAACAAAGTTCATTTGGGGACACACAGAAATCAATGGATCATCTTCTTATCGATCAGGAGCTTCTCTGGTCCTCCACCTCGTGAAGCAGATTCTGGGAGAGGGGGAGTTTTAGGACTCAGTCACTTGAGCTGAGAAAGGGGAAGGAGTGGGTTACTAGAAGGGACAGTGAGTAAAGCGAAAGGAGATCCCAAAATACATGTCTTGGCAAGGAGCCCAGGCCAACTACAACTACTATTCACCCCCAGATCCTCAATCCAAAGCTACGAACAGTGAGATGGTATAATAGCTACTAGAACTGTTAGTTTTAGGAGTCATAACAACAACAAAAAATGTCAATTCCTTCTAATTTTGTATTTTATTAAGCCTTAGATATGTTTCTACCAAAAGTCTTTCTAATCTGAAGTATTTAAAGCAGTTCTCAGAATCAAAGGCAAACCTGAAGAACCAGATTTGCAAAAGGCAGAAGCCAGCGGGGCAGTTCTGAGGATCTTGATAGCAAAAACTGATAACTACTAAAACAGGATCAATCAGATCCAATGTTCATTGGTACATCGTTCCTCTTAAGAATCAAAGTCCTAAAAGGGGAAGTCCAGCTGGTCTAATTTGTGTCTTCTGCCTTCTCCCCTTTACTACAGGAAGACATGATCAACAGTCTCACCAAATGGATGTAAATTCCCTAAGGAGGTCAGGGTTTTGTTAGCAGAAGAAAGGGTAAGGTCTGCTTCAAGACAAAAACACCTGTGAGAACCATCATAACTCTTTATTTTATATATGACAAATTAATTTCTATTTTGAACCCCATCCCACAAGACAGGTGAGAAAGCGTATCTGTCATTTCCTGGGGCTTCTCCACACACACATTTTGCTACCGTTTGAGAGCTTTCTGCATTGCCAAGACATAGGGTAAGAGCACTCTGAATTTTGGTCCACTGTCCACATAGATTGCTTGGAGAATCCCATATCCACATATCTCCTTATTGCTGGCTCTTTATCACTTCCAACGGAGAGCTGCATGTAGAAATCTTGAATGAGGTGCCAGTGATTCCAGCTTCCCAGGCATCTTATGCAACCAACTCTCTCTGGAGTCACATCACATGTTTGGGACTTTGTCAGGGAACAATGGTCAGGTCTCTACTACTGATAAAACCTTCCGATTGCAAACCCTTTCACGATCTAATAGAACCTTTAAAAAAATTGCAGGGACTCTTTCTTCCCTAGGATTCCTTCTAAGTCATTCTACCCTCACCAATTCACTTAACCGTTCTAGCAACGTTACAAACCTAATTATCCTGTCAGCTTAGAATCTGAACAGAGAACATCAGGACATCGTGCACGTCACTAGGGCTTCCCACTCTAACTGCATCCCCCAATCTGCCCCACCTCCAGCGGTCACCGAAGCCAGAAAGCTGACAGTCCAAGGTCAGCAGGGGTGGGGGCAGGAGGGAGAGAAATAGAGAGAGGTTGTCAGGGCATTGCAAAAGAAAAGATGCAGGGAGAAAGCCACATAAATTAATATCTGAAAAGATTATCTAGTCACTCTAAGATCAAAGATTAGCACTACTGGCAGATGGAAAATGACCTGGAATTATTCCAGGGACAGAGTTTACAGGCCTCACAGGGGTCCTTTTACATAATCCCAGCTCAGGTTTAGGAGGGTAGGCTGAGTTCAGTTACAGGGCAGATGCTACATCGGGATCCCCAGGAAAGAATTAGTATTTTTCCTGGTAGCCTGTGAGGCAACCTCTTCTCTATTCATTTTAATGAGGGGTTTATGCTTGTGCTCAGGCATATGTGTGTGCAAATGTATGTATGTGTGCAGGCAGGTGTGTCTGGAAAGGCACATGAAAGGCAGAAGTAGAAAAATGGGTATTAGTCCTATATTTTATATTTCTTTTTGAGTATGTGTGCTTATCTTACACAATTGTAGCTAATTATTATTGTGTCCTTCCCATGTGGCAGGTACCATTCTACAAGTTTTACATGTTTTAACTAATTTAATCCTCATGAGTATCCTGTGAGGTGGGTCTGACTATTGTCCTCATTTTGTGGAGCACAGAACTAAGGTGTAGGGTCCAGCAAGTGGCAGAGTGGGGATTCGAACCTGGGCAGTCTGGCTCCAGAGGCCATGCTTATCGCCACCTTTCACGTGAACTGTGTTTTTCTAAGGCAACCAGTTCACGTGTCAGCTCTTCGATTAATTCTCCTCAGGCCAAGTATCTTCTGTGTGTGAGGCTCTGCTCAGCTCTCTAGTGTAGTATGAGGACAAGCAAACATGAATAAGACCCTGTTAGTCCTGAAGGAGCTCACAATTAAAATACTGTAATGGGTGGCAGAGTAGCGATCATTTTTGTCAAAGAAACATAAAAAAGGTTTGTGATTTTTTATTTATAATTATACTAAAATTTGACATTACTCTAGAAAACATCTGGCATTCATTAATAAGAATTCTATGTAGTCTAACCTGAAATATGAAAACGACACTAGTTATTAAGATTCGTTATGTGAATATACTACACGTTCATTAAAATGTAATGTCTAAATAACTAAATACCATATATATATAAAGTTTCTAACCCTTTCTCATCGGCTATAATATGCTAATAAAAATTAGAATACTTTCAGCTATCTTTCAATATTTCGAATGGATATAATCCTGTATCTATAATTTTATTCATAGTAATGGTTGCAATAGATCAGGACCCCCTATAGAAAGTCATTGATGCCTGTCAGAATTCCCAGTCAACTTTCCGTAGGCATTTCTCACATCAGAAACATTCAGTGTAGTGTGTACAGCATGTGTGTTTCCAATGGCATGTTCAAATGTAGGCAACCGAGTTTCGTAAAGCCATGTGCTTATGGGTCTCAGAATGACAGCGCTTCATTGCTTTCCATGGCCTACGCAGATGCAGCCATTCTTCCTCAGTGGCCATTCTAATTTACCTAAGAACAAATTCAGGATGAAATAACCTTCCCTCTCATGTAATGAGAAAGTTAAGCAGCAGTGGGAATCTGGATGGCCAGCTTGGATTTACCTGTGAGTAGGGAACTGACCTCACTGCCCCCTTCAGGGACTGGTTCCTTCAGTGGCTCCGCATCCCTCTGGGAGATTTGCAACAGGCAGGCTCGTCTCTCATTTCTTGCTCCTACATCATGCTCCATTGTGCCACATTCGGTGACTTCCACAGTGGGATGTCTGCCAGGACGGAGGCTACTATCACTGCTGCCCTGCGGCAGGTAGAGGCAGAGGAGAGTCAGAGATGATGTATCTGTCACAAGACATCACCTCTGGGGGGAAAGGGGGATGTTTTGCATAAAATCTAAGCTCCCCGAAGACAAGGATATTGCCTTCCTCGTCACCGTATCTCCACTGCCCAGGACAGTCCCCGGTATATAGTAGGTGCCCCACAAATAAGCCTTAAAGGCATGGAGGAAGGAACAAAATCTGAATCACCAGCTGAAATCCCAGGAGATGTGTCCAATAGTCAGGGAGTCCAAAGCAAAGACACTGAGATGAGGCAGAGCGGGTTAAGCTCTGTGTCATAAAAGGATGCGGGTTAAGCTCAGTGTCATAAAAGGATGCAGGGGGCCTGAGGTAGAGCAAGCAGCACGAGGCAGGGAAGGAAACAAACCAAGTGCACCAAAAAACAAACAGATGTGTCGGCCATTCAGTTAGTCATTCAACAAACATTTATCGAATGCTTACTATGCGTCAGGCACTATTCTCATTGCTAAGATACAGTAGCAAATAAAACTGACCAAAATTCCTGCCCTCACAGCGTACATCACATTACATGGGTAAAAGACAATAAATAAGGTGCATGAATAAAATATGTGGTTCATTAGATAATAAAAGCAGGGAAGGTTGACATAAAAATGTCGGCGTAAGAGCAACTAA
>NW_006431918.1:2082022-2095533 GCF_000325575.1 Pteropus alecto | reverse complement strand
TTAGATAAGGTGGTCGAGGCGGGTGTTATGGAGAGGGTACCTTCTGAATGAAAACTGGAAGAATGTGAGACTTGATTCCTGAGGAACCTTCAGTGCAAAGGCCCTGAGGTAGAAACGTGCCTGGCGTGCTTGAGGAACAGCGAGGGGGCCAGTGTGGCTACTCCAGAGGGAATGAAAAAGAAGTAGGGAACGATGTCAGAGACATAAAAGACGCCGTAGCATCAGGTCAGAAGGGTAATGGGGAATTATCTCTGGCAGTGTCGTGGCTTCTGTCCTGAGTGAGATGGGAAGGAAGCCACCGCCTGCCTTCTCTCACCCCTCTCGCTTTAGAACCGTCCTCCTCATTGTTCTCTCTTCCTGCAGTGCTTTCCCCACTGTGCTTGGCTTGGCCAACGTCTGTTCAACCTCAGTCTCCATTGCTTCCTCACAGGGGCCTTTCCCGATGCCCCTGTTTAACCTGTGCTCCCTACCCCCGTCAACCCATCATTCTTTCTGCTAGCTGTTTTCCCTCGAAGCACTAACCACAGACTAGCATTATATGCATAGCTGTATTATGTCTGCCTCCCTCACCAGGCTATAACCCCATGCAGCAGAGATTGCTCCGTTTTATTCACTAGTGAACACTCTGTGTACTTAAGTAATTATCTTCAAAATTATTCGTGTGTTTTCTCTCTGATGGTTCTGTATACACAGCTTTCTCTCTAGCTGGCCTGAAGCGTCCAACTGCCTGCTGGAAGTGGGGAGAAGGCATTACAGTTATTACATTAGCAACAGAAAGAGAATTAAAGAATTAATATTTTCTAACATTCAAAACAGGGTTCTTGCAGGAGGCAATGGGCTTGAAGGAAGTTAGTATTTTTAAATCCTTTAGCAAACCAAGAACTGAGCATTTAAGATTCAGATCGCTACTATCCTAGGAGAGAAAACAGTAAAGATGTTGGAAATCTTGACTAGAACAGGAAAAAAACGGCCCACTTCATGCTTCACCTGGTTCACGCAGATCTGAGGATGGGGAGTAGGGGCAGGTGGAGGCAGGAGAGTTCACAAAGCCAGTGTGAACCAAGGTGGAGCCAAGGCAACAGGAAAGGTGACCAGGCCTGACCAAGCCGAATAAGAAAACAGGCTGCAGAATGCACATCTGGAGAGTGCCCAGAGACAGGATGGTCAGCCTGCGATGGGCACAGGGCCACAGAGCATCCCTTGCCAAGACATTCATTAAATGCTTCATTATTAACAATAGGAAGCATTATATATGTAGATATGTAGATGGATAGATATATAGATATTTTTTTACCAATATATTATATAAAGCACTATATGTGTGTAAGTATTATATTTATTGCTATTGCGTTTGTTATTTATAAAGCACCATATGGATCCAAACACCCCATCTCCCCTCCATCATCAAGCTATACCACCCCTCCAAACACACAGATGCCCTCTTGGACGGGAGCTATGTGGAAATATGAGGGAACGTGCATTTTAATTTTTATTTTATTTTCGATGTGAGTAGTACCTTAAAGAAAGCCATTCAAATGATTGCATTGTACAAAGTTTAGGTTTATGAGGAAAAGCAGACCACTTGCTGACAAATAAAAGGAACTACATTTTCTTTTCATATTTGAGTGAAAAAATCTGCAAGTTTGCTACATGAAGGAGCTAATTGGGGGCCCTTAAGAACCTGTGGAAAGCATGTATTTACACTGCCGACAGGTAACAAACACCCAGAGCGGAGCGGAAATGTGATCGTCTACAGGAACACCCAGGGTAGGGAGCTTGGCTCTTCTCCACATCTAGGCTTCTGGAAGGAGAATGCCTTGCATCTTTGCAGCGGTATAGGGTAGGGTAGAGGATATACAGAAAGAAACTTACCAGCATGCTGTGATCTGGCAGAGGGAGCCTGGAATTTAGCTGTTTCAGGGAAGATGAGACCTAGAAGTTTCCACATCCCCTTTGGAGATAGGGGAGATGTGGACAAAAGCTCAGTTAGAACCAGTTTCTGCCATTGGATCTACAAGGGCCAAGGGAGGAGATGGAACATCCAAACCAAGGACAAATGGGAGGGGCTCAGAGTGGGAGCCAAGTGAGGCTGTGTCAGCCAGGGGACACCTGAGGCCCAGACC
Organism: Pteropus alecto; assembly: GCF_000325575.1. NCBI lineage: Eukaryota > Metazoa > Chordata > Mammalia > Chiroptera > Pteropodidae > Pteropus > Pteropus alecto. The sequence goes on along the minus strand of NW_006431918.1, from coordinate 2,093,410 downwards.
AAGTGGAGAGAGACGCAACCATCACCTACGGCGGCCACAGATCAGCAGCGGACACACCAGCAGAATGATCAGGGACGGGACCAGTCCCAGCTTAGCGGTCACCACCCAGAGAGCAGCCTAGGCCACCACTTCGCAGCAGAGACCAGTGAAGGATCAGAGGTCTCTGCATGGATTTATGGACCCTCCCAGCCTCCACCACTGTGAGTGTGCAGGATGCAGTAAGTTCTCAGTGGAATAATGATGCCAACTTGGAAAGTGGGGTGGGAACAAGCACAGGGTGTTAAAAGGTTCCTGCTGGATCTGGACTTCAGATGGACTGCATGCTGACATGAAATGAGAATGTTTACAATTAGAAGGGACCGAAATGATTTTAAGTTTTTCCCTCTGTCACTTACTTCACCTGGTGAAGGCTCATGAAAATCCGATCAGTTATACAAAATACAAGGAAATGTAATTTTTTTTCTGCATAACCAAGAGCAAAGTAAATTAACTGGATAGGAGACAGAGTAAGTGTTCAATAAATATTTGTTAAATATATGACTGAATAAAACCAATGGTGTTAGTTTTCTAAATCTGCAAAACAAACAAAGTTAGCGGCCCAGGATAATATCCATTTATTTTCCCATAGTGTTGTAGGTCAGAGATCCAAGCATAGCTTAACTGGGTCCTCTGCCCAGAGCCTTGCAAGGTTGCAATCAAGGTGTCTGTAGGGCTGGGCTCCCATGTGGAGCTCAGGGATTTCTTCCAGGCTCATTTAGGTCATTGGCAGAATTTAGCCTCTTGTAGCTGTAGAGTTCTCTCAGCAGCTACTGGTGCCTCAGATCCTGGTCACGCAATTGTCTCAACACATGGCAGCCCACTTCTTCAAAGATAGTGGGAAACTCTTTTAAGGCTCACTTGATACGGTCAAACCCTTCCAGGATAATCTCTCTTTAGATTAAGTCAAAGTCAACTGATTAGGGATCTTAATTACATCTGCAAAATTTCTTCACCTTTGCTTTATAACATAACCTAATTCATAGGTTTTGCCCAGTGTCACTCAAGAGGAGAGGATTATACAAGACATATACACTGACAAGGGGCAGGAATCTTTGGGGCAATCTTAGAATTCTGCCCATTCTGCCTACTACCTGAGTAATCAGGCGATCTACCACCATGAAGGCTTATGAAGTGTTTCCCACATCCCAACTGGTCATACACAGCCTTCTCAAAGTAAGGGCACAAACTCAGTCTTCTTTACATATGACCACGAAGGCCACTGCTTCTTGAAGTCTTATGCAGAGATAATTATACATGTTTCCTTTCCTAATTGTTCTAGTGACAGCTGTTGAACATTTTAGTCCTTTAATCAGTTTTTCTTTCCAAAATGATCAAATGGGAAACTCACATCTAAGTGCTTAAGAAGCCCCAGTGCAGACTGACATGCTAGTCCTTCTGAATCCTGGGGAAATCCATAAAGAAAAGACACTGAGATGTCAGGTACCTTTCCTTAACGTCAGATCTGATAGAGTTAGGAGAAAACACGTACATATTCAGTCTTCGTATGCTAGGGGAGAGGCTTGCCACAAACTACATGTCCATTTTCATTCCCTCCACTTTCAACTTCTTCCCACTGCTGATTATAAAAATGCTGGGTCTGTCTTCATAGATACATTCTCCACTGCTAAGACATGACTAGTTTACCATTTATGCCCAATTGCTATGCAGCACAATAACAATTATACCCATCATTAAATGTGTGTCAGATGAACTTCGCTATATATTTTATTTAAACACCGAACTCTGTTTGGATGAGCATAGTCTTCATATTTGTAGATCATGTCACATAGATATTTGATGACAGCAAAAAAAGAATTAGAACATTTGTATGCAAAAGAGAAGGTGTCATTGAGTCAGTAAGAATTTCTATGCATGAGTGATTGTCCATGCCCAATCAAAGAAGCAAACAAAAAGCAGAGCTGCAGGGTGTTTTCAAAGAGGTCAAATCAAGACTATCAATTAAATAAACTTCAAAAAATTGTTCAGCTTGCAGGTTTCATTTATTGTTAATTATACACAGATGAAAAAACCTTAAACAGTTCAAGTCAATCAATTTCTGCAGCTAATCACAATTATAGGAAGATTATACACATTCTGTTTTCTCTCTTTCACGTAAAAGGTTAGTACATTACGTAACTTTATAGCATTACATACTGAATCACCAACGACTACCGAGAATATTTGTTCATTTTTTTCTTTTCATTTTTGGTTAAATTAAATGTAAATCTACTCATCCTTCAGGGGCACCCAGTGACTTAAGATGCCAAAGGCAGAAAAGAATTCAGCAGCAGTTTATGTGACAAGAGTTGGTGATTAAACCCAAGAGTGGTGAGTTATTAGTCTATGATAATCTCTATAGTATGGACAGGTTTTGATTAAACTGTGTACTTTGGAAAGTCTGGGGTGAAGGGAGCTTCTATCTCATATTACCTTTTCAAAAAATAAGTAATATAGAGAAGTTCACCGTAATACTTCTGTTGACTATTCCAAATCATGAAATTACCAATCTTACTTTATGTAAATAATAAATGTACTACAATCTAGTATGAACTTCTACATTTATTACTCTAAGAATTGCAGCGCACGAGAAAAGTCCACAGGAAAAAGAAAACAATACCCTAGTGGGGGTGAGGGAGAAAAACATTTGAAAATAAAAAGAAAAACATGATCTTTTTAAAATAGTATGTGTTCTGCTAGCATGCTTAATCTACCACATAAACCTGTGATTTGCTGAAAACTTTTTAAATGAAAGTTCAGATGAGTCTATGGCCGTACTACCCTGAACAAGCACGATCCCATCTGATCTCGGAAGCTAAGCAGGGTCGGGCCTGGTTAGTACTTGGATGGGAGACCACCTAGGAAGACCAGGTGCTGTAGACATAAAAAAAAAAAATAAAAAATAAGGGATTGTAAGATGACAAGGTCCTTGCAATCTGTGAGGTCAACCAAGGGTTGCCTCGCCTAAAAAAAAAGAAGGAGAAGGTTCAGATGGGAGATATGGCACCAAACAAAGAAGGAACCTCTTAAGGTATGAGGAGAATGTCACCACCAAGAACACAGCTCTGGTTCTGTAATAAAGGACATTGCAAAGGGTTGAGCAGAATCCCACATTAGGATCTACTAAGGACTCTTATGTGCCTAATTCAAAAACCATCTCCAATCCCCTTCTCCATTCTCTGTCACCTCCCGTAGGGGGTGGACAATCTATAGCTCATTGTTTTTTCCCAGCTGGATCAGCCGTCTAACTTAGTCCTGGCCAGTGAAATGTAAGGGAAAGTAAAGGAAGCTGGGAAACTCATAAAGAAGGTTTCTCTCTCCCGGCTAAGAGAGATGGAAGTGAGGAGTAAGACTACCTGCCTGTGAACCCGAATGCATGAGCAAAGGCTGCTGGGAGCTGCGTCAGTCCTCTGACAGCCATGAGACGCACAGACACCAACCCAACATGCCGACTTTGTGCGCCACTGAGCAAACGTCGCCATCCACCCACGTCTGGACTTGCTATGTGAGAAAAACCATCTCCTCCTGTTTAAACAATCAGTCAGACAGCCTGTTGTTCAGAGCACAATGCATTCTAAATAGGTAGTGAATTATTGGAGATACTTACGAATAAGAGGGAAAAGACAAATTGGATGGTCACCAGAGGTGACAGCAGAGCCAAGGTTTTTGCTTTGTTTACTCTGATGTGTTTTGTTTCCCGGGGAAAAGTGTCAGTGAGTGCATGCGGGTTGTGGAGCCCCACCCTTCTGAGTAGTTGGGCAAACTGTGGTAGATTTCATTATATTCTGACACACTAAGAGGGGACCTGACAGCTCAAGGGTAATTAGTACTAATTAACCTGCTTCATCTTGCTCCTGGGCTTGCAATGGCACAAGGACTGAGCAGCAGCTAGAGGGGCTCTGGCTTGACAGCTACTGTGTGTCCAGAAGTTACGAGGACAGAGTTACTTCCTGTGGCCATCCACAAGCAAAAGGATACAAATCTCCTCAAATCTCCTCTGGCTCTGCGAGTGGCAAAAGGTGAACGTTTCCTTTACTGAAATATGAGTGGTTTAGGCAGGTGTGAAAGAACACAGCCCCAGCAGTGCAAACCCCATAAACAAGGGAGTATTTGTGAGAAAGTAAACTTAACCTTTAAAAGAATATGGAATATTTACCCAATCAAATGACTCTTTTTCTTTGCAAAACAAATCACCATTGAAATCTTTTAAACATTAAATCTCCTTGACAACAAAAGAAGAATTTTAAAATTCTTAACCTAAACTGATAAGGTTAATTGGAGATGAGAAAAAGAACGTGAGAAAGTGAGGCAATATTGATGGATTCGTTTACTCGGGAAATATCAATTGGCTGTCTACCATCTAGACTTATACTGTCCAGATCCAGTGCCTGCCCTGCAAGCGCATGCAGTCAACTGTGGGAGAGAAACGTCTAACAAATAAGGGACCATAATATATAAATTATACATTATTTTCCTGTATATTTATTTTTCCAAAGGAAAGGAACAGGTTGCTAAGAAAGAAAAATAAAAGAGGACCCTAATTTAGAGGTCTAAATTTAGAGGTCTCCTTACAGAAAAAGTGGCATTGAACTCAGACCTAAAAAATGATTTGGTGTTAGTCAAAGAGTGGGCCAGCGTTCCAGGGGGGGAATACTCAACTTTGCAGGAATACTTAGACTGCAAAAACACATAATTGAACCTGAAGTATATCAAACTTGACGTTAAGAAGAAGTCAGAAAACCTAAACTAGCTTCTACGTGAATTCGACATGCCCTGGCCCTCGTCAGTACAAGTTCAAAACTTTGACCGTACCTCTAGTCTTTGGCCGTCTGCACCTTCTCCCTCCCCCATGAATCCCAAGGAGTTCATCTTCTTTAAGCTAAAGACAGTATGTGAGTGACAAGTAGGCCCCTCAATAATTGTGAGCATTTGAGAAGTGGCCCCTACTATTTGCCCTAAACTTTCTACGGAAGTTATTCTTTTTGACACTTCTCTCGCATGGAAAAAAAATAAAGAGGATAGAAGAGAAATTAACTCCTTTGAATCTGAGGCACAAAGATTACTCATTTAACTACTTATTTGGAAAATTACCAATTTTAACCTCAATACGAGCTTTGGATCCTTAAGCTTTGGATCTTAAAATAAATAGAAAGCCTCCGATATATTAGCATTATTAATTCAGCTCTAGAGAATGCAACATGTGCACGTATGTGTGTGCTTCCTCTCTTCTTCTCTGTCTTTCCCAATCTCTCTCTCTTACACACACACACACACACACACACACACACACGCGCATGCACATACACACACACACAGAGACTACAATAAACATAGAGAAAATATTCTGTATAAGTATAGCCCTAATCTTATTTTAGACACCCCCAAGAAGAGAATTTCTGCAACCTTCCCAAATACTTCTTTTCAATGTTATAAATAGTCCAGAATTTTTCACGAAACCTAGAGATTTTTTTGTTTATTTCTTCTAATCAAATGACCAGATTTATCAGTCCTATACATATTTGGGGACAAAATGTTGCAGTTTAATTTGAAAAGTGTAAAGTTGTCATTTCTCCCCAAACATTTAATTATCATATTTGTTATCGTATTTGTTGTTTATACGGCACCATGACAGTATAAGGTTCTTTATGGTAAATAGAACACAAAAGAAAACAAAAACGAACAAAAAGCCCCTTGCCGTAAAGGAGTTATCAGCAAGTGTCTCCTGATCACCACCCCAAGTTATCAATTAGATTTGCTGAATGGTTAAGATGATAAAGCACCAGGGCGCTTAATTTATTCTGTTCCATTAATTTTCTTCTATAATGTCAGAGAAAACAGAACAAGAACTGAGCATGAGAAATAACATGCCCAGGAAAAAGAATGTTAGTGTTTGCATCTAGATTGCGTAAATGCTCTTAAAGAAAAATTGGCTTCCTAGGAAGGGGTGACATTCCAAGACACTGAAATGCCCTGTGCTGTGGTTTCTACCCTGATATTAATGTGCATTCAAGGCCATATCACAAGAGAGAAAGGGGATGGGGGAGGTCAAGGTTAATTCCACACCAGCATACCTTGTTTGTAATTCTGGCATGCTCCCAGACCCTACCATCCTTCCAGACCCTACCATCCTTAGCAGAAACATGGACTTGGGTTTAGGATGCATCGAGATGGAGCAGCAAAGAGCCAAGACTGGAGTTTTCCATCTTGATAGCGGGTTCACTGGAAAGAATCAGAAACACATTTTAAAGTGAGAGTTGTTATTTTCCTTTTCGTAGGATTGTGTACAACAATCCTAAGAAATCCAGGATGCTACCACTTTTGAGATATTCTTGGTTCCATATGTAACTATAGATTGTTACTGATGATATTATAGAATTAAACTTTTTACATCTTGAATTTTTTATTGATCCTTGACTTAAAAGGAGCAGACATGAGTGTGTTTAGCAAAGAACACTCGAAAGATCTAAAAGCTTTGAGCTAGCTACATAAAATGTTGAGAATGAAAGGCACTGAATGAACAATTTTGCTTGTTATCGAGATAAAAGATGAAGAAATATAAATGAGATTCCTTATGATCTAAAAATATAACTCATAGTCTTGAGTGTGGTGAAGGTTCTTTTTCATCATATTTTTAACTGCTTGGTGCTTTACTGTTAAATTGAGTTCTTAAATTATAGTTTGCTTATAAGTAGACAAAATAGTACTGCCAGAGACTGGATGGGAAAATTTGTCTTATCCTGAGGTTTAGTGTTTCAAAGCTCGTTTTTGCAATGGGCCAAGCCATGGACTCAAATTTTGCTTTTCTCGGTAATATGTCTGACGTGCTAAGTCAAAGCTTGGACGCCTTTGCTTTAGCTCTCAGTTGATTCTGAGTTCAAGTGGGAAACAGAGTTGCGCTCTATTAGGCTCCCATAAACCCCCCCAGTGATTCACTCAGAAGGATTTTAGAAATAATGTAGAATCTGAACTTTTCCTTGGATTTTATGACCACCGATGACGCTCTGTCACTCTATTTTCGTTTCTCACCATTTTCCACTATCTGAAACCTTGTTAATTTATCATTAACTTGATAATTATCTCTTTCCTCTCACTAGAATCTAAGACCCAAGACAGCAAAGACCTTCTTTGTTCATTTTTGGCTATGTTGTCCCCAGCCAGAGAACAGTGCCCAGCTAAATAATAGGAGCTCAGGGCATGTGTGCTGGATGCAGAGATGAAGCCGTTTCCCAGGGCTGCACAACTCAGCCCTTGACTCCAGCCAGACTACCTGTATCGCCTGAAGACGCTGAAGTTTTCATCCCTACCTTCAGTCTTCTGTCCGTTCCCTTCTCTCAGTTTGATTTCCACCACTTGAGGACTTCTGAAACAATCAATTTCTGAAACAATCAGCTTAACCTGGATCTTTCGCCCCTGGGCTGGCTTCCATCATCCGGCAGAAAATTCTGAGCAGAAGGTGATTGAAAAGGACGTGCGGCAAGAGTTGCCTCCTGCTAAAGCTGCCATTCGAGAGTTATTGCTTATAACTGCTCCACGTGGGGGTACAAAGGTGTTTTTCGTTTGTTTGTTTTTTCTCATATAGAGTCCTAGGTAGCCCCTGAGACAACTCAGATTGCAGATTCCGGGCAGAAAATGCTATCCTTTGCGGACTTGTAGTCCCTTCTGAATTGACTGCTGGATCTCTCTGGCCCAGGTTCGTCTCTCTTGAGTGAGACATCGCTATGGCAAGAAGGTAGAAAAGTCAGCCACCAACATTCTCCAGTTTCTCTTCCAATTCCCCCTCAACCCCATGGCTTCTGTCAGCTTATCATCTGCCTTTCAAGATACAATAGGGACCGCTGAATCAAATAAGGGTCATGATCTTTCTTGGAGAAAGTGGCGTTAATGAAAGTGGAAAAAAGACTAGGTGTTAGTCAAAGGAAGAATGAGGCAATGATGTCCGATTTCTTGCCCTCTACCACGTAACCACCTCCTGCATGTTGGTAGCACATGCTCTGGTTCCAACTCACTTATGATTCCAGAGTTAAGATCAGTTGCAAGTAACAGAAAACCTCGAAAATAACGGTGACTTAACAAAATAGAGATGTGTTTGTCTCTTAAGGAAAGGAGGTGGGATGAGGGCTGGTGTGGCACCCTATGATGTTGACACTTGGACTTCTGTCTCATGGCTCTGTTGTGCTTAGTCCCAACCTCGTGTTCTAGTATGGTGTCATCTGCAGGACAGACCGCAGGATGGAGGAGGGGACAAATAAGAAGAGGCCCAAACAGTACATGCTGACTGTCTCTTAAAGAAGGGAACTAGAAGTTGTCCAGACACTTCCATGTACGTCTTTGTGCCCAAAATTTGGTCAGGTGGACACTGTTCCTCAGTTTTCTCTTCTGTCAAATGGAGTAAACAATACCTATCCTGGAGGATTGTTGTGGGGAATGTTTGAAATGTTTTTACAGTACTCAGTGCTTGACTCGTTTTGCTTATCTGTGTATTTGCACTTTTTACGATAAAGATACAGCATGTGTACAAAGAAAATGAATAAGCACATAATAAAAAATTTCAATGATGTGTGAACCTAGATGCATAGAAACAATGGACAGAGCTTGCTTAAGGCAAAGATAAACCTTTTACTGCAAAGCTATGTGCCTGGGGTGGGCCTAGTCACCCTGACCAGCCCAGTTAGGAATTTACGATCAGATCACCCTGTGAGATTACTTTCCATAGAACCCCTTTTTTCATCTACATACGTTATCCTAGATGCATAAGAACAATGGGCAGGACCCACTTAAGGTAAACATTGGCCTTTACTAAGGAAGCTATAGGCCTCTGGGACCTGACTACCTGCCATGACCTGCCCAGTTAGGAATTTGTAATCAAACTATCTTGTGTGGTTACTTTCAGTCACTGGGCTTGTCAGGCCTGCCAGGTGGCCCCACTGAGCTTGTCAAGTTTACTCTATAACTCTTTTTTCATTCACAGAAGGATAACATCTCCCAAGAGGCATCTTTGTTAGTCAAAAGAGCACTGATGGCATAAGAAGATCTAGAGTCGAGTCCTGGTTCTGCTACTTGGGTGGGCTGGAGGGAAGGTGGAGTCCTCCTCTTAAAAGCTTCCCTTCCACAAGCCAGTCTTGCAGCCTCGTACTGGAGGCTCCTTCTCCTTGCGTCTTAAACAGATCATGCACATACTTATCACAACGTTTACACAACTATATCAAAATCACATGTCTGTATTTTTATCTTCTCCAGGAAACTGTTGCTTTCTTGATGGTTCATATCTCATTCTTCTTTGTCTTTCTCAGCTTCTAGCACAAGTGCGTGGTTCATACTATACATTAATGAATGCGATGGACTGAAAATCAGCCTCGATGTTCTGTATCTTAGAAACAAACGTATCAGACTGGGTAGAGGGAGCCAAAGTGAAGATATTTCTGTCCTTTTGACGCCCCCACTCAACCATCGGGCTCTAGCAAGAGTGAATGTTTGATGATTCTCTGGAATACCCTGAAGCCAGTTGACACGTGAGGTGATTTGCCATCTCTTTCCTATGGCCATTCCCAAAATGAGATTACTTACTGACTGTTTTAATATCCCTGTATGGAAGCTTACCCCAAACTCCCACTACCACGGATATACAAATGTGGAAATCAAAATAAACGTATGACTTTCTCTTGGGAAAAAAAATTAGAGTCGTTTTTTACTGTCTTGGTGGTAATAGACTGTCTTTTACAGAGGAAAAAATAACCCTTATAGATTTCACTTTCCTAAGCAGATTGGGAGTTATATCACAATAATAGAAATAACAAGTTTGAATTAAGGGAGTTGCTTTTTATTATTTTTTCAATCTGTTGTGTAAAATGGATTTTGACAGCTCTGATAATCTAGAAGCAACCTTCGGCCACTCAAGCATTATATGGTGATTCATATCACAATAAAAAAAAAAATCATCTACAGGTGCTCCCAGATATGGAGTAAATGTCATCTACATGATAAAATTCCTCAAAATGACAGAAATTACAGGCTACTTGGTCCCCAGTGTGTTCATCAATGTATTGCATATTTTCTGACTTTTAACTACTACAAATACATATAATAATGGACTATATTGTTTAACATGATGAAGCCTGAAAGGCTCATTAACTCTAAATTTGATTCAGTAGCTCCATTTCTTTTCATTTGCAGACTCATGATTCCATAGTTCTGTAACATTAGCTTAATTAGATAAGCAGTGAACCATCCCTAAATCTAGATTCATGTTTAGTTTAGTGCAAAATAAATATTAATGTTGGGATTCTTATTTCTGAAATGTTTTTCTGAACAAATTCATTCATCTCCTTTATTTTTCTTCTTGGGATTTCTAGACTACGGTACAAATTAAAAATTGTAAAAATCATATAAATTTAGGAGGCCAAGACCTTTAAACTCACAGAGTTTGGACGAATGTGTTAAATGACTCATGACTCTGATGAGCTAAAGAGTTCTTGTAAAGGTGCTAGAATCATAATTACATTTATAAATGCTGAAAAGAAATAAATAGCAAGTATTGCAACAAAACGGTTAGACTTAAAAGGTGAAATGAATAGAATAATAAACAATTAGAGACTTAATTTTAATAACTTAGTTAAAACAGATCCAACCTGAACAGCTGACTGAAAGGAAGCTGAGAATATTGCTGAGTACAGGGAGAAATTCACTTCAAAATGTACTGGATTAATCTGTGATCAAATCTGGTGAGTTTTTTTGCCCTTACGTTCTTCTCCCTTACTCGAAGCCTCTGGAATAGATAAACAAATGGAAGAGTGGAGTCTTCCTTTTGTGCCGGTGCCCAGATCACTATTAATTACTATCTTAGCAAACAGAGGCTAGAAAATCATCTGTTCAGAAATAGGGGCAAAATCAGAGGTTTTCTCAAATTAGGTATAGGTATCTCAATTGTCCCCATGTAGATCTTGAGGAATTTACTTAAGGAGATAACATATATAAAAAGAGATCTGGGAATATAACCAATGAATTGCAGCATTGTTTACAATATTAAAAATTGCAAACAAGCAAAATGTCCATCGAAGTGGCTTCTATCTCTGGAGGCTCCACTACCTCACACCGTTGTGTCATGAGGCCCCGAATGGGAAGATTAAGATGGAGAAGGCACGCCAGCTCTTGACAACCTTGGTTGGGAAGTGACATGACTTAATGAAGCTTCTCTACATACCACTGCACCGGGACCAGCACTAAGTCAAACGGTGGCATGGGCGGTTACAGAGAGGACTGTCCTTGTCCCCTTTCAGGACTTCCCACCCAAAGACACCTTGATCTCTCGATTCCCTTTCCTCTTATTAATATCTGAAGCCAGCAAGTAGGCTGTTA
>NW_006431918.1:2063928-2081985 GCF_000325575.1 Pteropus alecto | reverse complement strand
TGTGTTCTTATTGTCCCCTCAATCTGAATAGATGCCACCCGAACAATAAAAAGGGTAGCAAGAGAGGGCTTGTGATCTAATGCAGGGGTTGGCAACTGCGGCCCATCGGCCAAACCTGGTCCACTGTCTGTTTTGGCGCACATCACGAGTTCCAGACAAAACTCATACAGCTGGGAGTTTTCAGATTTTTAAATGGTTGGGGGGAAAATATGTTAGGCATATTGAACGATATACGGAAATTATGTGAAATTCAAATTTCAGTGTCAACAAACAAAATTTTATTGGAGTGGAGCCACGCACCATTATCTACATATTGCCCAGAGCCTCTTTCGGGTCACAATGACAAATGTGAGAAGTTCCAACAGAGACCCCAGCTGACCCACGAAGCCTAAAATATGTCCTTATGTGGCCCTTTACAGGAATTTGCTGACCTCTGGTCACAAGATTAGGAAAGAGCCTGTTAAGCAAAGTAACACCAACTATTTCTTTGCCATGGAACTTCTCATTTAAAGTGCTAATGTGGTTTTGCAGCTCGAAACGGGGGCCATCGTTTGCAGCATTTCCTGAATTGACTTGACTGAGCGATGCTCCTTTTTATGGCATGTTTCATGCCATACATATTTTGAGGGACACTAATTTAGGAAATGCCATTCGGAGCACAGAGCCTCAAAGTGGGGACGCAAACTTAACAAAAAGGAATTAAGAGATAATGATGAAATTTCAGATATCTGTGAATGAATGGCAAGGATGGCCCAGGTCAAAAAAGAAGGTTCGAATTCTAAATGTCTCTCAAATTATACCCACAGGAAATTATAAATGTTGTGAATATAACAACGGGGAAAAAAAACAACTCTGAGGAAAGAACCTTTTCCATTAACAAAATAACCCCACCATCTTTACATTGTCAAAAGAAATGGTAATTCTAAATAAGGGGAAATGTCACAGGAAAAAATGGCTGTCAGTCTGTCAGTTCAGCAGAATGTTTGGTAAATGTTAACACTAAGCATACGAAACGTGAGCTTTCTATAGTTGTAATCCGTAAAGCTTTGGGAAGTCAGAAAATGTCATGCAACCACCACTATCACCATTTCACTTGGGATTTTGTGACAGGATCAGGCTGTTCTTTCAGAAAAAAAATAATAATAATAAATTCTCCTTTTGTGAAATAACAGTGACCTCAAGTGGCCGTCTTTCGATAGTGCTTTAAACTTTCTCAAACTCCTAAAACAAAATTAGAGAAGTGGCGTGCACATTTTCTAAATTTTCAATGTTCATCCTTTTATTTAACAAACACGTGCTGAGTGATTGTGATGTTACTGGCGCCGTTCTGAGCATTCGAAGGGGAGAGTGGAAGGAGCACCGTGCGAAGAGTCACAAGACCTGAGCTGTAAGGCAGATGCTATAATCTAAAAGCTGTTTGACTCTGGACAAGACACCTTCTGACATACCTGGGCCTAGGTCTTCTCACAGAACTGTTCTGAGTAAAAATGAAACTAGCTGTAGAAGCACCCTTTATATTATAATGCACCCTGTAAAGAAGAGATGGCCCAGGTAATTATCCCATATGATTCCTTCCTTAGGGTTTTAAAAACATACCAGTCAAGTCAAGATATATGGGATCGGCATAGAAATGGGCAACAGAGCACTTCAGGCCCAAGAAGAGGAGAAAACATTGCCTTCCGAAAGCTAAAATATGAAGTCAACTCCAAATGGACTGGGAAAAAGAAACTTGAAGGCTATAGTGAATTCACTGACATGGACACCATCGGTTGCCACTTTCTTCCATTTCCCTTTACAGGCAGCATCCTAGCTGTGTACTCGGGTTCTCTCCCCTATGTGCTATGAGTCACTAGTGGCTAAGTCAGTCATACTTCTATTCCCCTTCTCAGTGACTGGATTTGGCCATGGGTCTATGATCCCACCCAGGTCAATAGAGTCTAAATTCTTCTAGGGGCAGCAGCATGCATGGCCATGGTAGGAAAGATTTTTCTTGCTATTTAAAAAAGGGTTGTAAAAAGTAACCCCCGCCCCATTTCGAAGGGATGTTGCTGTGTTTGCACGTGGCATCTGAAACTTCCACGACTCTCTGTGACTGTGAGAGGAGACACGGATGACACCCTGACGGTGGCAGAGCAAAGAGGGTGGTGACAATGACGCCCTGAACCCTCGATGACAACACCGTACTGTGGGCTCACTGAGTCCATTGTTTTTTAAGCCATCATTAGTTGGGAATTCTGTCACTTGCCGCTAAAGGCATTCTCGCGTATTCCACAAGGGGTTACCTTTCTCTGAGGCCTCTAGGCTTGGAAATGCCTGTACCTTGACGGATTCCTTTCTTTTAATCATCGATAGCGTATGCTCAGAGTTATGATTAAATGTAAGGTACACCATAATTTTCATATTAGTGGAACAACAGGAGTTCACACAAAAGAGGAATCGTTATGAAGGAGAAAATATTGGCAAAATAACTGTTTGATAAAGAACATCATCCCCCAGTCTTTATTTTCGTGAACAGCCACGCAGTTCCTGTCTCCTGTCACTATGTGCCTGGCACAGAGGTGGTCACTTCCACCCGCCTTTAGGCTTATTGATAGGATTAAATGAGATTCTGACTCTGCAACATAGGTTCTCATTCAATAATGGTTTCCCTCTCTTCCTCATCTCTACCAATGTATACCCTTTCATCCATCAAACTTTACCAAGCTCACCTTCTCACATAAGCTTTCTTCAAATTAAATTCATCTATTAATTTATGTCCCTCTTGCACTCAAGACTATGGTCTGCGTTTTAAGTACAACCTCTTAAGTTTTCTGCTGCAGGCAGGCATATCTTTCTCTTTAGATATACACCAGGGTTGCGATAAGGCCAAGCAAGGGGAGACTTTTGCCTCCACTTATTTGTGAGTATGTGTGCTCTCTGAGTCTTCTCAACTCTTCCCTAATCCCCTAATATTTAGCCATTGGATCGAAACACAACCATTACCAATAAATGGTGAGAACTGCCTACGTTAGCAACCCCACTGACATAATGCTGTTGCACTGCACAGATGGTCTAATGAAGGTCAGAATGACCTCGCTCTTTATTATGCAGCCTGCAAAGTTCCTTTTCAGCTTTACAAAAGTCAGTTCCTCTCTCTGAGTGGGGAGAATTTGGCTACTTATGTGAGAAGGAAATAAGCTGGAATTTGGCCAAAGAACTGATAGCACTATCACCCAGACCCAGAGTCCCGCTTTATGTCAACTACTAAGGCAGAGCTTCCTTTTAACCCTCTCGACATTCTTGAAATGACTAATGGCTAAGACTTAATGAGTGCTTTTTATGTGCCTGGGATCATTCTAAGTGCTTTTACCTGTACATATGCATTTAATACTCACAGCAAACTAATGAGGTAGGCATAATGATGATCTGTTTTACTCGTGAGGAAGCAAAGGCATAGAGAGGGGAAGAAACTTGCCTGAGAGCAGACTACTAATAACTGGCAGAACTGGGATTCGACCTCAGGTCATCTCCCTCCAGTACCTGCTCTCTTTACCATATGTTACACCACAGTGTGTGCTCATTGCTACATGCCTCCTCCCCTCATCAACTACTGATAACCTTCATGAGACATCCATGAGCACCTACCGTGTGCAAAGAGCAGGGAGTTCCAAGGCAAATTAGACATCATCTCTGCTCTAAGCAGCACCACGATAGGAAACAAACAGAAAAACAGGTAACGGAGACCCAATTTCCCTCTGGATGTTCTCAATGTACTATGTCATCTACCCATTCACTGTCTTCTTTCTATTTGAGTAGGTGAATGCTCAACTGAAGGGTTTTTGTTTTGTTTTGTTTTGTTTTTTTTAACCATTATTGCTTTACTGCGTATATTGATTTGCTCGGGCTGCCATAGCAGAGACTGGGTGGCTTTAAACAACCACAGTTTTCTCACATTTTCGGGATCTAGAAGTCCAAGGTCAACGTGTTGGCAAGATTGGTTTCATCTGAGGCCTCCGTGGCTGTGGGTGGCTATTTTTCCCCTGTGTCTTCACACAGTCTTCCCGCTGTACCTGCCTATGTCCAAATTTCCTTTATTTATAAGGACACCAGGCAGATTGTACAAGGGCCCATCCTAAGAACTCATTTTAACTTAATTACTTCTTTAAGGGAATTTTCTTCAGATACAGTCACATTCTTAGCTACTGGGGGTTAGGACTCCAAAATATGAATTTCGGGGGGACACGACTCAGCCGGTTACACTGAATTAAATACCCCCTCCCCATTCACTTCTCCAAAAAGTGCTTTGACATCTTTAATGACTGTAAACCCCCAGCATTTAGAAGAATTAAAAACATTTCTCAGCTTGAGGCAGAGAAAGAAGAACATGATTATGGATATTGCAAGCAAAGTGTATAATTAAGATATTGTGAATGATTCCTAGGGAAATGCTTTTGGTTATTCAAAAACACTGCTTAGAATTGTTTGCATAGGCCAATTGAATATTCTTCTCATTGCAAAATATTACACGTATGTGCACCACGAAGTGAAGTTTATCCTGATAACAGCAACAAAAAGTTGATCAAACTCCCTCTTTTAATTCCCAAAGTAGTAAATCTCAAATATCTTCTGAGGCAGGATAAAAATGAAGAGTTGGTCCTAAGAATGAGGATAAAGTAAATAGAAGGACTGGGAAAACTTATTACATAATTTATAGTGAGGCCCATTATTCACTTCAGTGAAACTGAAGGCAGTGCTTCCTATGAATAAATCTGAGCTTTTTTATACAAATAAATAACAAAACAAATAATAAAAACAAATAAATAAATGGATAGCACTTTGTGATTTGCAATGTGTTATATAAAATTAACCAAGTCATATCACAGGCTGAAATAATATTCAGATATTCCATATTCATCTTTTTAATAGGGTAGAATATTCTCTCCCAGTGTTAATTATTTAGTTATGTTCATCTCAAAACATAATACCTTTGAAAAGGGATCTTCATGTTTTGTTTTCATATGACTGGACAGAATTCCATAGTGTGGGTGTTTAATCCACGCTCCAGGGACATAGGCTCTAAAACTGATTTCCTAAGTGAATTTCATCTTGGCATTGTCTTACCCACTGAAGAATCCCCGTGGCATAATATAATCCCCTAATAAAACTTCGCAGCTCCAACCTTCGTATATTTCTAATGATTCATAGCAGTATTTCCCAAATTGCTAGAGAGGGATTAATAGATTATGTAAAAGCCATTGTTAAAATTGTGTAAATGACAATTTTATCACTGTTTCTAAACTACATATTTTCTTTGGACATAAATGAAAGATTTGTAAACGAACAAATGGCAGGCTTACATCATGAATTTTTCCAAGAATTAAATATTTCTTAATAGTATCTATATGTTAAATCCATTAGAACAGCTTTTCATTTCTGAATGAAATTTGAAGCTGATATATTAAAGAAATTTTCTATGAAGAATACTATTTTATCATGGGAACACATTTCTTTCCTCGGGAAATTTCTAGTTATTTGTAAATAAAAATGTTATAAAGATTAGGAACATCATTTCCTTACTCATGAAATCCAGAAAACCTGCAAACAAGGAGACGCAGAAGAATTTTTTTAAAGCACCCATAACACTAGAATTCTTCTATTCTATGGTAAAATGTTAAATTAGAAAGCATTCAAGTTTCTTCCTCATTCTAATATTCTTGCAATTTTCTGATTCAACCAGAATACTATCAACCTAACTAGAATAGTATATTTGAAAGAGTAAAGTATAAAAATTATGTAAACCTCTTGAAAAACAAAACAAAACATGTTTTTAGCTCCCGGTGTTGACTTAAATTACTTCTACAATAATATTACTTAAATAGGTTCAAACATAAAGCTAGGTTTATTCTTACAATTCTAATACAACTACTATAAAGAAATAAAACTTTTTAATAAATCAAATAATACAAAAAATAATTTGATATACCTGATCAATTCATTCCAGAATTGTTTATTGAATATCTACTCTATTCAAGGAACTAATCCAGGTACTAGAGTCGCAGCAGAGAAGGACGATGACAATCCTTGCTCTCTCAGAATTTATATTCTAGTAGGGGAGAGAGAAAGAAAGACAATTTTTAAAAATTTCAACTATATACTCTGTTAAATGGAGATGAGGTGGGGTGGGGAGTAGGAAAGGAAGAAGGTGATATAAAAGGAGGAGTGTCCATTTTTAACAAAGTGATCAGGGAAGGAAAGATTTGAACAAGGTTTGAAGGAGGTGACAGGTGAGCCAAGTGGACACCTTGGAGAAGAGCTTTCCAGAGGGAACAACCTGAACAGAGGCCTCGAAGTGAGAGGACATGTGGCATGTCCAGGGAACAGCAAGGAGACTGGTGTGGCCGGAGTGGAGTGAGCAACGAGGATGTGAGAGGGGCAGTGGGGACAGGCATGTAGGGATGTTGAGCGGGGAGCCCGTTCATGAAGGGCCATTCTAAAAAAACTACCTTCTGTCCCGAGTGAGATGGCATGCCGCTTGGAGGATTTTGAGCAAAGGCGTGATACTACCTGGCTTGCGTTTAACAGGATTACTCAGGCAGCTGTGTCAGGGAGGCTGGGGTAGAGTAAAGGATCATTTTCCAAGTGGATGATTTTCCTAGAATAGCACACCTGGAGTCTCTCTTCACCCTTTCTCTGACTTATGGAAGAATTAGCAGTGTTCAATCAGCCCCTTCCTCCTCTCTCTGGATTCCCCTTGCCCACTGAGAGGGTACTCTCTGAGACTCTCTCTCAGCTGTGCTTTAAGCTTGGTGAGTAAGGTTCTACCCCAGAGGGATGTTCTGTTTTATCAAGAGTAGGTCTACTTAATTCAGAGAGGAAATACTAGCAGGCTGAGACTGCTCCGTTTTCACCAGAATCCATTTCCTCTACCTGGTGATCATAAAGCTACACCAAATTTCCCAGCTATCCTAATCTTTCTTAGTGTTAGCTGAGGCCTTGTGACTGAGTTCTAGGAAACAGAATGTGAGTCACACTTACGTGTATCACATCTGGTACCGGCACATAAAAACCTCCTGTGTCATCTTTCATACCCTCTTCCCTGTCCATTGGCCAAAAGTAGAGATTCAGCAGAATACTCTACAGCTCTTGGAGATGATGTTGCTACATGAAAGGTCATTGAATGGCCAGGTTGAAGGCCACTTGCCAAGCAGGTTGATCCTTCTGGACTTTAAATGAGCAAGAAATAAACTTTTGTTGTATTAAGCCACTGAGATTTTAGGGTTGGTTTGTTGATAAGACAGCATTATTTATCATAACAAATATCGTCACATTCTCCAAAGAGCTTTTTATCAGAAATAAAGCAAATATATTCCCTCTATCTGTCTGAACCTTTGTCTGTATCTTGATTTGTTCCAATCTTGAGAGTGGAAAGAGGGTGTTATTTATAGATTCCTTAAAGCTCCAATAGATTGTGTCGTTCTCTTGGTATAGATGATAAAGTCACCTTGGGTGGGATGTAGGACCTACAAGATGGTTTCACATCGAAGAATGCTCCAAATTTTGGCTAAAATTCAATAGCAACATGATGTAGGGAGCAGTGTATTGTCTCTTCCCAAATGTTGACTTTTTTTACCCTTGACTTACCCCGTCAATAAATTTTTCTTGAGCCATATTGCTGGTAAATACAGGTGTTGCACATAATACCTAAGTACTCCTAGGGGGCCAGCCCAATTTCCCAAATGAGGAGAAAATGGCCTAATCTATGCTTTAAGGATAATTGGTTCCTGGTATGTGATCATACTCACATGCTGCCCTTTACCTAAAGAATGAATTCAAATTTTGTGAATGACGTAGCGAACATTTCCTAAATTTAGCAAGTAATTTTTCTTTTGTGATCTTATGATATTGGAGGTTGAGATAAAAAAGTGAAAGAAGGTTTTAATCTGTATAAAGAATATTTCACCTGCAGCCATTTTTCCTCCCAGGAAGATAGGGTCAAAGGCTCTATTACTTAGATCCACGATGCGACGCGAATTTAAAAATTACTATAACTTAGCCAGCAGGGCCAACCCTGTTTCTGATTCATTAAACATGTAATATAAAGTAGTATTGTTGGTTATATCATTTCTCTTCCTGAGTCCTATAAAAATTTAAGCAGTAAAGTTCTCCCTTCTGATGTATCAGGAAAAGGGACCAATGAGAACCTGGTTACGTCCCATTGAGCAGTAGGTGGGAGGCAGTGGGACACTGAAAATGTCTGAACCCTGGCACACATCGGGCCAGGTGTGGTTTATGTTACATCTGTCCTGACACAGTAATATCCTGAGACAAAACTTGACTCTTCAATATCTCCACAAAATATAAAAGTTAGGACCCTGAACCATGGTGGAACATAAGCATCGGGTCTTCCATAAGATACTCTGATCCGTGAGAGACTTCTATCTTGGGTGAATGAGTGGGCTGTGCAGTCGATATGACTTCTGTCTTTTCTTTTTTGTCTTTACACCAGAAAATGAGATTTTCTTTTTCTCTTTGTAACACCTGATTTTTAAAGATTAGTCAATTTAGTGTAGCCATGACAAATACAGTAAGAGTTGAAATAGGCTATAAATCATTGACTAGTACACAGAAGTCATGCTGTGACAAATGGTGAACTATACTATTCACAGGAACATGTGTGTGTACATACACACACACACACACACACTCATTCCTGTTAATTGGAAATGATCCATGTATATGTTAGCCATATAATCTTTTGAGTTCCTTTATTTCAAAATTGTCTTCATAATAACTCTGTATTTCTTTATGGCCTACTTCGTATTAAGCTAGGTTTCATAATATGCTGCATTTGGAATATTTTTATTAGTTTTATCTTATTCATAGTAAATGAAAATATTTCTATCTCAATTTGTATTTATTTTTTTCATAGACCTGTGTTTATTCTCTTTTTATCACCTTAATATCTCACAAACTATTTAAATTGTATGCAGTTGTATTTGTCATTAAAAAACTTATATAACACCTAATTTGGGTAAAGTTCAGGAAATATGGGAATTAAGGTATAACTGTTATTATTCATTAATTTTTTTTAATCTTCATCCTCCCCTTGCAATTATCCAAATTATATATGGGTTCTCAGCCTGGCCGCACATTACAAGCACCTGAGTTGTCTTTAAAATTACCATTGTCGGAACCACCCTAATGGGAAAATATGTTTGCAAGCAATGCCTCTGATAAGGGCCTAATATACAAAATATACATAGAACTCATACAACTCAATAACAACAACAACAACAAAAAACATTTAAAAAATGGACAGATAACCTGAACAGACACTTCTCCCAAGAAGACATAAAAATGGCCAACAAACATATGAAAAGATGCTCAACATCGCTAGCTATTAGGGAAATGCAAATCAAAACCACAATGAGATACCATCTCACACCTGTTAGAATAGCCATAATCAACAGGACAAGTAATAATAAATGCTGGAGAGGATGTGGAGAAAAAGGAACCCTCATACACTGCTGGTGGGACTGCACATTGGTATGGCCACTATGGAAAACAGTATGGAGGTTCCTCAAAAAACTAGGAATTGATTTACTATATGATCCAGCAATCCCTCTACTGGGTATTTACCCCAAAGACTTGAAAACCCATACCCAAAAAGATATTTGCACACCGATGTTCATAACAGCATTATTCACAGTGGCCAGGACATGGAAGCAACCAAAGTATCCTATGATAGATGACTGGCTAAAGAAGCTGTGGTACATATATATAATGGAATATTACTCAGCCATAAGAAGAGATGAAATACTGCCATTTGCAACAACATGGATGGACTTTGAGATAATCATGCTAAGCTAAATAAGCCAGATAGAAAAAGTTATGTGGGATATAAACCTAAAAGCAACAAACGAACAGGACAAACAAACAGAGACTCATGGACATGGACAATAGACTAGTGGTTACCGGGGGAAAGGGGAGGTAGATGGGGAAAAAGGGGTCAAATATGTGGTGACAGAAAGATATCTAACTACAATTCTATACAAATATTCCTTACTGCTGAACTGTACACCTGAAACTTACTGGATTTCATTAATCAATGTTACCATAATAAAAATAAGTACATAGAAAAAAGAAACAAATGAACAAATAAATAAATAAATAAATAAAATTATCATTATCAGAATCCCACCCCAGGTCAACTGAATCCAAATCTCTGCAGGTATTACGCAAAAACAAAAACCAAACAAACTTCCCAGGTGATTCTAATGTGTAGCCAGGGTTGAGGATATTGATTTATTCCAAAGTCTGACAGCTAGACCTAAATGAAGTGATTTGACTGCCCTTTTTCCCACAGTTATCATCACAGATAAATCGGAGGATGTGAGCTGAGAATTAAGAATTAAGGATAAAGTGACTCGAAAAAATGACACCAATTTCACATTCTTTCTAAGTATGATCAGAGATCTATATCTGAATATACATTTTTAAAAGTCTCCAAAATTCCCCTATAGCTATCTAGAAAGAGACACACACAAACCCACACACATATATGCACATGAGTATATGATTATATATCTGTTTTCTGTCTAGTACTGGGTTCTTGCCAACTGTTTGTTTTAATCCCACAAGACTAGTTCCTCCCATAGCTCGTTACATGTTTAGAGTCCTCATTTAATGCCTGATAAGTAATTGTAATAGCAGAAGTGGTAGCAAGTTATAGCAGTGAGTTAATATTTACTTAGTGTTTGCAATAAGGAAATCATTGTCCCATGTACTTAAGTGAATTTTAGCCTCTCTATTTTATAGGTACCCTTAGTGTCTCCATTTTACATGCTCCACAAAAATGCCTCTATTGCACTGTTTTAATGTTTTCCTTTGAATTGTATAAAGTTTCAGTGTAGAAATGTCCATTTGAACGTGATTGTGTTTTTGCAAAAATACAGTTAGAAACATTGATTCTTATGCTTTAATAATAATCACGATGAATGTGTATAGAAATAAGTTCTAAGGAAAAATATATCTCTAGATAAATTGTCTTTATTCTTTTATCAAACAAACAAAAAACTGCTTCATCCAACATGTTTCCTTTCATGCCCTATTTTAAAAATTTTATTAAATTCAGTACTCAAGAGAAGTAGTGAATATATTTTTGTGCTGGTCACATTTTTTTCTATTCCTTTTCATTGATTTAGTTTTCTTTCTTACGTGTAATTGGCCTACTTTCTATTCTATTTGATTTTGTAAACCTATATCAATTGTTTTTCTGGAATAAGTGCAATAGAAGTGTGAAATAAATGTTTTAAACGACCACAACTGCATTTCAATCTATACATTAGAGAGATTTCTGTACTCGAATTTCAGGCCAGAGGATTCATCGCTTTTTTCTATTCTATTATCAAATTCAGACACTTAGCTGAAGTAGCATTCCTTGTTACTGGAGTTGATTAATTAGCTTACCTCTCCTTCCCTCCTTGCTCCTTTCTTTCCTTCCATATGTACTTATTCAGAATCTACTATATGTCAGCTTTTTCTAAGCCTTAGGAATGAAGATTAGGTCCCTGCTTTCATGACACTTATTTCTAGTATTCAGGAAAGAACCACAGAGCCCTGTAGAAAATATTGTCCAAAGTAAATAAATATTCCTTTCCTCTGATGAAAAAAAAAAAAAGTATACATAATGATCTCATTCTTATCTTTTCTCCTAAAAGAAAGAATTATCTCTGTCCTAAATTCTCTGGTGTCCAAGCACATTCATGCTCCTAAAAGCATTAATGAGTATCAACTGGAAAATTTGAGCTTGTCAGCCACAAAGTCTGATATGGAGGGAATCTTCAACACAGAATTCACACTCTTCCCCAAACAACTGGACTGGGCTCCTCCAAAGCAAAGAATCACTGAGAACCAGACTCCAAATCAACTGTATAAGTATGACAATTGCCAGTTGTAGAATGCAATGTTTATCAATGTGGCATAGCTATAGGCAAGGGGATTGGAATGGCTGGTCAGATATGTGCTGTAAGGATCAGAATTACGTGTTTTGGAATAATGGTTTTTGGGCAAATGCATGTCAAATTGCAGATCAAAAAGTCTTATTCAAATAGTGGTTACAGTTCTTAACAGAAGGATAAGCCCCGCCTGTATCCAAATAGAGAGGAATTTTGGTTTCCCTCCCACACAATTTGTTTTTCCCTCTAGCTATATGGAAGATAATGGTCAAAGAGGGATGTTTTCTAAGGAGGGTGGTCAGGGGAAATATCTCTGGGAAAATGGCAGCTAAAAGTAAAGGAAGAAACATTAGCCCTGTGAACAGTGAAGGAAAGAACATTCTAGACACCGGAAATAGCATGTGCAAAAAAGCCTTGGGGAGCACGGGAGCCACCCTTGCTACATTTGAGGATCTAAGAGAAAAGCAGCGTGCCCGAGGTGATGTGAGGAGGGTGCCAGCCTGAAGAAGAGGCAGGGGCGGATCAGGGAAGTCGTGGAATTATTTAGTGAGGTGGGAATGGCCAACTCAATCACATGTACACTTTAAACTCACTTTTACTGCGGTGTCAAGTCTCATGGAGGAGAGGAGCCTTTAGTCCAGTGAGGAGACCACGTACTCTATTCATCTTCACAAGAGGGCCAGTAGACTGGACTAAGGTGATAACAGAGGAGATGGGGAGGAGAAAGTGGCTTAACATTTATTTTTGAAGATTGAATCAACAGAACTGGCTGATGATGGATTAGATATGGCCATTGGGAGGAGGGCAGGCAGTGGTGAGGAAAAGGGAGGACTCCTGGCTTGAATACCTGAATGGGCGGTCGTGCCATTTACTGTATGATGAAGATAAGAATGGGAAGAATTAGGAGCTCAGGGTTTGACATTTTAATCCTGTGATATCCATAAATCGTCAACAGGGACATGTAAATTAGCCAACAGGATAAGTGAGTTGGAACTCCAAGACAAGAGATTTGGGAATCATCAGTTCAAAGATGAGATACCTAGAACCGGAAACAGAGCGATATAAAGAGAGTATAAAATGATGAAAGGGACCACGGCAATCCTTGGGGTTTTAGGGTCACTTAGGTGCAGAGCCCGAGGGAATCCAACATTTACATGTTGGACTGAGAAGCCCAAGGAGCAGTTCTAAGAGGAGAGCCTCTCAAGAGCAAGGTCATGGTCTGCCCTGTCAGGTGTTGCTGAGTGGTTACGTAAGGTGAGGATAGCCACGCTGCTGTTGCATTTGGCAAAGCGGTAGCCACCAGAGACCAGAGACATTTCAGTGAGTTGTCTGGGCAGAAGAGGAGTGGGTGGAGGATGGAATGGGCGACAGTTACTGTAGCCAACGATTGTGGAGAGTTTCACTATAAAAAGAGAAAAGAAATGACATAGTAGCCGGAGGAGTAGGAAATGTTTATTTTAGGTGATACTTGAGCATGTTTGTGTGCTGATTGGATACTCCAGTTAGATGGAAGTGATTAATGATGTTGGGGGCGGGGCACAATTTAAAAAGCCAAGTCCCTGAGAAGGCATCAGGTCACAAGATTCTGAACAAAAGTGGAAGAGGTGGCCTTGATAGGCTGGAGGGTATTTTCTTCATTGAAACAATAGGGAAGGACAAAATGGAGTAAAAGTAGATTGCTTTTCAATCAGGTGGTGGGAAGATGAAGACTTTGATTCTGAAGACTTCCTTTTTCTAAATCAAATCTGATGTGAGATCGGAAGCTAAGATCAAGAAGCTAAAGAGCATATAGAAGATGTGACAAAAAGATATGAAATTCTCAAAAACTGTCAGGAAAACAGTAGCACTGCTGGGAGGGGCCATGGCGAGGTTTGTATCATAAATTGAAGGTAAAATTGATGAGCTCAGTAGCAAGATCTTCAATAATAACAATAATATTATAATAATAGATGTGAGTGGGTACTATCCTTGACTCTTGTCACTCAGTGCTCTCCGCAGTGGAACTGGATGAACTGGCTGCCTGTGCTGGTGTCACCCTCCTCAAAGTTCCATTCTAACCACACTCAGCAGAGAAGGAAGCGCCTCTGGAGACAGGAGGCCTGTTCTTCCGTCCTGTTCTTCCATCCTGTTGAGCATCGAGTGGCTATTTCCCCAACTAGAAATTCCAAGTAACTTCTACAGATTCATCTAGAGATCCTAACAGAGTCACGCCCAACAGCAGCAAGTGAGTTTTTCTATGCTGATTTGCCATATCTAGTCTCTCAAAAAATTTCATGACAAACTTGTTTGGAAGGGTTCTGATTAGTGAGAAGGGCAAAGAAGCCCAAATGAAATGTCAAAATTATATCAAAGAATGAAATAAGTATAACTCATCTGATAATTCAAAGGAGCAGAAAGGAAAATAAAGTTATTTTTAGCAATGTATTGTTCCGAAATTTGAAGAGTAAGGGAATAAAGAGCAAAGAAATGAATATCTTTAGTTTCATGCACAGTCTCCAAAAAAACTTTTCCATAACCTTCCAGCTCAGTCCTTGCAGCTGAAGCTACAGGAATGGTTGGACTCTGAAAGTTCTACTTTGCCTATATAACTAGTACATGGTCTCAGGGAAACAATGCCACATGAATGAGATAAAAAAAAAAGCTCCCCCTCCCCACCCCCCCACACACTCCTACACTTGCAATTTGCAGGACCTCAGGCAGTTCTTGTTCCCTCATTTGTGTAATGAGACTAATGGTACCTACCTCATAAAGTCATCCCGAGAATTAATCAAGACGATCTGTACAAAGTGCTTAGAACAAAGAGAGCCTGCATATGTAAGTGCTCAAAAATGGCAGCTCTTCATTACTATTTATTATTCAACACATTTATTGATGCTCACTATGGGCCAGCCAGCATAGCAGATGCCTGGAATACAAGCAGGAGTGGGGTGTCCTGCCTGGAGGACCTCTGCGAGCCTGGTCCTCTAAACAGCGATCTGTGCTCCATGTGATTCAGAACCAACCTGCTTCAATCATCCCTATACCGTGTCATTTCTTATGTGTGTGTTTTAAAAATTACCACACTCTACCTTCACGATTCCCTTTCTGTTTCTAAAACTAGATTCTCAACTCCTGGAGAGCAGGGCCCCTGTCTATTCCTCAGCATCTAGCACAGGGCCTATCATAACGTAGATAACCATATACACGTAGATGAAAAAAACTGACTTCCTTTAAATTTTTTTGGACATTGAAATTTCTAGACTCTCTCCCCTTCTACTCCTCTTGTCCTGACCTCTCCCTGGGGTCACCCTCACTCTTCTATGTGCCCTACAGAATCGCTCTTTAGCATCTTCCAACAGTGCTGGAAGGAGGTGTAATCACTCCAGTTTTAAAACTGTGGCTCTGCACTGTTAAAACCACCCATGTGGCAGGGCTCCCATCCAGAACATTGTACTTCCCCTAGGAGCAAATATGGAAGATGGAAAGGAGGAAAGGACCTTTAGGACAGGCCATATGACACTAAATGCCACAGGCTGATACTCCATAGGAAATTGATCTTAAAAATAATGCCAGCCTTTACTTGTAAGATAATGTAAATCCTCTGTCGTATTTTGAGGATTCTTCTTCCTTTACAGACACGTGGAATATATTTTTGAAGAGTTTCCCCCTCTTCGGTCATGGGCATGGTTGTTGAGGAGCTTATTGTGGAGACATTACCTATGCCGAAGAATTGAACAAGCAACGATTTTTAAAAATTGCCATCAATCAATCGATCGATGAAAATTTGAAAAATACAATATGGATCAAACGATATAAACTTGTATTAAGCCATTAAATTATGTCCACGTAGGAGGAATTGTATTTTCAAATGTTTTAATTCGTTTTTCGACAGTCTACAGGAGAATTCCCTTTGAACCTGCTATGCACATTAATGGCAAGATGACAAAGCAGCGTCGAGAGCTGAGAGCTTCAGAAGGAAAATACGATTTGCTGACATTCGGAGAAGTGGGGCACTGCCATCCTCTGCTGGGGCCGCTCTTTTTTTTCTGGCTTAGACACTTGCACGTTGCATGAATTCGAGTCAGATCTGCCTTTACCCTTTATGAAAACAAGAAAACCTCCCTACACTTGTTAACCTAAAAGTCAAAGCCAAAGTGAGATGTAATAGCATTTATTTGAGATTCAAAAGAATAGCTATTTGGGAAGCGCTGATTCAGGCAGAAACCCAAATAGTGTTTTGATTAGGAAGCAGAGGCAAGGGGTATTTATGAGAAAGGGAAGGGGAACAACTGCATGAATAGAAGGAAGGAATTTCTACAGATGCAGATATGCTAACCTAACAATGCTAATTCTAAAGAGCGTCTTTAATTTTCAGTCCTGTGGTCAATGTCTACTTTCTTATTATGTTTCCAACGGTGCGGGATACAGTGCTGACTTAGACCCAGTTCAGAGATTATTTTGCCTGGTTTTAACATTCCAAAGGCTTGAGGAGTAAGATGTACAAGGCAGTTCCTCTGGGATGGCAGGTCCGACTCCATTTTAAAGTGGCTCTGTTTATATTATTTTTCGCACACGGAAGAGTCCTGTTTGACCTGGGCTGCCTGGCTGGTGGAGAGAGTCCTTCCACTGCACCCCCCACCCCCGCCTCCTCCCTGGCCCCACCGCCCCAAGGCTGGGACTCACCACTAGGCTGTCTTCTGGTGATATTTCAGAAGCTAGTTTAGGGGAGCCCACTTCATTCTGGGGTATGGCATCAGGCACTATGAAAAGTACTGTCCCAATTGCCTAGAAGCCTATTTTCTAAAATGAAAACACAAATCCAGCACATCAAAAACCATAGAGACAGATTCTTCTAAGTAGTTCTTCTTATGCCTGCTTCTAATTTGGTTATAGCCATCAGCTGTTTGAACTGCTACTGGAGAAAGATAAATTGTGCTGGTGGCCAGTCATTGACAGAAACCTGTAAACATACTAAGGTCCTGGGCTTTTGATTTCATCATGAATTGGGCCCTGGGTTCTCTGAAAGAGTGCCAGGTGGAAAGCACGATGTGAGCAATTGAAAAGCACCATGCAAATTGTTTGAGACTTTATATGGTGAGTATCTCAAGCCAAGGAAACCGTTGGTGTGAAAAGATAATGACCAAACATTTAATTGGGAAGGAATTGTGCTGTGTCACAGTGTTAAGAGCTCTACTCTAGAGGGTTGTACTCTCTGCTGACTGGTTGCCATCTCGGCACAATTGGAGAGCACACCATAAACAATAATAACCCAAACGCCCTTCCCTTGCCAGTCCTGACAACCAGAATAAACAGTGAAGAAATAGCTCACCCAGTTCCTTTTCTTTTACAGAGTTAGAAAACACTCATTCTACAAGAAAACAAGTGTCACATATTTGCTTCCAGGTGGGAGGAGAGAAGCCCATTCCCGTACTCACCGAAATATAGCGGTCCAGCTGCACTTAGCATCACCTGAGAACTTGTTGGAAAGGCCTACATATTCTGGAGCCCTACCCTAGCTGTACCAAGTCTGCAACTGATGGCAGAACTCACCAGTCTGAGTTTTAACAACCCCTAGGTGATGCCGATGCAACTTTACTCAGATGGGCACTGCCCTAGGTGTTTCACGCGTGGTTTCGGAAGGGCTGGCCTTCCCCTTTCGCCCTCGGATGGGTAAAAATAGGGAGCTCGCTGCAGTTGTTCCTGCAAACGAGAAGGTTGTTTACCAGAGGCACGCGCATTTCGCTATGTTTAAGGCGTAGGAAGTTTTTCCTGCACGCGTAGGTCAAGGGGCCTCCCCCTTTTGCCTCCAGCAGGATCAAATCGCAGAGTGGGTTGAATTTAAGACCCAGCAGGGGTCGCTGCTGCCTATGAAGAGAGACCGAGGGAGCGTGTCAAACGAAACCCAGAATCTTTGACATCACACTAAGCTCCTCCTCGCACGCACACATCACACCCACACACACACACACACACATACAGACACACACACACATATACAGACACATACACAGAGATTGAGAGACCGCGTACTCCTCTCTGCCGACTCCCTTCCACTACCCCGGAGCCGACCCCTCCGGCAGCAAGTGTGTGTCCGGCAAGGCCACCCGGCGAAGCGAGAGGAGCGAGGCGCCCGCAGCCCCCG
>NW_006431918.1:2050581-2063242 GCF_000325575.1 Pteropus alecto | reverse complement strand
CCGAGCTGCGCTCGGAGAAGACCGAGTGTGGGCGCTACGGGGAGCACTCGCCCAAGCAGGACGCGCGCGGGGAGGTGGTCATGGCCACGTCTGCCCACGACCGCCTGGCCTGCGACCCCAACACCAAGTTCGCCGCCCCCGCCCACGGCAAGAACTGGATAGCCCTGATCCCCAAGGGCAACTGCACGTACAGGGATAAGATCCGGAACGCGTTCCTGCAGAACGCCTCCGCCGTGGTCATCTTCAACGTGGGCTCCAACACCAACGAGACCATCACCATGTCCCATGCAGGTGAGCGGCCCCGACGGGCGCGGGGGAGGGGAACGCGCGGGGATGGGGGCGCGGAGAAGGATCCCGCACCCGGCTCCTGGCTCCTTTCCGGGAAGTCTGTGCTTTGCAGAAGACACGTCTCTGTTCCCTGGACCTGCTAAGTTTTGCTGTGCGTCACTTCGCGGGGTTTACAAAGAAGAGAGAGCTAATCGTGTTGGGGGACTAAAAAGGGTGTGTTCAGTTTAGCGCCGCTCGGACGAGGGCACTCCGAGGTGGGCTAACTTCTCCAGGGAGGTCCTGAAAGATGGGGTTTGCGGGGCAAGACTCGGATATTGTTCTCGGTCAGTGACCGGCCCCGCACCTGTTTGGAACAGGTAGATCCGATAACAGCTCTGCGCTCGGCCGTGTGCTCTAGGTATACACCTCATGCAGGCGTTTGTGTATCAGGTGGTGGGGTAGGGTTTCTGGTACGAACTTGCTGAAGTCAGGTTTCAGTTCTTCGTGGAAGATTGAGTCCCCCCCCCCACCCCCAGTGGAGTTGACACACGTTATAAATAATAAGAAAAGCCCTGTGCTCTGCCAAGCTCTCATCCGGAGAAGCTGACAGGAAGGCACGATGGTAAATAATAATAATCTTCACCAAGCCAAGAAGAGCATGGTGGCCAATAAAGTTATATTTACTTTACAGTGTTGCATTATCCTTTGCTTGGTTAGGAAGTTAATTATGCTGAAGATTTGCTTGTGAGAATGAGAGGATTTCAGGGTAGAAAGAATGTTTTTCTTCATGATCGCAAGGTGCCGAAACTAGAAATATGTTACTGCCCTAAAACTCGCGATTTGCTCCATGACTGACATAGCAATGCTTCCGTGGCAGGAAGAACAAGAAGTCCTTTCCAGGCATGCCAGCGCAAGCAGCTAGATTTAGCAGACTCCCCTCCTGGAGCCCAGGGTTGCTACTTGTTTCTATGTGCCGGAAAAGTGGGCCCTCCATCCATACATAGAGGGGTTCCCGGGTTGAGGCCATGATTGACATCCAGAAGAAAAAGCACGGAGTCGAAATAACAGATGTATTTCTGACTCGAGTTGCCTCATCAAAAACATTATTTTCATAAAGCCAGATTGTAATAAACACTTACACTACTGAAATTAAACACCAAGCTTTGGCTACATGGGATGGGGGGTGCATTCTTTGGGGACGGGTTTTCATTCCCAGAGCTCATGTCACCTGTTAGTGAAATATACAAGTGGTTTGCCTCACTTGTAATCATCACAGGTGTTTTAAAAGAGGAAATTGTCAACCTTAACACAAACGAGTGGGGTGGGGACAGTTCAATGCTTCTGACAGGCCAGAAAAATGCAGTACATTAATTAACGAAGAGGTGGGGAGGTAGCAGACTCCTTAGAAAGGTTACAATCGTGCATTTAGGAACATATGTTATACTTTCTTGAGCTCAACAGTTTTGTAGGGGAAGAGATTATACTATGACCTTGAGTCATAGGAGCACTATTTAAATTATAATATTCAAGGATTTAAGGACTATGGAAGAGCACTTTAAGTCATATGAAGTATCTTTAAATAAACATATTTAATATTTAAACTTTGGGAGGTGAAGGAAGTTTTTTGTTTATTTTTGTTTTGTTTGTTTTGTCCTTTAACTGCCAAGAAGCTCCTTGGCTGATTTTGCAGGATTCTTTAAATGTTTCTTTGTGCACATGCATGGAATCTTAAACTTGGCTTCTTTTCCACAAACTAAGAGGCATCATTTGTTCCTGTCTAAAAGGGTTCTCCAGAACTGCCAACACATTGGATCAATTAATGGCTCGCCTGTTTTTAAAGAAAGCAGTAAGCTGATTTTCTGCACAAATGATGCTTGATTTAAGACCCAGTGGAGTAAAGGGCTTAGTAATAGTTTGAAAGTTAAAGACTAAAAGATGTAAAGGAAATTCTCTGCTACTTAATTGTTCTGTTTTAAAAAATGTTTTAATGCTGTATCTGCTAATAGTCATGAAACTTCCATAGTATCATTTGATATATTGCCACATTAGGAGACTATTCACTTTACTCAAAGATTGCATCGATTTCTGCTTAAGTCTCATTACAAGGAGATGCATGACTGTGTAGCTTTGCGAACCCTTCACTTTACTCTTAAATTCTTCAGCCTGAATCTCAAACAGTGCCAGCGCTGGTCTGGCTGTGAATATCTTACACTTAACTCCAGAATTTGAGGGCTTTAATTTTTCTAGTTAAATTTGAGTCAGATTTCTAAATTCATTTTAGGAAATACATTTTAGATGCTAATCAAATATTCTTATTTTACGAACATGGGATTCAGTATACCAGAGAATCCTTACCTTTGTGCGCTTTTTAATTCAGAGTCTCTAAAAAGTTAATATCAGCCTTTGCATTTAAAAAAAAAAAATCTCACCTCTCCTCTAAATCCTTTATTTTTGGAACTGATGGCTTTCGGGTGAGGAAAAGATCTGAATTTAGAATTATGCAACCCATCATATACGAGCTATGCATTTGGGGTCATATGACCCAGCACACCCACTATCTTGGAATTCAGTTGAATGGAAATTCTCCTTTCTGTATAGCCTTTCTTTTTGTCCCCCTTTCCCTCTTAAATGATTTGGGGTTTTGCCATTTCTGCAATTCTGATTTCTCATTCACAAAGACTAGAAATTTTACTTTCTAAACCATTTTTAAATCTTACTTAAAATATGACAGCTTTATTGAGATACAATTCACATGTCGTACACTCCACTCATTTCAAGTATAGTTTAATGGCTTTTACAGCCCTCCTCACTAATTCTGAAAAGAAACCAGATGCCATTAGCAGTTACTTCTCGTTACTCTCTAATCCCGTGGCCCTAGTTAACCTAGTTAACCACTAATCCACTTTCTTTCTCTATATATGGTTTACCTATTCTGAATATTCCATGCAAATGGAGTCGTGTAATAGATGTTTTTGTGTGACTGCCTTCTGTCACTTGGCATAGTATTTTCAGGTCTATCAGTGTTGCAGCATGTATCGGTCCTACATTCCTTTTTTGTGGCCAAATAATATTCCATTGTATGTATGCACCACATTTTATTTGTTCATCAATTGATGGACATCTAGATCCTTTTCACTTTTTGTTTATTAAAAATAATAATTCTATGAATATTCATGTAGAAGTTTTGTGCGGACATTTCCCTTGGGTATATACCTAAGAATGAGTATGTGACCCAATTTCCGGGTCACGTGGCAACCATATGGTTCAGCCTTTTGAGGAACTGCCAGATTGTTTTTCAATGCAACGGCACCATTTCACATTCCCACCAGCAGTGTATGAAGGTTCCAATTTCTCAACGTCCTCGTCAACACTTGTTATTATCTATCTTTTTCATTTGGGTCATCCCCCATGGTTGGGAAGTGGTGTCTTCATTGTAGTTTTAATTTGCGTTTCTCTGATGACTAGTAGCTACTTTTTAATATAATCTTAATCCTTTCTCCGCTTTTCATTTTGTTCCTTTCCCCCTTGCTAGCCATTATTTGTTCTTTCAGCTCATATACTTTTTGTCCTATGAAAGAAAGAGAAAATAGAGAAAAAAAAATGGAAAAAAAAAGAAAAAGCCAGTGGACCAGAGATTTGATATGTCTCCTATAAAAGGCTGTGAGACACAGCTTCTTTGGTGCTTTGGGGGCTTCTGCCCCAGTTTGCCTTGTGAAAGAGTGACAGGAAGGCCAAAATAAAAAGCTGTGTCTCGGCCTCCACCAGGTGAGAACCCCAAAGGTGAACTTTCAGGTGCAGGTAAAGGTGGTGAGACCCAGATCATCTCTTCAGAGATGGTTAGATGCCTGTGACCTTTCTTATAATATACACTGAGGAAAATGATATCTGAAATTTCTAGGGACGATTTGGGGAAGTGGTTAATTAAGAGTGTAGCCTCTTGAATTCGTGCCCTGGCTCTGCTACTTTCGCACTGTGGATCTTTGAGCAAGTTATAGCCTCTTGGGGCTTCAGTTTCCTCATCTGTGAAATGGGGTAATAATAGTATCTATCTCAGTTGGTTATTTTGTGAATTAAATGCGTTAATGCATGTATAGTGCTTACATCTGTAGCTGGCACGTAGCTGTCAATATCTATGAACGTGAATACGCATTGCACAGAGGGACACGCAGGCACCACACACTGGGTAGTCCAACCCCAGGCTCACCGAAGCCCCGGCAGCCTTAGGAAAGAGCCCTTTATTGACCTTCTTGTGCCTTAGAGACCAAAGCAATCGTGCCAACCTCTGTGGTTTCTGTGATTTGAGACAGAGTGCTCCAGGTACCTCTGACGGTTGGTGAACATTTTAGGATTCTGCTGTTGCATTTGTGCTTTCCCTTGGCTTAAATTGAAATGTCATCATAGCAACGATCTACCTCATAAACATGGTGGATCATTAAGAGTCCAGATGAGGTTTGTGACTGAGTTGTGATCTTGACAAAATGACACATTTCCCCCCTCTTTTTAGAGTGGCTTTGCCATCTTTTTGTCTAGTACATAGTAAAAGGGAAAGGAGGAAACGAAACACCTAGCCATTTAGGAAGAACTTTTGAGAGACCAGGTCCCTAATAGTAACTTAGAGACAGAGGGAGGAAATGGTTGCAGTAACTATCTGGGGAGTAAGCTCAGCCCTTGGTGAGGGGGCGCCCAAATGGAGTAAATCCCATTATTCTAGGATTTTCTCCAAGACTGGAGGAGACAACTCAAGAGATTTACTGAGGCTCTTTCCTCTATATGTGGGTAGGTGATTTGGCCATGCAGGTGGTAAATGGTAGAAGCGGGCTTGCAAACCTGGGCAGTTTGTCTCCTGAGTCTGTGCTTGTTACCACTGCTCCTTGTACCCTCTCAACTCGAAAGGATACTACAAAAACCAGATGTGGACAGTGGTAACAGTGCTGATACAGGAAATGATCTAGAGCCAATTCCTGCTTCAGAACACTTTAGCAGGTCTACAGGCCAAACGCACTGTCACGGCTGGGGCTCTCCTCCTCCAGACCTGCCTCTGATTAACCCTTTGGTGTTGGCCAGTCACTTTTTCTATTCTGGGCTTCCATTTTCTCACTTATAAAATGAGAGGTTTGGTTAGTTGATCTGTCTGAGCTGTTTGAGCCCCACTACTTAGTCCTCATACATTGAAAAATCGCAATATTTTTACTAAAATTCAAATTCCTGGCTTTTTATCAGGAAATCCGATGACAGGGGCCCATATTCTTGCTTGGCAACAGGAGGACGGAGCAGACCAGTGGCTGGCCATTTAGCTGAGCCGTGTGCCCATTGGTTGGCCTGAGTCCCCATCCCATCTTATGGTCCGGTTCTTGGCCTCCTCCACTCACTTATGCCCCTGCCTTAGCTCCAGTGCTTATGTATTTGGGCCTCAGCTTCATGGGGTCAAATCAGGGTTAGTGAGGAGAGGTTACGGGAAGGAGGTTTAGTAAAGGGGAAAAATTCAAAAGGACACGGAAGAGGTTTCCTTGGGACGTGAAGCTTTCTCTTGCACTCAGGTGGAAACGAAACGGGAATGTTGCAGATTGCTGAACGCAGGATCCATGCACAGGGTCCCAATGGGTGATGTCTGAAGGGCCTTCCCCAGCCCCATGATTCTCTACCATTTAGATATGTAAGAGACATTTCCTAAGAGCTGAGGCTTCATTTTTCTCTTAAGATACATTCAGAAAAGCTTTCATTTATGGTTGGTCTTAATTTCCCACGCCAAAACAATCTCACCCTCCTCCCACCATTTAGTTTTTATTTAATTATTTGGCACTAAACTGGCCCTCTTCACCTGTCTCTCTACTGGCAGACAGATAGCCAACAGCCAGGAATTCCAGACTCTGTTATCGAAAGCCATAACTCAGTGTCAGTGTTAAATAACGTTAGTGGCAGAGTAACTGAATATGGTCTGGGCATTTCAAGAAATGGTGTGGCTTGTTTACTCATTTCAGTTCATAGAAATACATATCTGGGGGATTCGGAAGGAATCTTACCTTCTACCTTCTAACCTTTAGTAGGTAAAATGAATTCCATCTTCATTTCCCCTGATGCCTCTGTTTATAAGAATCCCCTGGCTTCTCAAAAAGGAAGGGATCTTATGATCACGAAATCTGAAAAGGTTTAGAAAGAACCTGGGACTTTATAACTCATTCTTATAGTTTTATATAGAGGACTGACTGTGCCTCTCATGCAAGGTTAATTTGTTTAGAAACCAGTCACAGTCTTGAGAAGGAACTTAACCATTTTTGTTACATTTCTGGACATGAAACTTAGTATGTAAAGAATTTGGTATTTTCCTAGCCCCTGAAAGGCTTCAGTTTATCCCCAGAAGAGATACTTTATCTTCTATATACTCTAAGGAGGATCTTCAGTTATTACCGAGTGACTGAAGTGATGCTGGAATTCATGGATATGATAATGTAAATTGAGAGGGGCTAAATCTGAATTAAAATGAAATTCAAATCCTGTTCAGATTATCGCACTCTTGAGGATTTTATTGTAATATCAAATGCAGAGAAATAAGGCAGCATTGTGCTGTGTGATTGTACTGCTAAGCTGCAGTTATGGTGGCTCTATTAAACAGAGACCTCACCTATAGGTATAACTTTCATAGATTAATCACTTGGTAGGTTTAACATACGACAGAATGTGTGTTTTATGGATTAAAGTTAAAATATTAAGATTAGGGTTAGATCTAGTTCTTATATGTTTTTCTATGCAAGAGAGGAAAATTAAATTTCTTTTACTGGTTCAAAATCATTGGTTATTAATTTATTTCTATAAGTATCATTTTAAAAAATATCTTGTCTATTCTGTAATATAGCAGTATTTAAAAATATTTTCCAATAGAAAGAAGCATCATCTGTCATAAAAATAAAGCTTATGTATTAGACAGTTAGGCTTTTTCATATTCAAAGTGTGACCATATATTTCATAGTAGAGATTTTTTTTAACAATTAGAAGTATTTTTGTATTAAATGTATGGCTTATTCATGTCCTTTCCAGGCAAAGATTTGTAATGAGTACACATATTGGGTAAAATCCAGGAAATGTTTTGTTTCTTAACTGATTCAGCCTGGTATCTCTCTATCATAAATGCTTTTTTACACACACAGTCCGCCTAAGCACTATTGAAAAGGCAAAGATTTGAGGTTTTACAAAGGGGTTGTCCCCCTTTTCTTCTTAAGTATGTCTTTCACCGGGTCCCCACTTTCTAGAGAATATGCTGTCTGTTGATTCTGTAGCCATGAACTGACTACACCTACATCAGGAATTTAATTGAAATGACCCAAAGAACAGTGGAAGAGAAGAGATAATTTCCTCTTTGTTTATCAAAAAGATGCTTAGAATGTTCTTTCTCCCAGGAGCTCACACCCCAGCACACCCTGTCCCTCCCCCTGCTCCACTGCCCAATGATTAACGTGTTATCGTGTCTCTTCCCACCAGAATGTAAGCGCCACCAGGAGCAGAGCTCTTAGACGTGTGTGTGTGTGTGTGTGTGTGTGTGTGTGTGTGTGTGTGTGTGTAGTAAAGTTCCCAAAGCCGAGGCAAGTCCCCAGCGCATGGAAAGTGCTCAGTATTTACTGATAAGATCTGATAAATAACCCGGAGACAAGAAGGATGGACTATGTTAATGTGTTAGTCTCTCATTTCATGAAAAAAATGTTCTATGACACTGAAAGATTTTTTCTTAGAAAATGAAATCAGGGAGATTCTAACTTGAGTCTCCCATTAAAATGTTTAGTCATCTTGTAGAAGTGGGTTGCCTGGTTCATGTTCTTGGTCTTAAAGGAAAAAGTCATACTAGTGACAAGCAGAAGACGCGGGGTGTCAAAGTTGTAGCCAAATACAATTCTGTGCAGCTTAGATAGATGGATATAGATATAGATATAGATGATATAGATATAGATATAGATGTAGCTATAGATGATATATAGATATAAAAATAGATAGATATATCTATATATGTATATCTTTTTAAATGAAAGACTTGTGCCTTACAAAAAAATTTGAAAACATGGAACATTTAAAAAGAGAGACAAAGATAACAACCATCATTAACTCAACTATAGTATTTTTTCATTATGTGTATACCTATTTACTTTTATCAAATTAGGTATATATTCCATATATGTTTCGTAGCTTTTTCTAAATTTAAGGGTACATTTTGAAATTTCCTTAGTGCTTCCATGATATTTCTTTGTTTTCACTTTTCCCTTGTATAAGCAATGCTGCTGTACCTACCTCCTTACGTACCAAATAATGGGTACGTAGCCATGATTGCTTTCTTAGGTCATGTTCCTGAATATGGCTCTAGTTAGTTCAAGGCTATGCACGTGTAGCTGTAGAGCAGGGTTTTTGTATAGCTCATTTAGTGAGGTATTCAGATCTATGCTCATTCACTAGGATGCTCTCCTTTGAAGGAGAAACGTCTGGCGGTATTGATGCTGCTGATGCTGCCGCTGAGATCCTAGCACAGCTTTTCTGCATCACTCTGTTCCTAAATAAACTAGCTTGGCAGCTGGGGCAAGCACAGAAGGTGGAGAATCAGAAGAAATGACGGACTAGAATCAGCAATGCAATCATCAAGATTACAGTTGGTGAGACCCTCACCGTTTCCTTTTGTCCGTTCCTCTGTGTTGTGGACGTTAAATGCAAAGTGAACAGGGAGTTAGGAAACTTGTGTCTCAGTTGTGGTTCTACCACAAATTGGCTTTACAGTTGGCAAGTCACTTCCCCCTCTGGGTCTCATTTTCTTTAATTTGAAAATGATGAACAAGAGGCTTCTGGAGAGGAACTTGGTTTAGATTTGTGATTTTTTTCCATCGTTGCTTCACAGTAGAATCAGGAAGTTTAAAAATTACAGATGCCTGCAGAGATTAGGGTATAATTGGTCTGATGTAGGGAGTGGACTCTTTAGATAATTCCAATGTCCAGCCATGGTTGACAGTCACCACTCTGAATGAATCTAAAATCTTCTTTGGGTTCTAATATCTCATGATTCTTTATTAAGTATTTAAAGAAATAGTTCTTTTCCTTTGAAATCAAAATCCTACATGAAAAAAAAGTTTAACTTCTTAACTATAGTTGTTAAAACTATGATATGTACAGTTAAGTATTATCTCAAGATATGAATTAGTGATTCACTAATATTAACCAGATTTGAAGACCAGCAAGAAGACAAATAAATGGCAAACACAACAAGTAGAGGAAAGCACAAACACAAACTTCTGCAAGATGGTCAAAAAGAGCACAATCATAGGTCAGAAATGATTAGCCATTTTAATGAAGTTGGGTGAAGTTGTATTCATATGCTGAATGTTCATTATTTTGAGTGTAGTCTCTGACATAAGAGGTAGAGATATCCTGGTATTTTTAACAAGTATGAAGTACACCATTCCACCCGTTCCACTCATCATGGTGTCATTACCCAGTTTGGGAGGTAGTCTAGGGGGGTGGTGAAAAAGACCATTCTAGTACACAGTTGACCTGGGTATGAACCCTGAGACAGTCACCTACCTGGAGAGACAAAGCAACAGAGGGCTGGAGACAGAAGTATGAAGTCATTTGGCTGATGAGAGTGAGATTTCACCATCTAGGATGTGAGCACAGAGGGAAAGGGGCTGCCTAGAACGGGGGTCTGGCTGGGCAGAGGGGGCCCGGAAGCTCAGGAAACAAGTGATTAACCTAAGCCTTTGAGTCTTAACCTGCGAAGTGGGCCTTGTGTCTTATCCATCGGAGCTGTTGTGAATGCTTACACTGCATAATGCAGTAAAGGGGAAACCCTGAGCATTTAACAAATCTTATCTCTATATATTGTCGAAAGAAATATCTTTGGAATTGGACTACATCTTACCACTTTTATTGTCGCCAGCTGAGCCCCAGCTCTCACGATCTCTGCCTGGAATGCTGCTCTCACCTCCAGCTGATGTCCGGCTTCCATTCCCACGCCCTGTAATCTGTTTCCCAGACAACAGACAGAATGAACTTTAAAAATCAAAGGGTATCACTCGCCTTCTCAAATCTTCCAGGAGCGTCATAGCGTACTTGGAACCGTGTCAAAGTTCTTGCTGTAGCTTCCAGAGCCTGACCAGATTTGGCCTCTGCATCCTGTCCAGCCCCTTATCTCATCGCGCTTCCCCTCACCCTTTTCCAGCCCTTCTTGCCCGCTTGCTGGTCCTCAGATCTGGCAAACTCGCTGCCACCTCGGAGCCTTTGCAACTCTGTTTTCCCCAACTTTTTTGATAGACTTATTATTCACACAGCAAACCATCTCTTTATGAAATATCTCTTTATTCTTTTGAAATCTGTGAGAATGACTTCCAAATAAGAATATCTGATAGCCATTTATCTATGTTCCCCTTATTTAACCAATTCATTATTTTGGCCGGCTCTCATGCCACTTGTACCCTAGGGGAAATCTCTTTTAGCAAAGTACAATTTGGTAGTATCTTAGAATCCTGGGTCTTTTTACTCAAGTGAGCAGGGAGGGTTTCCAGTCATCACCCTCAATTTTTGCAGATTTCCCCCAGGTATTTATATGGCTCACCTCTTCATAACATCCTGACTCTGCCCAGTTGCCCCCTCATCAGAGAGTTTTCCCTGGCCACGGTAAAAAAAAAAAATTATCTGCTACTCCTTCTTTCTTCCCTTATTCTCTCTTATTTTTCTTCATAGCACTTATCACTACTTGAACATGTTCTCTTATTTCATTCACCGTCTCTATGAGAATAGAATATAAGCTCCACCAGAGGAAGTTCTTGTCTTGTTAGCAGCTGTATTCCTAGAGCCTGACGCATAAAAGCCATCTGGTAGATAGCTATTGAAAATATGAATGGATAAATGGATCCAACCATAATTCTCAGGTGCATTGCTCACTTAAAGGATGAAGCAATGACTATATTACACTTACTTCATCTGCCTTGTGTTGAAGGCAAGATTTAATTTGGGTGATTGAAAACTTCATTCTTCATCCTCAGCACAGCAGACCTCCTCTTGCTGGGCCTGTGCTAAGGGATTCGTCTACTCACTAACCTGAACTTAACCCTTAATGAGGTACCTCCTGGTAGGTCCTTTCCAGCTGCTGAGAATAGTGACTAGGGCAGGGGTAGTGCCTTGAGCCTCTCTCTTTGGGCTTCCCTTCAGGAGCGTCGGGAGGTCTGGCGCAGGAAGCCAGTCATATCCTGAGATCTGCTATCCTCCTTCCAGTGTTTCTGAGGAGCCTGGGATGCCTACTCCCCGATACCTATAAGCAAGTGCTTCTGTCTTTTGAGAAGCTTTGCTTTGGGGGTCTGCAAAGGGACTTTTTACAGATAATGGAATAGAAATGCCCTTTGAAGTCAGCTGTTATCAAACGCAGAAAGAAGTAGCTGGAGATATTGAGCTGGCGGATGTCTTGGCAGGGAGATGGGCATCTGAGTGACTTGATACTTCGGGGGATCTGAGTGATGCTGGAAGGAAATCTTCTAGATTGACAGTAAACCCTCTCTGTATAGTTTATGTATGAACATGTGTCTCTGTGTACACACTGCTTCATTCCAGAAGAATCTGAAGCCAATGGGGCAGGGAGAAGAATGTCAGGATTCCTCCAGATGAGGGAAATAGCAAATGACCAGTGAGATATGCCAAGTTGTGACATTTTGGGCAAGGAGAGAACTCCAAGAAAAAGCTCAAGTGTTCTCTTAAATCAAGATAAGAAAAGAGGAATTGGTTAAAGCCATTGTTTACGTAGCAATTGAAGTTTGTTCTGGAATGAATTTAATCTCCTGTGTATTTGCATACCTTTTTAGTTCTAAAAAACTATATACATATAGAGTTTGAAGCAATTAAGTGATATTATCCTGATTGGTTTAATAGCTCATTTCAATAGAAAATACACATATCGTATCATTACTTTGTTCTTTCTTCATTTTATAAATGCATCCATTACATGAAACTAATGCCATTTTATTGAGATGCATTTCTTACCTGGCTGTCTCTACTGCTAGCCTCTGAATTTCCTAAGTGAAGGTGCTTTATGTGCCCGGCCCCTTACACTGGTAACTAGCACAGGTTTCTTGAATGATTCCCTGTCTGTGGTAATAATAACACCATGTCATGTGGTAATAATATTACCACATCATGACCCATCTTGATGCCATTCTCCTGGTGGGAAATACCTGGAGTTTAGACTGAGGGTTTAAAGGAAATAATTAGCATCTATGAAGCTAACACCTTGCAGACACTAAAGCTACTCAGGAAAGGTAAATGTCCCTCTCCCAGGGCCATGCTTAGAAAAAGCATGAAGTGATGCTTCATTATAGTCCGAGTCATGTAGATTCAAAAGCCCTTAGTCTCTTGACTTCTTGACTACCTCTTGACTTCTGTG
>NW_006431918.1:2048977-2050523 GCF_000325575.1 Pteropus alecto | reverse complement strand
ATTTTTTTTTATTTTTTAATTACAGTTGGCATATAATATTATATTAGTTTCAGGTGTACAACATAGTGATTAGACATTTATATAACTTACAAAGGGATCATTCCAATAAATTTAGTACCCACCTGACACCATACATAGTTATTATAATATTATTGACTATATTCTCTATACTATACTTTACATCTCCGTGACTGTTTTGTAACTATCAAACATAATCCTTTCCTTTTTTCACCCAGCCCTCAACCTTCTTTCCTTCTGGCCACCCTCAGTTCTTTCCTGGCTGTCTCTACTGCTAGCCTCTGAATTTCCTAAGTGAAGGTGCTTTATGTGCCCGGCCCCTTACACTGGTAACTAGCACAGGTTTCTTGAATGATTCCCTGTCTGTGGTAATAATAACACCATGTCTGATATTACCATGACCCATCTTGATGCCATTCTCCTGGTGGGAGGTATCTGGAGTTTAGACTGAGGGTTTAAAGGAAATAATTAGCATCTATGAAGCTAACACCTTGCAGACACTAAAGCTACTCAGGAAAGGTAAATGTCCCTCTCCCAGGGCCATGCTTAGAAAAAGCATGAAGTGATGCTTCATTATAGTCCGAGTCATGTAGATTCAAAAGCCCTTAGTCTCTTGACTTCTTGACTACCTCTTGACTTCTGTGACTACCTTGAAAAACCTAATTAAAACTTAATTAAAAATTTTTTTTTATTTTTTAATTACAGTTGGCATATAATATTATATTAGTTTCAGGTGTACAACATAGTGATTAGACATTTATATAACTTACAAAGGGAC
Source organism: Pteropus alecto (assembly GCF_000325575.1). Classification (NCBI taxonomy): domain Eukaryota; kingdom Metazoa; phylum Chordata; class Mammalia; order Chiroptera; family Pteropodidae; genus Pteropus; species Pteropus alecto. The sequence goes on along the minus strand of NW_006431918.1, from coordinate 2,049,727 downwards.
CATTCCAATAAACTTAGTACCCACCTGACACCATACATAGTTATTATAATATTATTGACTATATTCCCTATGCTATACTTTACATCTCCGTGACTGTTTTGTAACTATCAAACATAATCCTTTCCTTTTTTCACCCAGCCCTCAACCTTCTTTCCTTCTGGCCACCCTCAGAATATTCTCTGTATCTACGAGTTTGTTTCTGTTTTGTTTACTTTGTTCTTTAAATTCCACATGTAAGTGAAATCATATGGCACTTGTCTTTGACTTACTCCACTCAGCACAATACGCTCTAGGTCCATCTATGTTGTTGCAGATGGCAAAAGTTCATTCTTTTTAATTTTCTTTTATTTCTGAATAATATTCCATTGTATATATGGAATATATTCCTCTTTATCCATTCATCCATTGCTAGACACCCAGGTTGCCTCCAGATCTTGGCTATTATAAATACTGCCATAATGAACATATGGATACACATGTTCCTTCAAAGCATTCCCAGGGCCATGCTTAGAAAAAGCATGAAGTGATGCTTCATTATAGTCCGAGTCATGTAGATTCAAAAGCCCTTAGTCTCTTGACTTCTTGACTACCTCTTGACTTCTGTGACTACCTTGAAAAACCTAATTAAAACTTAATTTAAATTTTTTTTTTATTTTTTAATTACAGTTGGCATATAATATTATATTAGTTTCAGGTGTACAACATAGTGATTAGACATTTATATAACTTACAAAGGGATCATTCCAATAA
>NW_006431918.1:2045366-2048375 GCF_000325575.1 Pteropus alecto | reverse complement strand
TTCATGAAATATCTTTTTCCATCCCTTTACTTTCAGTCTGTGTGTGTCTTTTGATCTGAAGTGAGTCTCTCGTAGGCAGCATATGTGAGGGTCTTGCTTTCTTATCCATTCAGCTACCTTATCTTTTGATCAGAGCATTTAATCCATTTACATTTAAAGTAATTGTTGAAATACAGTTATTGTTAACATATAGTTATTGCCATTTTATTATTCCAATTTTTGATTTTTTTTCTTCTTTATCTTAAAGAGGTCCCGCTAACGTTTCTTGAAATACTAGTTTGGTGTTGATGAACTCCTTTAGCTTTTTCTTGTTTGGGAAGCTCTTTATCTGTCCTTCGATTCTAAATGATAGCTTTGCTGGGTACTGTAACCTTGGTTGTAGGTCGTTTTTCATCATTTTGAATTTTTCATGTTAATCCTTTCTGGCCTGCAAAATTCCTGATTTCAGGAGAAATCAGCTGACAGTCTTATGGGAGATCCCTTGTAGGTAACTAACTGCTTTTCTCTTGCTGCTTTTAAGATTCTCTCTTTGTCTTTAATATTTGGCATTTTAATTATGATGTATCTTGGTGTGGGCCTCTTTGGGTTCATCTCATTTGATAACTCTTTGCACTTCCTGGGCTTGTATGTCTCTTTCTTTCTCTAGGTTAGTGAAGTTCTCCATTATTATTTCTTCACATAGGTTTTCAATTCCTTGCTCTTGCTCTTCTCCTTCTGGTACCACTCTGATGCAAATGTTGGTCCACCTGATACTGACTCAGAGACCCCTTAAACTATCCTCATTTGGGGGGATTTTTTTCTTGTTGCTGTTCTGATTGAGTGTTTTCTGCTACCTTATCTTCTAATTCGCTGATTTGACCCTCTGCTTCATGCAGTCTACTGTTGATTTTCTCTAATGTTGATGCCCTCTAATGTATTCTTCATTTCGGTTACTGTATTCTTCATTTCTGACTGGTTCTTTTTTATGTTTTCTATCTCCAGTTTTATGTTGTCTATCTCTTTGTTAAAGTTTTCACTAAGTTTATCTACTTTTCCCCTAAGTTCATTGAGCATCCTTATAACCGGCAATTTTAACTCATCATTTTGAATTTTTCATGTTAATCCTTTCTGGCCTGCAAAGTTCCTGATTTCAGCTGGAGCTTTGTTCTATTCTTTCATTTGGGACATGTTTCTTTGTCTCCCCGTTTTGGCTTTTCTCTGTGTTTGTTTCTGTGTATTAAGTAGGGCTGCTATGTCTTCCGGTCTTAGTAGAGTGGTCTTATATAGTAAGTGTCCTGTGGGGCCCAGTGGTGTAGTCTTCCCTAGGCAACTGAGTTGGGTGCTCTAGGTATGTCCCTTGTACGAGTTGTGTGTGCCCTCCTGTTATAGTTGAGACTCGGTGCTGTTTGCACGTTAATGGGAGGGATTGACTGTTGGGATGATTGGTTGTGAGGACTGGCCAGTGAGGGGCTGACCCTGCAGAGCAGGATCCACTTTAGCAGGGCTCTGGTGCCTGCTCAGTTTGCTTTTTGGGTGTATCATCCTTAGGTGCAGCCTCTAGAAGCCAGTCGCTGGGCATGCCAGGGGACCCACCACAGGCACAGTTCAGCTGCAGCCTGTGTCCTTCCCGGTGCCACCCAGGAAGAATCACCAAGCAATTTGCAGATGGCTTCCACTCGTGCTGGGTTTACAGGTGCCTCAAGAGGCCATGCTGAAACCTGAGACCAGCTGCCGCTAGTGCTGGGCTTAGTGTTGCTCAGCAAGAGGTTGGGGGCACACTAACACCAGATGCTGCTTGTTTGGGTTTGGTGAACCTTTGAGAGATTTTAGGAAAGTTTGTTGAGTTCTTTTTCTGGAGCTTTGTTCTATTCTTTCATGTGGGACATGTTTCTTTGTTTCCCCATTTTTGCTGCCTCCCTGTGTTTGTTTATATATATTAAGTATGGTTCTCAAGTCTCCCGGTCTTAGTAGAGTGGTCTTATATAGTAAGTGTCCTGTGGGGCCCAGTGGTGTAGTCTTCCCTAGGCAACTGAGTTGGGTGCTCTAGGTATGTCCCTTGTATGAGTTGTGTGTGCCCTCCTGTTATAGTTGAGACTTGGTGCTGTTTGCACGTTAATGGGAGGGATTGACTGTTGGGATGATTGGTTGTGAGGACTGGCCGGTGAGGGGCTGACCCTGCAGAACAGGATCCACTTTAGCGGGGCTCTGGTACCTCCTGCTCAGTTTGCTTTTTGGGTGTATTATCCTTAGGCGCAGCCCCTAGAAGCCAGTCGCTGGGCATGCCAGCCCCAGGGTCTCCTGGGAGGGGACCCACCACAGGCAAAGTTCAGCTGCAGCCTGTGCCCTTCCCGAGGCCACCCAGCAAGAATCACCAAGCAATTTGCAGATGGCTTCCACTCGTGCTGGGTTTACAGGTGCCTCAAGAGGCCATGCTGAAACCTGAGGCCAGCTGCCACTAGTGCTGGGCTTGGTGTTGCTCAGCAAGAGGTTGGGGGCACACTAACACCAGATGCTGCTTGTTTGGGTTTGGTGAACCTGTGAGAGATTTTAGGAAAGTCCTCAGTGTGAGATAGGCTGATCATTTGAAAGATTTTAGGAACATTCTCAGCATGAAACAGGCCTTTCATTTGAAAAAGCCACTGGAAGAGGCCTGGGTGGGCCTACAAGTTGGGCAGGGTTTCAGGGAATCACCTGGGCAGAGCAAACAGTGTTAACCAGGTTGATGGAGACTCAGCTATGGCAGCCACCTGGGTCTGCATGCCAGTAACGGGGCAGTGTTCAACAAAGGACCAGTGGCTTCTACCAGCACTTCTGTCTGGGAGAAAGATGCCCTTCCAGCCCTCACCCTGAAGCCAGACAACTCAGTTCCTCCCTGTGTGTCCCTGGTGCCTTTTGAGCTACTGCCCCAGTGCTGGAGCTCAGAGTGAATGAGTCTGTCAGTGGGTTGGTCCATGTGTGGGCCCCTTAAGAGGAAAGTCCATGATTTCTTCAGCCCTCTGTGTCCCTCAACCCACATTTCTGCTAGTTTTC
>NW_006431918.1:2015227-2044068 GCF_000325575.1 Pteropus alecto | reverse complement strand
CTTGTTTCTCAGAGTTATCTTCTCTGCCCTTGGGAGACTACGGAGGAAAACGATCTTTTTTTTTTTTTCCACATAAACCAAGACATCCTTTCTGCAAACCACCTCTTCTGGTTCCAGGCTTGTATTTTAAATTCATCACCTTGTTTATTAGAGGAACTCAGCATATCTTTATGGACCGAATAAATATTAGAAAGAAGAGAATTGACACTCGTCGTGAACACATAAGGCTCCAGGCACTGCTTTAGGTATCTTTTGTACTTGACATCTTTGACAGACCCTGTGATTTTTAAACTTGCCCGAAGTCACACATGGACAAGAGCAGAGCTAGTGTTTTAATCCAGATCTGTATAAATTTTAACTACATTGTGAGGCATGTAGAATTTCTTTGACTTCTACTAATTTTTATGTTTCAATGTACTTTTTAATTAATTTTTCTATTTTTCAATTAGAATTGACATTCGATGTTATTTTTTATTAGTTACAGGTGTACAGTATAGTGTTTAGACATTTATATAACTTACGAAGTGATCCCATTGAATAGTCTAGTACCAACGTATTTTTTATGAGAGAAAAAAAGAAACTGCTTTAAAATAATAAGCTGTCCAGAAGCATTGTTTCCCCTAAAACTTGGGTAACAATAATTTGCTATTGTGATTAAATTTGTTGTATGTTTGCAGCAGTGCAATTCTTTTGTTGCATGAGAAAATTTTCTTATTGAAGTATGAAGTGTAAATTACTATGGGTTTAATTATTCCACAAGTCAAACCTTGCCGCCTGTGGATTGGTAATGTCATTGGTGTATTATAGTCCTTGTCTACATATTTTGTCTTAAAGAATAGTTACAGGTATTCCAGTGATTTATTTTCATTAGTCAAAAATGATGTTCTTAGAAAATCGAGTCAAGTTCCTGTCAGCTAATGCAATAAACTAAAAGGATCTATGCAGATTTCTACCGATAAATGTTATTATTTTACAAATAAGTCATTCATTCACATTTATCCTACTGTGATTTCCCTAAATTATTATCAACATTTGCAAACCAATACCAAATCCCAATTACCTGAAAAATACTTCAAAATAAGAAAATGACACCATTACTGTCGTTATGGGAATTAAAACTATATGTGTATACAAGTGTATATATAGTATAGGGTTTAGAATTTTAATTGGACTTGGATGATGTCTGATTCATGTAATCCCAGAACAGTTTTGCTTGCTCATTAAATTGCTACACCCTTGATTTTAAATAAGATTTTCTTCAATTGCATTTATGGTTCCTCCAGCTCAGTAATTCATTTGTCTATTTTTAGTGTTCCCCTTGGTTGCTTATTTTAACGTGAATCCTAGTACTTTCACTTGTAAGATTCTTCTTTGTAAATATTAGCAGTACTTAAATTTTTTTTTGTTAATGTATACGTTGTTTTACTTTGTGCACAAATCTTCCCAGATACAAATAGAGGAGAAAGGTCCTCACAATATGAATTCATGTCTGCCTGAAGGTCAATGGATTTATCATTTTTTTCTCTCTATATCATCAAAATTACCCAAATATGACTTACATTATTTTTTACTTAACCACAAAATAAAAACAGACTTTTACTGAAAGAAAAGATTTTGGATATCATCCAGTTTAATTATTTTATTTTATTGACTAAAAAGTATAAATTACAATAAATATTTGTTAAAAAAACACTTTTCCTTTTTTTAAAAAAAAGTATCAATTAATCATTTTATTTTATAGATGAAAAACACAAAGCCCCAAGAGTCAGTTTATTGCCTGTGGAGACCACACTGCAGGTGATAAGTGTAGTTGGGAGGGAAACTTCCGTGGACGTTACCTGTGAGAGGTTCAGGGACTCCTTCCTCTGGATTGGAATTCTCTACCTCGGCACCATTGGCATTTTCAGCCCAATAATTCATTGACTTGTAAAGTGTAGGTTTTGTGAGCGCTGATTAATTTCTGGTCTGTCCTTACGGCTAGGGCATGGCCTTCACATTATTTACCAGATAACCTCCTTCTTGATGGATCCTGAGCAGTAGCTTTCATCCTCCAGTAAGCATTCTGAGATTGCCAAAATAGCCGATTAGCTTTGTAGCCTCTTACCAATCGCTTTCTGATTGGTTTCAAAGCCTTTTGCCCTGATAACGAGCAGCCCAGGAGTCGTCATCAAAGGCCTCAAGAGGAAATTGCATTCACACTCTTCTCACTGCTCTGGTCCCTTTTTATCGTGGTTCTTGGTCTCAAGTCCTGGCAATTTTGATAGCCTTGAACTCCATTTTTTTTTCATCCCAACCAATAAAACTAGGCAATTTTGATAGCCTTGAACTCCATTTTTTTTTTTCATCCCAACCAATAAGATTAAGCAAAGTCTAGGCTTCTGCTTTCTGTTTGGTCACCATGGCGTGAGACCCAAATTGGCAAATCCTGAGGCAGAAATAAAAAATTTAAAAATCAATTAAGAAATAGAGGAAGCAAGTGTTGGGCTCACCTCAGTGTATTTGTCTCCTTTCTAGGATCTTGGCCCTTTGTGTCCTTGTTGCCTTGATTACTCTCATGATCTTTAATAGCTATTTGTTTGATGTTGTTCTTAATCCACCTTTTATTGTGGTTGTAAATGGGAGGGTTATTCTGTTACAGTCTGCTCCGTCATACGTAGAGGAAGAAATCTTGATTTTTTTTTGTTTATGCAGTTCTGTTCCTAGGTTTGCCCTAGTATTGATAATGCACCAGTTTGTAATCTAAGAACCCTCAAGTAGCTGACAATGTAGAGATGTGTAATTTATTGAAATATACTACAGTATTAAACGAGAAAAAAAATTTAAGAAAACAATTAAAAGCACGCTGGTACCAACTAGGGTATGTAAGAATTAACCCAGTTGGAAGAATTATGAAGAAGTCTGACCAACCCCAGTAGTTGTAATTAAATGCCTAAGTCTGAAGCAGGTGCAAGCCAAGAATGCCGCAGAGATGTGAGCTGTATTTGGAGAGTGTTTCACACCATTCCTCCCGGAATAATATGCTAAAGATAAAGAGAGAAGTGCAACAACTTCAATGTGAGAGGAGTACTTCTGAGATTGTCAGAGACGAGAGAGAACTGGAACAAGTTGACACAATGTGAACCATGCCGGCTGTAACAGAAAATGTAATTGGTGTGCTGGGATTTGTCAAAGGACGACCAGAAGATCTGAATGAATGAAATTGGCTGGCGATGCTCTGTCTTTGCCTCAGCACAGTGTAATGGCATTTTAATGATTCAACAAAAGGGGAAATGTGTGTGTGTATCCCATTCGAATGGGTGTGTTAATAGCTAGTTAAAATAGTTTGATCTCTTCTAGCTTTCTTGAAAATCCTACTTATATGGAAAGGATGGTAATACACAATACAGATAAAATCCCCCCTTCACAGAGTTCAAATGGCGTGGGAGTGTTGTCAGATAATGTGGCAGACCTCATGATTCCTTTCATGTGTCATTGTCACCTGAGCGCCATTAGTGCAAAAGGAAACTAACATTTGTCAAGAATTCGCTGTGTGTCAGGCATTGTGCTAGCCTGTCACAATATTATTTAGAGAGGCTGCATTGTTTAGTATAGTCACAACCAGACTAGAACCAGACTGAGCAGACACAAATCCCAGCTCTGCCACGTGGTAGCTTTGCTGCCTGGAACAAGTTAAACAGTCTCCCCGCTTCGGTTTCCTTGTGTGTAAAATGGGGATAATAATAATAGGACCTATTTCATGGGATGCTTGGAAGAATTAAATCAGTTAATATATATGAAGCTTTTAAGTATGTAATAAGTACTATAAAAGTATTTGGACCGTAAAAGCATTTGCTAATAAGAAAGCAGAGTAACCCATGGCGCTAGGATTCACACCAGTTCTAATCAAAAGCCTATGCTTTTTCTCTCTAATATAGTGCATTTACTAGCTAATACCTAATGTCATTATGCTATACAGATCACATTAAATTGATGCCATGCTTGATTTCTAGGCACACTAAATGCTAAGGTTGATAAAATATCGATTTCTTATTGCATTTATATTTATCCCCAGTTTGGGTACTGGCTGTAGAATGTTTTAATTTTAATGTATTTTAGGTGAAGGACTAGACATTAAAATATTATACTCTTGGGTTATATTTAATATAGTTGCCTCGATTTGACATAGTATTTTTTCTATACTTGATTTCGTTTGTTTTTATAATAAAATACTTTATAGGTAGAAACGATGCTATTTATCTCAGCTTACAGATAAAGGAATTGAAACTCACAGAGTGTGAGTCCTAGCCAAAGTAGAACTCAAATTTACATCTTCTCACTCTTAATTCAAAAGTGTTTCCTCCCGTGTTTACATACTTCCTTAGTGGTTGTGAATTGAGCACTTGCCACGTACAGGTGTATTAAATGTTAACTATACAAAGAGCAAGATACCGCTTCTTCCAAAACAGGTTACCATCCAGCAGAAAAGAAGGGTGTAGGAAGAAGGATGTGTGATATTGTTAGCATGAACAGAGTGCTATAGGACACCCAGGAATGATTAAGTGGCGTCGAGATTTGATGGATGCTGTACAGAGGAGGTGACATTTTGAAATCATCAAGGTCTTGAGAAAAGTATAATATGGGAGCACTTTAAGCAGAGGAAACCATTTATCTGATTGTCGCGAGAAAGTGAGTGGACCACAGTGACAAGTCGATGTGTTGTATGGTGAGATGAGACTAAAAAATAGTTTTGAGATGGGAAGGAGGCTGACGAAGTTGGACATTTTCTTATCGGTGACAGGAAACCATTAAGTTTTTAAGGGAACATCGTCAGAGCTCTATTTAAGAAAAAAAAATTGTGCTAGCAGTACCAAAGAGCATGTGTAGGAGACATGGGTTTTAGGAAATGTGAGTAATGAGGCTGATAACAATAGCCTAGAGATTTCAGAAATAATTTCTAGAAATTGGTATCTGAATATGAGGGTGGACTAAAAAATGACATTTTTGGATGGGTGAATGATGGATGTTATAGAAAAGGAATACAAAGAAAAGAAGAGGTTTGGGAGGAAAATGGGGCTGTAGTGATGAGCATGTTGCTTTTGAGGCTGCTGAGGCTAGACAGGTGCCGATGACGATAATACGGCCCCGATAGTTGAAACTATGAGGATGGGTGGGCCAACTCTGGAGGGGGTGTGAGGATCGACACCAGGGTGGAGCGGGGGTAGGAGGCAAGTATTTGGGCGATGGGTTAGAAGAAAGCCAAAATGGCTAAAATGATGGAAACCTAGAAAGGAGAGAATTTCAATAAAGAGGCACAAAACAGTGCCGGATGGGGCTAAGAGGTCAAGGGGCTGAGGCTACTAGATTTGACATGTGCTGGTGCCCATGTGCTAGATGACAGCAAAAGTCCCGTTCGGTTAACATTCTGGCTCTCACTTTGGGAGTTTTCTCTAGATTTGCCCCAAAGCGAATAATATTAGGCAAATCCGGAGGAATCATTTAATTTACACAATCATCACCAGAGGCCTATTTCTGTTTATCTATGGATATGGATTTGGTGCTGTTACTGCTGCTCCTGGCATGTAAACCTCCAGAAAGAAATCTATTAATGGTTGGGTTGTATTGAATTTGGAAGACTCACTAAATTCAACTGAACCTTCTAAATAACAGGCATACAGGGTTCGGATTATAAAAATGAAGGCAAAACAAAGCGATCATGTTGATATTTGGATGCCGAATCACGATGGGAATAAATAATGTCTGGGGGCTGCAATTGGAGTTTAGAGAATGGAACGTGTGTGAGAGGGTGAGACGGTGAAGGAGTCAGATCACCGTGATGGTACTGGAAATGCCCAAGTTTCTGTTTAAGCCTTACTCGGGTGCTTTCAACTTAGACATCCTTTCCCAACTTGCAAAGATGTCAACTGGTGCTTTAGGATCTTCAGTATTTGGATGGTCGCTATCGATGCTGTTGCAAATATAGGCATTCCAGCAATAGTTTTTTTGTTTGCAAAAAGAGGTTGACAGTTTGGGCTCCTCTTATGTCTGCAACCAATTTGGATTTGGGACATTGAATGGAATCATCCAATTGTTGTTATATAGAAGAATATCGCTTAATCGAAGTCTTCAGAGAGGAGAAAGCAGTGTTTCGCACAAGCTCGTAGAACATACTGTTCTTAATGTATAAAGAGATCTCAAGGTAAAATCTAGTCATTGGAAACCTTGCAATCTTCTATAATTAATTCTTTTGCCCTCTTAAAGAATCTAAACATTTCAGCTGCCAAGTGGCTACTCAGCTCCAACTGCCATTAGCTTTATTGGAGATGATTCAAAACAGATAGAAGGGGTTTCTGTCCTGAATTTTGCCGAGTGATCCTGTTGTAAGCAACTGGGAAAATGGCTCCCGCGGTTATGCTTGGAACCCATGTAATAAGGATGAGCAGATACTTTTTTGGAGTTTATTTGTGATCTCTGACCTGAATTGCTGGAGTCACTGTTCTCTTCTTTGCACTCTGAGCTGTAGTCACCAAACAGTCTCCACCGGGTTCAAGGGTGAGCCAATTAGGTAACGTGCCATAAACCAAGAGAACACGACCTTCTCTCCTTTACTCTTAGGCCCCCAAACCTCATCACCTCTTGCCTTTCTTTACAATTCCTGATCAGAACATACTGTCTCCATTAAATATTTCCTTATTGCAGTGTAGCCTTGTTAAATTTTCATAGATTTATTCAGAATTGAAGTCAAACACTACGTCACCTCTGCAGCCTTGTCCATTAATAATAACTAAATGGATGTCCCAGACCTTTGTGTTTGGAATTCAGTGTAAATGGAATCATTCTAGTACCTAAGGGGACAGAAGTTGACATCTAAAACTTCCACCCTAGTGTTCCTGAGATTTCCTATAAATAGACCAATTTAATTATATTTCCACCTGTCTCATTAACCTTTCATATTAGTTGTTTTCCTAACTGCAATTCAAAACATAAATTTAGAAAGTTATGCAACACTCTTGAAAAGGAACCAGAAAAGAAAAATATTACAATTCAGGGCACATGATAGGACTAGCTATTGTTTTTGCAAACTTTTATTACGTATCCACAAATTCGTGTGAGAGGTCGCAATGCATTTAAAAGCTCCGGTCTTAGATAATATCCCAGAGATTCACCATGGCTTTTTCTCTATGAGAATGCCCACAACTTCCGGCATTATGAGCTGTGTAATCTCCCCTGTGCCCAGGAGGTGGGGAGCAGGCCGATCCCCATGGCTGGCTGCTGAGATGTTTGCTAAGGGAAGCCCACCCCCACCCGCCAGGGCTCCCGTGTGGAGGGCTGTCTGCACAACCCTGAGGCTGGACTCTCTTGCTCCGAAGCCAAGAGGATCTCGAACGCTCTCCTTAGGTTATGCAGAGGCGTTTATAGTTTTTATCAGAGGCAGAGGCCTGTGTGGTCATGTTGGAGCAGGGTCCCCAACAATTTTATATCTTGTGACAAGCAAGTAGGATGCAGATTCTCTAGAACAGTTTGAGTCCAGACGGTGACGCCTACACAGTCAAGGAGAAGGACCCTGTGCTTTAACCTGCAAACCACAGACGTGAAGATTATGCAATTGGTCTCTTCATTTTGAGAAATGGAAGTGAATGAGTATATGACAGAGAATCAGGGGACGAGAAGGAAAAGTCGGGGACAGCGTTCTGTAATAACCTTGTAAGGAAGCCCCGTAGAAACACCAGAACCACACTCTAATTATCTACAATTTTTATTTTTACTTTCATTCTTCAGTTATTTATTTTGCTTAAGACAACTGCTTAGTAAATGGTATACAGTTCATTCCATTGCATGAGGTAAATTTTTTCCAACCACGGCACTGTTACTTTGGAAGTTAAAAGGCCCTTCTTTGGGAAAGAGCAGCAAACCCCCGCCCGAGCCATGGCAGACCCCCGAGCCATGGCAGACCCCTGTTGTCGCAGTCACGGGGTCCATGTCCAGCAGCTCTGGGAACGCAGGCCTGCTTATGGAGTGGTTTCCAGATAGGCCTGCTTATGGAGTGATTTCCATGTAGGGTCACTCTTGCTCGTGAACACTACCACTTCTGGAGGAATTTCGCAACTACGGGGCGAATGTGACATTAGCTACTGTCTTTTAATGTGAAAACAGCAGCCCTCCAGCTGCTCCCGGTGCCACCAGGGAAGGCAGAAGGCAGCTAATGGCCCAGTGTTCGTGCTGAGAGGCCGAAATGCTCGCGGCCTTTGGGTGAAGATCAGCAAGCAGTTACCTAATGTACGGGTTGTTGCTTTTCTCTCTCGTTTCTTACACTCTGTGTCTTTTGGCCACTGTCACTTTCTTAGGTTGGTGAGCTAAGCAGTGAAGTCCTAATCCATGTGTTTTCTACTTGTTAATGGCATTGATATAGTGTTCATAAGAAATGACTTGAAGAAAAGGCTAAAATGTGGTTTTGTTGGTAGACCTTCTGTGGATATACTTGGAAGCTTATCATAAATATATCTGTTTTGTTTCCCTAGCATGCATCCTTGTCAGATGATGCCCAGGTTCAATATTGCTGAGGCTGCTAAATGTCAAAAAGGGAAAAAGTGTAATAAAATCATGTCCCCGTGTTGACTTTTCATCGATTTATATCATTTTGTAATACCGAAGTTATGAACACCCCTGATGCCAGTACTTATTTAACAGTAGATATACAGTATATGTGATTTTTCAGTTTGGATGTGATAGAAGAAAAATATTACTCATTTCCATTAGTAAAAAATTTCCAGAATCTGTTCCAGAATTTCATCTATAATGGGAGATGAAAATCTCTCACCCTGTCCTTCCGAGAGAGAATTATAGATTTCATTCTTTACGGAAATTACTGCTTTCCTTAGGAAAGATCTTGAAAGAACTTAAAGATGTTCATAAATATATAAAGACTAGAACATAGTTAGCACATGACAGAGTTATGCAAACAGTATTTGGGTAAAGAGCAAAATCTAGATATCAGTTGGAGGTTACTGGTTCCCCGAGGTCTACATTATATTGATTTGAATCTTCTCTCTATGTCCTATACACGTTTCAATCCTTCTCTGAAATTTTTTTGAGCTTTCCAGAGAGCTTATATTTTCATGGTTATCATGAGATCTTTGCTGACCTCTCTGTTTACGCCACATCGATTCACAGCGCACTGACCCAAACTTAATCAGGTCTCTCCCTCCCTCCCTCCCTTCCTCCCACCGAAAACAAAGACCCTACTAAAATATAACACACCTGCTCAAAATCACGACCTCGTTTTAGAGTACAAGAATTTACCAAAAATCTGAGTGGTCACATCACATACTATATAGTTCTTCCATTTCAGATATTCTTGTTCTTAAGAACTTTTTTTTTTAAGAACTTTGGCGATGTGGATGAGCGGCACATCTCGTTCTTAGCCATCACATCAAATCATCTGCTGGTAAAACCCTCCATTCTAACTGACATCTCGGGTCCCTGATTTTTCTATCTGCTCCCCTGAAATTGATTTTGCCTTAGAGGTCAAAATAATTCATCATGGTCCTTTCACGTTCACATGTGGTTTCTCAACAGACTTCTCGGGAACACCATTCCTTTCATTTTTGATGTAAGACACACGATCGGAGTAATGTTTCCATGGTGTCTGTGCAGAAATTTGACCGCCGCTCACCAGAAGTCTCTCTCGGTCCTTCTTCCGAGCAGAGTCTAAACTTAAATTTTCCGCGGCCCCTCGCCCCTCCCTCCCTCTCGCCTTTCTCCGGCAGCCGCCTGCGCTGGGACGGTGCGTTTCTCCCGAGTTCGTTGCACAGCAGTGTCAGCCTCGTCTCTGAGGCTTTGGAAGCGGTGGGTGCTCTGTTTGAGATCTTCATCTCCTGCCCCAGTCAGAGTTCGTTCCCGTTTTCAGCGTAATTCTGGTGCCAGCTCTTCGAAGAACCATCTTTTTACACCTTTTTTATACCAGCAATAATGAGAAGCGTGATCCTCAGACAAAATTACACGGAAACTACGAGTCACATGTCTTAGGATTAATTCTCAGTATAACTATGTAGAGAGGGGCAAAAACAATGAGATGTGGGCATAGGAGGAAGGAAAGGAATTTTCAAAAGGCGACCTTTCAGGGAGAAAAACCTCCTATCTGAGTTAGGTGATTACAGAATAGCTTTTTTAAGGAAATGCTAAAGAGCTCCATCCTCGTGATGTTAAAAACAACTGGAAACACAGTTTGACCTGCCAGTGTGTGTTGGCTGAGGTGAAGGGGTCAGAAGTCTAATAAAACATGGTGAGGTTTCTAACCTTGAATTTCAAGTCAACAGAGGCCTTGTGAAATGAGGAAGGAAAACATAGATCAAACCGCTCTGTTCATCCAGGAGAGGCAGAGGAGTAGCCTCCCTGATCAGTGGTTTTACTTTCTACAGTCAGTGGCATTACAAAAACATTACATAGAAAATTCCAGAAATAAACAATTCACAGGTTTTAAACTGTGTTCTGTTCCGAGCAGGATGATGGAATCTTGAACCATCCTGCTCCTTCCTACCTGGGATGCGAATCGTCCTTTTGCCCAGCATCTCCTCGCTGTAGATGCCCCCTCCCGTCTGTCACTGAGTAGCCATCTCAGTTTCAGATCTTTCGTCAAAAGATTTGCGATGCTTGTGTTCAAGTCGCCCTTACTTTACTTAAAAATGTCCCCAAAGCTCATGATGCTGGCAATTCAGATATGCCAAGGATAAGCCATAAAGTACCCCCTTTAAGTGAAAAAGTGAGTACAACACAATTAAGATATTTTGAGAGACACCATATTCACATAACTTAGTACAGGATATCGTTATGATGGTTCCTTTTATTATTAGTTATTTTTGTTAATCTCCTCCTGTGCCTACTTTATAAAATGAACTTTATTATAGGTAAGTATACATAAGGTTCAGTACTACCCATGGTTTCAGGCATCCACTGGGGGTCCTGGAATGTATCCCCTGTGGATAAGGGAGGCGTAGTATCACATAACACAACATTTAAGAAGAGCACCATTGGAGAAAGGCACACTCGAATTTACTGTCGTTGTCATTTTTATTATTAGAGCAACCAATGAGAAGAGCTGAGTTAGGTATGAATCATAGAACCAGAAAAAGACCCTAGCGGTTCCACTATAACAACTACACGGAGCCTTCCTAGGTCTCAGTTTGCTCATCTTTATTTCTGCAAGTTAGAGGCAAAGCCAAGGTTAGGACCCATGACCTCTTCCTCCTAGGGCAAGGCAGCGCCCTCCATGCCAAGTCAGGCTGCGCTTGGGACACTGCAGAGGTCTGGCTGTACCAGGGATGTCTGACCTGCTGTAGCATTAGGTGGCATATGCACTGACAAGGACAGAGGCCAGAGGGTTCTGATGAATGGCCATCAGAAGCTATTTCTCAGCGGATAGGCTCTTTGTTGCCTCTACTGATCACATTATCAGCACCAGCAGCTGTGAAGTAACCCAAAGTGAATGCTGGTCTAGAATGACCTAGAATGTCGTTCTTTTGGGGGAAAATGTGATCAAAGACAGGAAATAGGCTGCAGGTTTCTAGTGTCTTATCGTTTGGAATGTATGCTGATGCTAATTGGACTTATTTTTAGCTGTGTGACATTTTTATGTATGTGATTTTTCTCCTGTCTGTGAGGAAGGTATCTGAAGGAGATTGGTAAAAATTGATCTAGTCTGAAAGTGTCTGGCATCTCTTACTAGTTGAATGGGTGTCTGAATTGTAAAAAGCGCCATCGACAAAGTTTAAAAGATGGATAAACTGAGAAAAATGTTTGTATGGGATATAGCAAAAAGGTTTAATATTTTAAATTTATAAAGAACCACCACAAAAAAATAAATAAACATTGCAATAGAAAAATGTGCAAAAAAAATAAAAATAGTCACTTTACTAAGGAGACTGTAAATGGTCAAGGAAATGGGAGAGAAGCCCATCCTCATCAGTAATCAAAGAGACATGAGGAAAGTGTTGTGTTATTTTCATGCAAAATTGGCAAAGATTAAGAAAAAACATACACTGTCCTGTGCTTGGTGGCATGGTGGGTGTTGCCTTGCACTAGGAGTCAGGGATTGTGGGTCCTAACCTTGACTTTGCCTCTAACTCGCAGATGGAAGTTAGGAGACTGAATTCCCTTTCATGGAATTTAAGTTGCCATCAGTGTTGAGGCCCAACATTATTTCATGTGTCACTGAGAAACAAAATTGCCATCTAGTAAACTGTGATACAGTGTTCTTATTTAGAATTTTGTTTTGTAATTATTGTAAGATAGTCTTTATGTTTCTTTAGATATCACTTTTAACCTTAAATCACTCCTATAAGGAGAAAAAAAGAAGCAAAATAAATTGGTTTAGCTTTTTATTTTCTAAAACTTTTTCATAATGAGTGCAATGCTTCTGAACCACTTTTCAACTTAGAGCATCAACGTCCATGTTTTTTCACACTGTGTTACCATCTGTGCCATCAAGAGCTTTGAGGATGTAGCATTTCATAAGAGAGAGCTCTGCTTATTCCTCTGGGATTTTTTTTCCAAGCCACTGACACCCATTCTGTGAGATTCAACGCTGGTCCTTTCTTAACCTTAAAGAAGGTATCAAAATGTTTTCAGACTGTATTTGGCACTTATATCCCTTTTCAAAATGGTCTTTAAGCGGTTTTCTGGAATGAGGTATTGCCGTGTGGTACAGGCAGTGTGAACCACCTCCCAAGAGCCACCTGGCTAACAGTGGTTTTAACATGCCCTCGATTATAAGGAGCATGCCAATTTCAAAGGTGTCAAAGGTAAAAATAACGAATCAATGAAATGTGGAATTTGTTACTGCAGGAATACACATTCTTTCAGCCTTCACGTTTGATAATGTGTACCCTAAAAAATCCTTTGTAACGTGCATACTTTTAACCCAGTAAATAAACATCTAGGGATTTACCCTTATGTAGTTATTGTGAATGGATAACTTTATAAAGATGGTCATTGTTTTTAAAAGGAAAAGTTTTGAAATTATCCAGATGTCCATAGATGGGGAGTTGGGGTTAAGCAAAGTAGAAATTTGATGAACTTCGGTGAGAACTGCATGTGTGGGCCTGAAATGATGTGCATGGCCTTACAAGAGTAAAGATCAAGTTATAAGACAATGTGGGTAGTAAATTACAGGTAACTTATTTTTCTTTGTTTGGATTTTTATATTTATCATTAGGACAAAAGAACAATGCTATTTTCTTTTTAATGTGTCCAAGCCATCAATAGAAAGGGTTCAAGTTTATTGACATCACATTTAGAGTAGATTCCCACAGATTATGTAGTGTATGTGATGCTGAATGAAAGGAGAGACTAAAGAATAGCCAGAAGCATAGAAGAGGCCATGTGGAGTAGCTCAGGGACCAGAATGTTCAATGTCATTTGCTTAAGAAATTTTGAGTACCTAATATATTCAAAGCATTGTGTTAGGTAGGTGGCGTGAGTTAGATTATTTCATAAGTTAACACAATGTTAAGAGTTAAAGTAATAGAGATGCATAAACAAAATGCTACAGCATTCCCTAGAAGGGAAAAATGTATTCAAGTTTGGGGCTCCTTGGAGACTTTCTGCAGTAAGAAGCATTAGAGTTAGAACAAGATTGGGAATGTGTTGAACTGTACGAACTGTAAGAGAAATCCACTTACGCAAGCCGTATGCTTTTTAAAGTGTTATTCTCTTTAAAAGTAAATTTCTGATTAAGGTATAACATGCATATATAAAAGTGCCCAAATCATAAACGCACTGCTTGATGGATTTTCAAAAAGCGATCACACCTAGGTTAAGACACAAAACACCAACTAGCTCCCTTGTACCCCCTTCCAGTCACTAATCCTCTCAAGGGTAACCACTCTCCCTGCTTTAAATTCCAAAGATTCGTTTTGCCTATTTTCAAACTTATATAAACAGAGTATTACAGAATGTACTCTTTTGTGCCTAGCATCTTTCACTCAAAATTGCATTTGTGAGTTTTATCCATGTTGTTGCTGGCAGATATAATTCCAAACTCTACTTTGGTATAGACTTGACTTCCCGAAGGCATAGAAGTGCATTCATCATGTTTGTAATCTCAATATCTGCTATCCTATTGACTCTGACTTGGCACTAAATATAAAGCCTTGTGTAATGTATGGATGGCTGGCTGAAAGAAATTAATTTTGAGTGCAAAGCAAGCACATGCACTCAACACACACGGTTACCAGTACCTAGGGTGTTCCTGGTACCACATCAGGCTCTGGCAGTACTAAGATGCACACACAAGGTCCCTTGTTCTATGGAACTTGCATTCTGTTCGAGGAGAAGTAAAAGATTCCCAAACAGCAGAGTCCTGCAGATTACGCTGTGCTTTGGTCAATGATGCCTTTTCAAGCAAGCTGCTATCTCTGATAAAGCCACTTCAAGAGTCTAATTGCATCACATGTTCCGGTTACTGAGGACACGGCTGCATTTGAATGAAGCCCAAAAGATTTTTTAGACCTGGAAAGAGCATTAGAGAGCATTAAGTCCCACATAAAGAGCTTCTCACTGTAATTATTGGCCATTGTTAATCAAACAAAGGAATTTTGAAGTCCCTTAGGGATAAAAGAAGTACAACACTGATGATTCTTGAAGTTTCTTGGAACTTCAGCCTAAATTCTGGCTAATTGGGATTTCAGGATCTCTTGTCTGTGTAAAGGAATATACAGTCTTGTAAATCACCATGTTCTCTTGTCCAGAATAAAAATAAAAGGATTATTTGATCACAGTAGGCTTAAATGCCATCTTTTCTGAAGTGAATAGATATGGCCAAAAATCATTAAATATAGCATCTTTGATTTTAAACTTATTATATGACTTTCTGCAGCTTAGAAAAATGAAAGTTGTATGAACCTCATACTCATCCTTTCAAAGTACTTTTACTATGTAGCAGAAAAAATGTCTGCCTAAAATGAGTATAATTCATTGTTTTAGAAGCTAAAAATTATGTTTAGTGTTTAAAAAAAAAAAACAGGTATGAATTCACACTACTCCTTGTGTTACCAAAACCCCCCAAACAAATCCAGAAACAAAAGCACACTGAGCAAATAAACATGACCATTAACCCTCCCCCCATTGCCCCCCTCACAGAGGGAACTGCTCTTAATTGTTACAGGCATATCTGCACAGACGGTTACTTTAATTATAAAACGTATCATATATGCTTGAGTTCATGTAACGTATAAAGTTAAAGAATAATGATAAATGACTACAAATGAAATCTATTCCCTGCACTCAGTATACTAACTAGATTATTCACAAATAGAATTAGAAGCACTTTGGAGCCCTGGGTGCCCCTCCGCTGTCACATGCTTCTCTCCTCGCCAGAGGCAGCCAACGTCCTGAAATTCTTAAATCATTCCCTTGCTATGTTGTTTAATCCTTACGTACGCAACCCTGAAAATAAATCTCTGCACACACATATTTTCGTTTTACTTGTTTTATACACTATATAAAAATGTGTATCTATATCTATCAACTTAATATATATAAGCCTTATACAAAATTTTATTTCCCAGGAGAAAGTTATAATCTGGATATTCTCTTCCAGACATACAGCTTGAACATGAGTCTCAGAATACATAGCATCACTACAAACCCAGATGAAAAGATAATATTCTTTTCAATACTTTACGAGACAGTGATAGTCCTTCGGGTCACAGAAACAGTTATCTGCCAAGCTGAAGTCATAACATGGTAAACATTCAGGAGTGCTGAGCTGACATTTTTTGTCATGTGTTTCTGATTCATGCTTAGGAGTGAAATGGGTGTATTCAATATGAATGTGCATTCTTCTTAAATATGACTCAAATTAGGAACAGCCTTACCCATACCACATATTAAGAGTTAGAAGTTATATATGCAGCAGTGGAGATGGGCTATTTATAAAATCTGTTTACTTGATTTTCCACTACATTCCCAAAGACCATATTTTTAATCTTGATTCAGTCTTCATTTGTGCATATTTTTAAATCTTTATTCTGTTGACCTGGTAGCTTTCATAAATGCCTACAAAGACCTAAGAGTCGTGTAAAGGATCTGTACTGTGCGGCTTTGTGCATGTGCATGTCATTGTGTGTACGCATTCTGTCACACTGGCAGAAAGGACTCCATAACCAACTTTGTGCCTATTCTCAGGATGTCTGTGCCTTTGGGCAAAATAGAGGGGACAGTTGGAGATGTGTAACAGGGCTCCCTCCTGCCACATGGGTTTCCTGCGATCAGGGTTCTCGCCATGCCCTGCGTACACTCACATGTCTTTTATGACACTGTATCTCAGTTTGACTCACCACCTCCTATAACTTCAGTTTTATGACTTCCAGGCCCCAAATCCTGCATTAAAACCAATGCCACCAACATAGAAATCCAACCTGTTCATGGTTCTAAGCCAAAATAGAGGAAGAAGAGGAGGCGGGCAAGAAAGAAAGGGCTTAATTTAAGACCAAGGTTGTGGCCTTGAGCACAAAGCATTTTCAGAGAGTCATTTGATTCATTTTTTTGAGTGTGGTTGTTGATGTTTTTCATGCTTCAGTAAAATGTCAGTATCTAAGGATCTCATTTCCAAATTATACAGATTCGAAAGAATTAGTTATTTCTCTGTGCTTTTGGGTTCTTGAGAAATCGCCCTATGGTACGAGGGAGAATTTTGTAGTGCTGTTAATAGATTCACCATCTTTCATGAACCATTCTGATGGTTCATTAGGAATACGCCTTTTACTGCAGGGTATTTTAAAAGTCAGAAAACAGAAGATAAGCTTATTCAGAGGATCCGAAAAGGTATGGAAACACAAGGAAAATGGTCTATTACTGTCTTCTTTTAAGATTGATTATTGTACCCATTGCTTTAATGTGGCCATTAATGTACCCACTCCTTCGCTTTGCAAATGTAGCTAACATACTACTCGAAAATAAGTTGAACCGATGTCTCTTGACTTTGTACACACCCTGCTCTATTAGGCACACTTTTTCCTTTTGTACTGAGTTAGAAAGACAAGAAGATAGAAAGTCAGAATCAGGAGCACGAGGAAAGCCACCCCCAAATCATTCATCTCAGAACGCGAAGACCAGAACAATCAGAAAATGCTAGAAAAACCATGAATGGTGCATGTGACTATCGAACAGGAATTGAATCGAATCCCTCAATTACCATGTACACTGGTTTCAAAGTTATGATGTTTCTTGGAAATGTGGCCCATGACGTGTACGACAGAGCAGTGGGGACTAGAAGTCACTGTCCGATCTCTCCGTTATTGTGCACTTTGCTCTTAGGCTTTTTAAAGCACCTTCTGGGAATATGGGCAACAATGTGTATGACTAGTTCAGATTATTTTAGTCCCTTTTCTCTGAAGTTCGGGACAGCAGAGGAACTCGGAGCCCAAACGATCATATTGTGTTGGTGCCCGGAGGCCACGGGTTGGGACTGAGCAAATAGCCTGAGTGGCCAAGCCGAAGCGTGCTTTGGGAAAGCAAGCTGCATTTGATTTCCTTGGTACAAACACATAATACACTTTGACGGTGAAACAGTATTGAATGCAGAGTGACCGTAAAGTTCTGAGAATCCTGGGGCACAAGTGGAACGCTTTATGGTTTTGAAAATTAAACAGAATTCTCCACAGGGAGTAGAAATCAAAAAGAAAGCTAAAAGCTTTTCCGTTCCCTTGATGTTAAACGGGGGCTTTTGCAACGTTAGTGAAGGAATCAGTTTAAGTGGTTTTTTGAACACATGAAAATTACCTATCTCTAAAGGGATAAGCAGTTTTGGAAAATTCTATCCATCTATTCTCTTCCCCTAAAGGTAGACAGATACATATTCTCATTCTCTGTCTCTTTCTGTCTCTCACACACAACACACACATCAATAGTTGAATTATTTTTACTTAGTTCTAAAACGTCTGAAACTCACAGACCTCTATATTGTCTTTGCTTATATTTCTACGTGGTATTTCGGGATTTTTTTTCCAATAAATTTTGGAAGATAAAAATTTAAATCCTTTAGTAGCGAAGTTTCATAAATCTGAAGTCACTAAATACGGAACACACCAATTCCACCCCCATGCTAAGAATTTGGTTGCCGATGCTATTTTCTTGTCTCTGTCCAATCAAAGCAGTGGTTCTTAGGTGCTTCCATTTGGGGCAGTATGGGTTTCCTTTAGTCTCATTTATTTCCTGCTCTTTATCGATAGACATGAGAAGGCCTCTTCTGTGCCCCCTCCGCCTAGTGTAGGTCGCTTGGCAGATAAAGAGGGAGCTCTCAGAAGACACAGGAAGAAGGTAGAGAAAATTTACCCAGCTCAAAACAACAGCTCACCTGACACCTAAATTTATCAACTAACACCTTCCTTTGTAGCATTTTAGCTGTAATAGCCGCTCGCAGCTGACAGTGTCTGTACCCTCGGAGCTGACCGCGTTGAGAGCTGTAGACAGAGCAGCAGCTCCTCCAGACGATAGTGACTTCGGATTGGGGTTTAGGGGTGCTGTGCCATAGGATGGCCACTTTTCCAAGGGTAATGTTTTGGAAATCTTGCTGCTCCTCATTGGTGACAACCATATCAGATTCATAGTCAGCAAACAAGTACTTGACCCAGTCAGAGCCACATGAGCAGATCCCGTTTGGTAACAGACTTCACATATTTGGCCCAGGACCTGCTCCACCCTTGTGGCGGGGCCGTCCCTGGCTCCTGAGACATTCTTATTGACGTCCTGTCTCTGTCCCACTGTACCTTTGCCTTCGGCCTGGCTTTCCCAGCTGGGCGTGTGCAGCTCTGAGGTCCTAGTCTCCCATCGCTGTCAGCCTGTCTGGAGATCTAAGTCTAAAGCCCTCCACAGAGCTGGGCTTACATGATCACAGCTGACATTTTCCCCCTTGCCCGTTCTCACACAAATATGACTTGTTTAGAGGCAGAACAAAAAATGCAATTTTAGATAAGTAGTTGATATTTCACTGAATAGAACTTATTTTCGGAGGTGTTGCGAGGACATATTTGAGATAAGAAAGGAATTTAAAATGAGGCTAATGATGGAATTAAACACGTTTTAAGTGGTCCCAGTGCCGTCCTGTGACAATGGAAAAAGGAAATTTAAATTGATAATAGCAGCTAGTATCGGATTGGAAGAAGATGGCAAGTGGCCAGAATGCAGACAGGCGGTTTCAATTTGATGGTGAACCAAAGGTTGTGTTTTATATTTGTCTTTTGCAAACAAAATAGTAATAGGCTGGCCGTGAACTCAGTCATGGAGCGGGTGGGGAAAGGACGGATCTCTTTCAGAGATTACTGAGAGAAGAGGCAGAGGCTTTCGTGACAATTATGGAGAGATTTAATGTGCCGATGGAGGTTAATCTTCCTGTTACAGCTGACTAATCTGGCTTCCCTGGAAAGAGGTGTTTTTCAAGGGAGAAGTACTTTTTCATTTTTTGTTCATTTAAAAAGTTACTTACATATGGCTTTTTTGAATTAAGAATATTTTTCTAGTCTCCTGTATAACGTACACTAGCTATTTGAGAGGAATATCTCTCTTATAATTTTAAACAACGTGTACTGAGTTCTGACTATGCTTTATGTGCCTTACTTCAGACAGTCATCACGGCAATGCTGTGAACTCAGTACCGCTTTTGCCGACATTTATCTATCTGGAAGGTGAGCAGAGCCCGCCCCTGGCCAGGTTTCCGGAGTCAGAGGGCGGATAAGCGAGGCCGGGGTAAGCAGAAGCCCTGTAAGTGCTGAATCCTGACCCATGACAAGAACACCAACTTGACCGACCCCCTTAACCAGGAAGGGGCACATAAGGAAAAGAAGACTAGAACCTTCTCCAGGTTGTTAGCCAAGCGATGGTGGCATTTAGTCCTCACAGGTCCAGCTCTTGTTTCCATAGTCAGGAGGCTCTCCCCGCTCCCTCCCTCCTTCCCTCTCTCTCTCTTTTTAAAAATAATTTTTGGACCTTTTTAAATTCACATACAGTAAATTTCAATTTTTTTTTTGTACAATCTTATGAGTTTGACAAGAGTCGTGCACCACCACCACCACAATCAAAATGCAGAACCATTCCATCACCCCGCAGGTTCTCCTGCGCTGCCCTTTGTGGTCACATCTGGCCGCCACCCCCACCCCTGACAACCTCGGCTCTGCTCTCCACAGCGATAGTTTCGCCTTTTCCAGGATATCATATGAATAAGATCGTACAGTATGGAGCCTTTGCATCTGGCCTCTACTGAGCACGACGCATTTGAGATGCATGCATCCCTGGCACTGTATGTGTCCATAGTTTGGTCTTGAGTAGTATTCCTCTGTGTGGATGTGCCAGGGTGTGGGTATTCCTTCACGCACTGAGGACGTTGGGTTTGGGGTGATTATAAATAAAGCTGCTATAAACGTTCATGTGCAGGCTTTTTTGTGGACATATGTTTTCATTTCTCTTGGGTCTCCTGTCTCTTCGAATGGGCGTCATTCATTGATTTCTATCTCTTGTTATTGCCTCTTTTCTCACAAGATAGCCAAAGGACATGTAGCGAGTTCAGCTAAAGACACCACAGCTGCAGACCAGGCAGCTTTTCTAGGGTCCTCGACTGCTGCTTCTCAAGCTATACCCCTTAGACCAATATCCTGGAGTTTGAGATGCAAGAATAGTAGTTCCGTTCATATTAGGTGACTGGAGTGGTGACTTAGACAGCTGTCTTCTTCCAAACAGGATCATTTTGACCAAGGGAAGGGAAAGGCATTCACTAGCATATTAACGTATTAAATATTTAAATGTAAGTAAAATTTAAAGTGAAAAATAAACATTTTTATTTAGTGCTTATTACAGGAAATATTTAGGGGAATGATATTTGTGTTTTACGGGCAATGCGTTTTTCTTTTAAATCAGAAATTTACGAGTAAAGACAAGAGGGCCAGCCATGGCAATTCAACAAAAGAAAAGTTTCAGAGCTCTTGGTATAAGAGAGATCGGGAAGGGAGAGTCAGAATCCACCCATATGAAGATGCTAAATGTTACAAGAGGAAGAATAAATGAAGAATAGAAAGCACAGTTTGAAGCCTTGACAGAAAAACACAAACTGTGAGGTGAGGAGCCAACCCTTAGTGACTGGTTAAGTCAAGTCAGATCTGCTTGTGTTTTAGAACTCATGGCCTGATCTTATGCTCTAGGTCAATAAAGAGATAGTAAACACCTGTTTTAAGAGAAAATGAAAAGAAAAGCAGAATATGACTGATACTGTTGTCTGCTATTTTTAAAAAAAATAAATAGTTTTAATATAGAAGTGGGAAGTAGGCCTAACCAAAGGATGGTAGAGAGGAGAAATGAATTTGGAGCAGATCGCAAAGAGAAAAGCTTGCAGGGGCTGGGAAGGACTGGAAATGATCTAACTTATGTATGTCAGCTTATTATGTGCTATTTTAGAAAACTTCGAAGAACTCTTTAAAGAATAGTTCTCATTTGCAATTTTACAAAAGATCTGTAATCCTCATACATTTTTATGAAAACAACTGTTTAAGTGGTGTCATCATTTTTCAATGTAGAAAAATAGTTTTTAGAAGAAAATGTTCTTATGCTAGAGATTTTTCCACCAAACCTCACACAAGGAAAAGTAAGAAGGAATGACAAAAGATTTTTTAAGTATTAGGAGTGAAAATATTTTGAAAAGCCTTTAGAGTCCTATTTTAATTAGATGCAATTCAAATTATATAGAAAAGTTGGTAAGTCGAAAGCCATCATGAACATAAAAATTACATTAGAGGCAAAATAAAACTTAAGGGATTTTCTAAGTGATTTATAATATAAAGGAGCAAGGCTGGCTTTAGCTCAATAGTTCCTTTGAGTCAAGCTAATTAATATAAAGGAGCAGTTCAGGGAAAAATAGGGTGACATTCTGAACCTTTATTAGACTCAGACTAAAGGGTATAATACCAGCTAGTAAACAACAATGGATATTGGTCCTCCTGTCAAATTTTTAGCTACTTAATGCTTCATTTTGAGTGTCGCTTCAAGATTGGCTTCTTTTATTTGGCTGACATTAGTCTAGACCTGGGTTGGTGGACTGTGGCCCTTCCTGAAGGCCAAATCTGGTCCACTGCCTGTTTTTTTATAAATAAAGTTTTATTGGAACACAGCCACACTCATTTGTATAGGTATTATTTAGGGCTACATTCTCATTTTGTACAGAGTTGAGTAGTTGCAACAGACGATACGGCCCACAAAGCCTAAAATAGTTACTTTCTAACTCTCCAGAGCAAGTCTGCCCACCTAGCCTCTAGAGTCGGCCCTAGAACCAGAGCATCCCTTAGTTGGGTGACTTTGGTCTAGATTCATTTCCTGGGGCCAAGATCTTGATTTTCATTCAGGGAGATTGAATTGCACTAATAAAACTCATAGGAGACTGCATTTATGACAGAAGATGTACAGTCAGTAATTTAGCTGCTGAAGGAAATAGCATACTTACTGTGCTGGTTAGAAGATTGTCTCTGTTCACTAAACAAAGGGTATTTCGAAGGGTGTTTGGTTTGCATAAGGTCAATGCAAGGCGTTAACTGACTGGGTAACCTTAAGGGTTAAAGTCTTAGTCTTCATCATCTGCCATTTTGCTCCCCAAACCATCCCCCGACATTTCCCTTACCCGAGGGAGCATTTTAGGTTCCTTTGCCAGCTGGTGTCTGGGTGTTTGCAAGGCTGACAGGAGACTGGTGTGTGGGAGAGGCCCCGATCTTTCTTTCTCAGTCTGCTTTGGGCGGCATCTCTGGAGTGGTTCTGTCTGTCTCACTCCACTGAGCAGCCTTCCCTTCTTTCTTTCTCAGTCTGCTTTGGGCGGCATCTCTGGTTCTGTCTGTCTCACTCCACCGAGCAGCCTTCCCTATTCACCGAGACGCCACAGGCCAGCTCAGTAAACCCTCCTTCTCTTTATTCTTCCAGTCCCAGTAGGTAGAACTTTATTCTCCCAGTAGGTAGATCCTGCTCCTGATGCAGGATCTAGGTTGCCTCAACCTCCCCTCTTGCTGCTTAGCTTTTCCTTGTGAACCGGTTTCCTTTGTTCAGAATACACGACCTTGACTGATACAGGCATCAAGCCCTCTGTTAGGAATGATCTTGGCGTCACCACTTCACATTCGCTTAGTCAGGATTCCCTTTTCCTGGTTTCCAGGCACACCTGTCCTCTCTTGTTAATAGTCTGCTACACAACCAGTGAAGCCAGACGAGCGTGCCAACTATTATGATTGTGATGTTCGTGGCACCAAAACCTGGTTCTCTGCTTGAAGGATATTGCTTAATATCAGCCACTTCGGTGGTTAATAGATTTTATTCATTATGTATTATTTTTAAATACCGTGTTCTTGAAGTTCAAGATCAGCAATGACATTAACCTCTACGGTGGTTCCTATGTATTGGCTATGCTTTTCTTCACTGCTGTCAAACTACCAGGTTTTTCTCCTTGTCCCAGAAGTCCGGGATGAGGAGGGTTCCGGGACAAACCTCCACCGCAGGCATCTTCTCCCTGCCCTGCTCTCCCGCTGGTGCTGCAGCTGCCCCGGATGGACATGTGCTCAGACTGCACCCAGCCTCTGGCCCTCTCCCCAGGACTCCTCCCCTGCCCTCCATCCACCCGGACAGCTCTGTTTACTCATCCATCGTGTCTTCACTAAACCTGCCATTCGACCTGTATCTGCGGTCTTCCTCGGGCTAGGATTGTAAAGATTGCCACCGAGCCTGGCTGGTCAGACAAGACACAAGAGTCACATGGAATTAAAATTTCAAAAACTAGACTTCCCTGCCATTTTTCCCCAGGCTTTTGACTGAGCACCATATTTTAGTTGGCCACCTAGATCAACGTAGTAATCTGGGTAATAAATTTAAAAAACAGTAATAAGTATTGAGAGTAATAATTAATAAAGAATAACATAGTCCTTTCTCTTTTCGGAGTCTTTTCTATTCATGTCATCTCACTTTATTCCACATTATCCATAACTGGGGGTGGGAGGCATTATGGCTGTGCCATGAAAATGAAGAAGCTGAGGCACGAGGCTCTCGGATAGAAGATAATGGTCCATCTTCTGACATTTCACATCAGGGATGAGGCCTGTATGAGCGCGTTTTGGATTGGAAGCAGAAGTGTGGAGGAGAGGTATGGGGTGCTGCGCCATCAGATCTCAAGCTTACCCCATGATGTCCATGTCTCTGTGATGGTCACTGTCATGGCCACCTTCCCAAGAGGCTGAGAAAGACTGGCCGCAGGCGTGGAGGGGCCTTTTCCTCTGTCTCCAAGGCTGTTTCCACTGCAAGTGCTGCTGCTTCTCCTTCTCCAACTGGGCGCAGTGTCCCGGCTCTGCCACAGAAGCCATGATTTACATGGCTGAGCAGACAGCAGTGCCGTGATCGATACACAATGCCCTGGCTTCTGAGAAATCGCGGACAGTGGAACCAGTGTGTAGTCCTCTGTCACAGCTTACCTGTCGAGCAAAGTGAGTGACATCGACAAACGTAAAGCGTAAGGGGGAAGTTTTCCATGTAGAAGGTGTAGTGATTCGAAATGATATAAAGTCATTGTTTTTAAATATTGCAGCTCTCTTTGCTTTGAGCTGTGATTCTTGCAAGTGATGCAGCTCCTGCAGGAAGGAGCCAGACTGAGTATGGTGTGTCCTGCTCTTGGACATAGCAGTACTCTGGGTACAAATCGAAAGCTACTGTTGGCTTTGAACACAGATGATAAATGTGCACCTTTCGTATCAGTTTATATTATCCTTCAGGTTTCAAATGTTGATACAGAAACTATTTTAAACTGTAATTGTATTCGCAAATGCCTTTTTTATACACTATTTGGTGGTAGAAGAATGTTTTATCACTTGGTATGATACAGTTAGAAGGTTTGTGAAGACGCAGTTTCTGCTTTTCAGAAGCGGTAATGAGCAACAAAACATGTCATCCTTTCAGAATATAAAGTACAACTACCCGTCCCTTTCAAAATATAAAACGCTTTACCTGTTGCAAGAGTTCCTGTGACACCATTGCGTGGCTGTGGGTGGAAAAGTCCTCGGTGCTAGGATCTTTCTGCTCAGCGTGCTCATGAAGCAAAGCTGCCACCTGGAGTAGAACCTGAGGCCCCAGACCGACGGGATCAGAATCTGCATTTTAACGAGATCCCTAGGCAATTCGGATGCACACTGAAGTTTGAATACCATTGCCTTAGAAGTTGCTTGAAATCATAGCAGAATCTCTCATTTGTATTTGATTTTTTTTTTCTCCCATAAAATAAAAAATAAGTGTTACCAAGACTCGACGGTGCCAGCCCTGACATTATAGCTTTCAGTCTTTGGGACGGTGCAAATGCAGTGCTGTCAAGATTTCAGAAACGGCGAATGGCCTTTATTCTGAAGAATAAGAGCTCCCTCCCATCGTGAGCTTGCGATTGAATCGTCTCTACTTCCTGAAAGTGCGTAGGTGGCTTTGTTACCCATAAAATTATCCTTATGCCTCTTAACACGTGTTCTTTCTTTCAAGAGCCATAGGATGTTATAATTTCATAGGAGAATGTTGCCACACTCAGAAACACCAGATTTAGATTCGTACCGTATTTTACATGCATTGAACTCTAGGCCAGACTGTTTCGTACTGTTTCCCCAATAAACTTCCTTGCTCCCCCCTTCCCTTTTTCTTTCTATGTCACTGCCTTTCTTTATTTTCTTTCTTTTTATTTTTCCTTTTTGTTGTCGATAATACAAAAGTATTTGATGTCGTAAGAATTACACTGGAAATGCTACCCAATCTCCTTATTCCATTTTTTTAAAAAAGCAAAATTCACCAGTAATAACCCAGGGAATATTTTTCATTTGTTCAATCTCAGTGCTAAAACTTGCCATATAATTCGAGTGATAAGAAGCCAGTTCCGTTAACCGAGAAGAATATATCTTGACTCTATCCCAATGGTAGGAAAACATATTCTATATGTGAATTTTTCTATAGAGATCTTTAATTTTTACCTGTGCCTTAATGATTGCAAAACTCTTATTTGGCTTTTTCCCTGGGCTTTTTGAGATGCTTTTCATCTTAGCATAAAGAGCCTTTTGAGAAATTATTCTCTCTGAACTCAGAAACCAGAATCAAAGCTGAAAGCTCTAAAAGGCCAATTTTTAGTAATTTATAGTCAAGTCGCTTGACAAATAACCAACTCATTAGGTGGTGATATTGACTGATCAATAAAGCCAACCTAGATCATTAGAACCAAGGAATATTTTCCCCTCAATATCAGGGAGATAATATGGCCTGAATTTAATCAAAGTACCTCCTGTCTGGTTTTCACCATGTCAAGACAGGGACTAAATGCTTAGCCTAGACCTATCTGGTTCTTGCATAGTATTCAGATTATTTCTACCACATGGATATACCCCTCCACAGACTTTGACTTACTGAATCCAAGAAAAAGCTCTTGCAGTGTGTTGCCAGATAAAATAAAGCTGATCTATTTGTGGTGCTTATGATGGGACTGACCTGTTTTCTCTCTGAAAATAATTTTGACTTAGAATGCTAATAATAGCTTAAGGACTATTTCCAGTTTTTACAAAAGATTAATTTTTCAGACAACAGTCAGTCTATATACATTCTTTCACAAATAAGAAGCAATTAATATGCTAACAACAGGTTATTTTATCTGTTATTAAAGCAATGCCACATAAAAATTGAATAAGCAAGTCTTGATCTATTTGCAAGCAATTAATCTGAAGTTATTTAAAAACATGTGCTATATTATGGGTATTTAGTATTCATAATTCAGACTTTATACAAGTTTACATTAGTAGTCAACCAAGTATTCTACATTTTTTATGCTCTGTGGTTTTGTATGTCTTTAGTGTTTTGGGGGGAAATCTGCTTTGCAAAAAAATTTGTAAAAATATTATCAGACGGAATTAATATTACCCAGACCTTTTAGTTTCATAGATTGTCATAGCAGAATGCTTACTAAGGTGCTGTAACTCTTCGCTTACAACAATTTAGAACATGAATACTTGATTTAAAAGAAAAATTTTGCTTAATACTGTGAATACTTTACATCGATACCTTTAGTATCAAGACATATTTGTATTTGTGTCTTAAATATTTTGGATGTGTAAAACTAACAAATTACATAAAGGTGGCATTGTTTTCCTTTTTTCCGTATTAGGCTTCAGTGTCTGAATTATTGTTTGCTTATTTATTCACAGTTTAATGATCTCTTTTGATACCTTCTCCATGGAAAGGAGATATGATATTGCTGCAAAGAATAAACAGCCCTTTCAGCTTATGGAGATAATAATGCTTCTGAAATTTAACGTACAATTTGTAGCATGCTAAATTTACTGAGGAATGGATTAATTTTTTTACACATATACTAAACAAATGACAGCTTTTAACAATTGCTCCTGGCACTGCTATTCCTGCATCCAGAGGAGAAGGGTCATAAGGAGAAATAATTTAACAGTAGGAGGAGGAAGTTCATGCTGATTCATCCCTTACCAAATTGAACACACTTGGATAGGATGAATCAAATAATATTGAGAAGGGCTAGAAGATAATCACAATGAACAGATTGGGAAGATGGAACTACCCTTGCAGAGAGAATGCCTGCAGTGTATTATTTCAACACGAGCAGCTTTTGGAAAAAAGCCTTCTCCGGGGTTACGGTATAAAGATTTAGGATTCCAGCTGATTTTAACATCAAAATAGAGATGGATGTGCCTAGTTGTACATTATCTCTATTTGAGGGATCATATGCAAGTTGTATGACTTTGTGTAGTTAGATGGAGGACATAAAAGTTGAAGTATTGGAGTCTGATAGACAGAGAGAGATGAAAGTTGATCCATAGCCCAGTGGTCTTGAGGCTGTCAAGGCCAGTTTTTCTTATCTTTGACCTCATGAGAAGAAATATTCTTATACAATTGCTGAGTTCAGTCTACCTTTGAAGAGAGAATGATATCGAATTTCTTCTAGAGCATATACATCCTAATTCATTGTCTTTAAAAATTTACCTTTTGTTAGGACACATCTCTTAAGTGTTATCTAAGTAACAGCTGAAATAGAAAACTTGAACAATACTGCAAGCGAAGGATTTTTTCCTATATGTAATTCTAGGGACTGTCTCTGTTTCTAATATTTGCTAATAATTTTTTTTCCGATTTCAAGAGGAGTCAGAAACAGAGATCAATAATCCCAGGGAATTTCTCTCTGTCAATGTCCTTCTCTACCTCCACCTGTCACACACCAGTCCCAAGCCTGTGGCCATCACACTCATTAAATAGCAGCAACCCAGGATACAGGGATTCGTTGCCAAAACTAGAAAAACAAGTTCATCTGCAGATATTGGGCCTCGTGATGTGTGAACTTATTTAAGAATTGCCATGATTTATATCAGTTGAGGTAGGTACCATCTACATAATTCAGATCCTTTTGTGAGTAGGTGGAATATGCCATAAATAAATTGCTAAGGACTCATTTAATGCAATATTTATAGGTATAAACTTATAAATATTTATGAATCATTAAAATTATATTTACAAAGATTTTTTAAAACAACAAATATAATGTTACCTGGAAAAAGATAAACCCAAAATATAAAAATTGCCTCCACAGTAGAATCTCAACTATCTAAAGAATGCATAGGAACAAGGTCAGCCGGCTGGATGCCATGTTGTTGAAAGATGTTGCTTTTAAACTTAATATTATAAGTGATTTTTCACTTATTTTTCACTTATAGAATGCATAGGAACAAGGTCAGCCGGCTGGATGCCCTGTTGTTGAAAGATGTTGCTTCTAAACGTAATATTATGAGTGATTTTTCACATGTATACCTTCCAAACTTGCTATTGCA
>NW_006431918.1:2008374-2015148 GCF_000325575.1 Pteropus alecto | reverse complement strand
AACTTAAAACAATAACAATTTTTATTTTATATAAGAAAAAGCATAATTTCATGCATTTAAGAAATCGATTTTACTATAGTTTTTTTTACTTCACTTTCATATCTTACTTTACCTTGAGCATAATATGTTTCATTTTTTTTTCAGTTTTAAAAAGCATGTTTTTCTATTCTAATATAAAGTTTCCCAAGTCTTCAAATCTTAAGAAATCAAAAGATAACTATGACATGTTTGAAAAAGTATTGTGTGCTTATAACAGTTCTGCAACTAATAATTATCTGTTTGACTCCCTTAAATACTTTAATAGATTTTAAAATCTATATATGTTGGGGGAGGTATTTTCTTTATTTTTGAACTTTGGTTTATTTATGTCAATTGAGGTAGAGCCCACTTAACTCAGACCCTTTTGTGAGTAGGTAGAACATGCTATAATAAGCAAATTTGCTGATGGCTCATTTAAAGTATGATAAAATACTCTGTTAAATTTTTATGAGTATATTATTTCTTAAATTTTTTCATGTGTAGTTGCTGCTGTGTTCTCTAAGCAGAGTGTGCCCAAATTTGCCAAGGTTCCTTTGGGGCAATGATAAGAATTTATTGACATTTTTTCTTCAGTATACCGTAACTAATTTTCTCTAAGACAAGTCAGATTTCCTTTACAGTGAGTTCAGTGGCATTTCTTTTGCTAATGAGTATTGTGTTCATTTCTCCCATCTTTTAGGGGAGTATTGCATTGTTTTTATAGTGGACCATATTGAGCTTAAATAGCACATACCACTAGTCTGATTATTTCAGGAATTCTGGCTGTTGCTGCTGTATAACTATTAGGTAACATTTAGGGCTAGTTAATGAGTTCCTATTTCCAAGCATCCTTTTCTTTGAAAGTATATTTTATTTATCCCCAAGATGTAAGCACATAGCTTAATAGCTCAAAATTTATTTTCTGAAATAGTATGGAAAGAAGACTGAAACATCCGAGCACTCATAAAAGATGGAAATTTAGTCCAGTATCCACTGGATCTTACATAAATGTACAACCACACTGTAGCAGCATATGAGAGGTGACATGAAGCATCATTCTTTTTTCCTTGAGACTTTTTATATCTTAATGTAATTTACATTTACAAATATAATGCCAAAAAACCACACCCTTCCCAATGGTTTGGATATCTATGTTTAGATTTGGATAATTGGACTATGGATAATTGTCCAATATGTGATAAATGGCAACCAACTAGATTTGAACATTTACAAATATAATGCCAAAAAACCACACCCTTTCCAATGGTTCGGATATCTATGTTTAGATTTGGATAATTGGACAATCATCCATAGTAACCCCTATTAAAAAGCCACCAAAACTTGCCATTTATCACATATTGGACAATTATCCATAGTAACCCCTATTAAAAAGCCACCAAAATATTCACAGTGTTGTCCCTGGATAGTGAGATTAAGGGTGAGGATTTTCCTCCTCCTCCTTCGACTTCTCTCTTATCTCTCTTCTTTCTTTCTCTGTGTATTTTCCACATTTACAATGAAGGTAGTAATTTTATAATAAGAAAGCTGTTATTAAAGGTTTCCAGGAGGAACACATCTCCTATATATAGAAAAAAAGAAAGAAAGAAAATAGATGTTCAGTCATCTTAATAGGAATATGCCTATTTAGTGTAACAAGATCAGAATACAAATTTTGTATACACATTTTATTGATAATGTGTACTTTTTATTCTGTGCACAGATTTGTTTCATTAGGTGGCTCATGAACATACAGCCCTAGTAGCTACCTGTTGTTGCTTATAGTTAATTATTTCAATTTTATTAAAAGGTAAGTGATGTTGTGCTTGCTTAGGAGAATATCTCCTGGAGCTATGTCCTGTTGTTTAGTCTTCATGCCCACCACTTTTGGAGCAGAAGGCTTGGGTCCTGTTGGTGGGGCAGGATGTCAAGAGTGGGGTGTTCGGCTCGTGCCCAGGTTTGCTTGTGTGTGAGGCTGAGGACGGCAAATACTGGAATATAGGGGCTCTGCCAAAGGGACTGCTGATGTGCATAGTGGAGGCGAGAGGTCATCAGGATACTGGGAGGCCAGCGGGGCGGCCGGCAGGAAAGAGAAGGCGGAGGGGCTGGTGGAGGCAGTTCTCAGTGACTGTCCAGCAGGGCCTTTATGAACATTTACTGTGTTTTAAAGGAACCAGAGACATATTCATCAAGCAGACTGTTTCCTCAGGTTCATCTTTTAATATTAAAGCTCATCCATAAAAAGCAAATAAAGCATCGTGCTCTTAATTACCTTAATGGGAATTATTTGTTTTATGAATTTAAAAAAAGAAATGGAATATGGCCAACTTCTTCTGATTTCTCTGCACGTCACTACACTGCTTGCTTCCAGAACTGTGACGATAAATTTGCCGAAGGAATCGCAATTTCATTGTAAAACCAAATGGAATGATTTTTCAGTGATCTGTTTTCAATCATCTATCCCCTCGTTACTCTTGATTAGCGGCTATAATTAGTTGCTTCTGTCACCATTGTCACATCTGAGTGGCTAGAAACACCCGGCTGGGGAATCTGAATGGCTGAGATCCCTAATCTCGTATGAATTTCAAATTACATAACCCATGTGGGTTCTCAGAGCTCCAGGCGGCAGCACATCCCCTTCGCCCCTGCACAATCTTGACAACTACATCAGTGGTTGCGATGTGTTGGTTTCTTTCATGAATGGAATTAAACTACAAATTTTCATGTTACCAACAAAATACTTTTTTCATTATTGGTATGCTGATGAAAGACACCACAGCAACACCATCCAACATATATATAGTTCAATTATATTTTCCTCAGAGCCAATGAGGATTTTGGAAAATCTTGTGTTGTTATTAGCAAATACTTGTTGGCCAAAGAAATTATATTGTCTTTTTGTAAGAATGATGTTTTCCAAAAGGGTAATTTTTTGAAGAATATTTCAGAACATTGGGCCTGTTTATTAAGCTAAGGTAGCTTAGTTGCATAAGGAAATATAATTTTTTTCATCTTTATATTTGAGGAAACCAAACCAAAATGACAATTGTTTTAGTCATAGTTTTTAACGTATTTTTTTCTTGTCGTAAGTATATTGGTAATGCAGTCATTCCTCTTAATCCACAGGAGACCTGTTCCAAGACCCCACTTGGATACCAAAATCTGCAGATCTTCAAGTCCCTTATGTAAAATGGCATAGAACATTTTACAGAAAATACTGTTTTCAGTCCTAGGTTGGTTGAATTCACAGATATGAAACCCAGGGATACAAAGAGCCAACTCTATTTTTAACAAAAAAAATCCACATATAAGTGGACCTGCACAGTCAAATCCACGTTGTTCAAGGGTGAACCGTTTACCTATATGGTATATACAACTGTATGTAGATTATATAATTATACATATTCTAATTATATAAAATATAATTGAGAAATGACTTATAATTTTTTAAATGTAATTTTTAAAAATAATAATAATTAACATTTACTGAATGCGTACCATATACCAGGCACTGCTGTAGTACTGACTGTTCTAAAATGAATCTCAAAAGCTAAAATTGGATACAATGGACCCAAATAGCGTAGTAATTTCCACTTCACAAAATCCCTATGGGATAGGTACTATTTTTATTCTCGTTTTGTGGATGAGGAAAATGAAACACAGGTTAAATAACTTGGCCGAGAGCACACAGCTAGCATTCGGATAGGCAAGATTTAGCTCGACCCTTCATTTTAAGTAATTACACTATTGTGAATCACGCATAATTTTTTGAAGAATCCAGTTATGCATATTTTATATAGGCAGATTTTCTTCTTCCTTTAAGCCCCGGGCCCTGTATATTGTGATCGTGAAAGGAATGCAAAGATATCTGATGGTTAAGGGAAAGGAAGGAAGACCAAGAAGTCTTACTAAGCCCTGGTCCTTAATAAACCCTTGTTCTGAGACTTGGGATCTCCAATGGGAAGAGGGAGGAGCAGAGGAGACCAAGAGGCTTTACTTCCTCCCTCCTGTCTTCGGCTATAAAGAGAGAGTTGAGGATTAGGTGTGGGGTGGAAAGGAACACAAAGGTTATTTGTTCCTCCTCCTCTTGCGTGTTTTTAAAATGTGTTACAAAGGCCTCAGGCAGAGGAGAAAGGAAAAGAGGAGCAACCGAAGACTCTTTAAAGTATAAAAAGACCTTGGCAGATCCAGCAGAGATCGTCAGTGCTTACCGTTCAGCCATAGCCTCTCACCAGCCCACACTCTTCTATTTTCAGGGCCCGGGTAGTTGTGTGGGTATTATTTTGAAATTTATGTTAACAGCAACTGTAAAAATAGCTACTTCCACAGATATGTGTTCATATTTTGTTTCTAGAAAATACAGTGTGTGAAGGATCACGATTGCTTAACATTTGTTTTTAGAAAGATTCCCTGCTTTATCAAGGGCTCTATGATAGGATATTTTTAGATAGCAATATACTACGCTACCTTTAAAATAAGATTCAGTAAAAAATAATTTACGCAAAATTTCAGATCAATGATCACGTTGTATAATGAGAGGAACACCTTAACTGTAATGAACTGCTCTGGCGAATAAGCTCCTACACCTGTTCCTGACACATAGGCATTTAGTAAATGCTGACATAAGATGCACTGTGTTCTCTTCAAAATGTGCATCTGTGCAATGTGATTTCTTTAGTTATTTAAAAATGTGATTTTTTTTTAAATCAGTAGTTCAAAATTTTCAGACATTATACCTTAAAATATTGCTTCTCTTCTAACTAGTCTCTTTTTTTGAGACTCTCATTAAATATGTAGTAAACCTTCTCATTCTTGGTCCTCCATCTATATTAGCCTTTTTTGTGTGTTTTCTATCCCCAGGTTTCTGTGCTGTATTCTGGGTAGTTTCTTCTGATCCATCATTCTGTTTACTAATTCTATCTTCAGCTGTGTTTAAATGCTCAGGGCCCATTGTACCTAATTTTAGCCTTTGAGTTTTTTTGTGAGCAGTTTTAATTATTTTTAAGAATTGATTCCTCGTGACTTTCATTATTTCTTAAAGATCTTTTGAAAAACGAGGAAATTTATTAATTTTGATAGAATAAAAAAAATTCTCTCTTGAAACTATCATGTGGGCACATAGCATTTTACTCTCCTATAGATTATTTCCTAAGATGACCGAAAAATATAAATGATAGATCCATTGGACACAGAAGATAAGCAGTGAAGAGTACTTTTCCTGGAATACTCTGGATTAAATCATCAACAGAGTGTTTCTGTTTCGATAGTTATATAATTTTAAAGGTTCCATTTTTCAATCTCCTCATCGTTTTTCATCTGTTGCTTGCTTATTTTTGTGATTTACATTTTTTAAAAATTTAAACATTTCATAGCTATTTTTTATTCCAATTTATGAAGCCCTTGTTGTCTAACTCTGTTGTGTGTTATTTCTGCTGACTCTACTCATGGTGGAGTTCAGATTTAGCTGATGTTAAATTGTGCACAACTAGGTCTTACCTGAGGATAAGAGTCTCCAGAGACTCTTCCTCTTTGTCGTCGGGACTTGCTCACGTTGGGCCACTTTAGCCTCTGAGAGCATCTCAGGCTAATGAAGGATGCTGTGGCTGCTCCCTGCCGCCTTGGTGCTGCCTCACATCCCATTCTCCTCTTGCAGCAATGACAGTAGCATTTGCTGTCGGGAAAACAGCACTTTTTCAAGCCCCTAGGCGTTTTTTATTTTCACCTCAAAATTTTCTTTTACAACCTGCGAGTTCAGAGATGCAATAAATCGTTTTAATACTAGTTGTTTTATATCTGAGAAAACCCTTCAGAGCCTCTCAACCACCACCCTCCTGGGAGTGAAATTATATAGCATTATGGAACCTTTGACATATAACTTCCCTCAAAAGTAGTTTTGAGATAAAACGAAGAAACCAGTGTCCTGAACCACAGCTGATTGTGTCACCTGAGGACCAGATGGAGACAGTCTACAACCCTTCCTGTAAACTGGAAAACACGATGCATCCATTAAGTTGAGCGTTTCTTGGGGTGTGCGGTATATCTAAAGAGGCGACCTTCTAACCAGTTCATGGAGGGGATTGCCAAGGGAAGCAGAGCGGATTTTGCTCGTATCCTGTGGTCTGCTCATTTTCACTGCAGAGGCGTGATGTCAGCATGTCCAGCACCAGTGGAGTTGGACAGCTGCCAATAAATAGTATTTTATTACCCTAGACGGTGAAACAAAATTATAAAACTCCCAAAATTGGTTCTTTTATACTGATAAGATTAACCAAAAACGGTAACCGGTCTCACTTCGCATCGCCTACCCGAGGCTAGATTTAGCGACTGTTCCCAGTGCCCTCCACCTTTATCAAAGCATATCACTGCTTCTTTCAAACCATTTTTTGTTACCAGTTGTTCAGGTAAAAACTATGGCCAGAGTTGTTTCACTTTAATTGTGCTCTTCAATAATAATACCATTGACATTTCTTTGTCATGTTTAAGTGATGGTGTTTTATAAAATGTGACAGGTATTTAAACCTTGATTTTATTCATCATCACATTTGCGTTAACGGTTTTTCTGATACTCCGTGTGATTTATAGTTTCAATTTGATATGTGCACTCACCTCATCCTTTTATTATATTAGTGCCTAATAAAGTTCAGAGCTATGCCTTGCTCATATTTCTCAGTATTGGATAATACTCATTTTTTGGATTTTGAGGCCTGCAGATTTACTGTCACATCTCTAACTGGGTAATTTATCCAAAAAGAGAAGGTT
>NW_006431918.1:1945214-2008335 GCF_000325575.1 Pteropus alecto | reverse complement strand
ATTAGGGGGAAAAAAGACATGTCTTGACATTCAATTGTACTCTTATTAAATGGCCAATTTCTAGTGTGTTCAGACCCTTACGAAGTTATAGGCATTTTTAGAACTAAAGTATGAGTTGGATAAATCACCGTCCGGGCGAAGTGTCTTTCGTTATGCATCCAAAGTTCCCAATCCTCTTATCATAGCATTATGATCCATTCATGCTCTTCTTAATATGTATAGTTTTAAGAGAAATAAAAATATTCATACCTTTTGGTTCAGTCATCCCACTCTTTTGCATTTATCCTGAGGAAATTGTCCAATAGCATTTTAAAAAGTAACTTTTTGCAAAAGTATGTATGTTGTAGTATTTTCTGTGACAGAAAAGGACAGGCATTGTTTAAATGCCTGATATTTTATTAATTTAGGGTTCTTTAACTTGATGAACTATTTAAGTCATAATGATGACTATAGAAATTTTGGGAACATTTTAATATGTAGTAAGTGAACAAAAGAGATAATGGAATTGAGTATGCACAATGATTAAAACTTGACAAATCTGTAGACTTATGGACATAAATTAGACAGGAAAATACAAAACCGAAGAAGAATTATGTTAGTTTGGGAACTGGAGGCAATTATATTCATTTGAAGTATTTCCCTTAAATATCATTATGTGGTTTTTACAGCAAATGTGCAATTTTTAAGAGGAGTGGAGGAAAAAAAAGTGTAGATAAATATAGGGCATCTCAATTGTCTCACGGCCTGAGCTCTTGCAGAGTTTTACACTCGGTGGTGAGAGAGGGCATTTTGTGTGATGTCGAAGGGACAACATTTTAAACAGATCATCCTTTGGAGGGAGAGAGCATTCTGAAGAGGCAGCTTTAGCAGAGGAAATAAGGCTGGCCCATTTATCTCATTTTCTTTTTCAGTTTTGTCACTGTTGACAGATTTAATGTCTTCTCATGACAACCCCTCATAGCCAGATGTCCAGGTCCTGTTCCCTTTCCGGAACTCTGCTCCAGCCAGGGAACCCCAGCCAATATGCAGGCTTCGCACGCTTTGATGATTTCCATGTTATCTTCCTTAACTTCCTAGTCAATTTTCTTTCTTATTATATCCACCTGTTCAAATATCTCTTGTCCTGTTTTGAACACGCATTTTCTTGAGGAAACTGCTGGGTGCAGCCTCATCTCATACCCCACCTTGCCTTATAATCCACTAATTCATGTTGCTCTCTTGTCTTAAGGTTCCCAGTTTTACTTATGGTTTTGCTGATATACATTTGTCCATTTTATGAATTTTGATGCATTTCCTCAAATCAGCTTTCCCTGATTCCTCATTCTAGTTGACATTGACAGGGACAGGCACCCTGCCTCCTTTTCCTCGCCTGTTTTCCCAGCCCTCAGAACAGGGATCCGCATTGAGTATGTATCAGGAAATATTGTCAATGGACTCAGAAACTTCACTAGTTTTAAGTGGACAGATGCCAAGTGTTTATTTTGAGCGGGAAACTGATCATGAGACTAGTAACTTTTTTTGATACTCACTAGGTAAAACACCTGTCGTTTGTTATTTAATGTATTCCTAACTGCCACCTTATTTGGTAGGTATTTTTATTATCTGATTTTTATAGTTAAGGAAACTGAGCCATAGAGAGAGTCAGCAAGTGAGTAAGTGGTTGAGAGGGAGTTGCAGGCTCCAAAACCACCCATCAGATGGCAAAAATTACCACAGCTGGAGTCACATACGATTGTGGGAAGATTAGATTTCGTTTCAATATTTTAAACTTGAGAGATTTCCTACAAACATCTGAGTTTTGGCTTTTCTTGAAAAATAGAAGTCTGGCAACAATGGGCTAGAGTTGCATAGAATCTGTTTCTTTACAGGGAAAATACGTTCCCTCCCAGCATGCCGCAATTGGGCTCACGTCACTTATAATTTTACTGTACCCCCTTTACGATGTAAAAGTTTTCCTGTTCATGTGAAATCTTGCTTTATGTGGGGACCTCTGATTGTTTAAATTCTCATTAACAATTTTGAGCATTGCAGGGGAGGGGGGAAAATTAATGTGAAATGTCAGGTGGTTCAAAAATTTGAAGTTGATCTTAAGGTTCCTAGGACGTGGACTCAGTGCACGTAACTACTAAAGTATAGGGTTGTCACTGACTAAAAAAATAGAAACGGAGGCAGTTTGACCAAGGAAAATTTTAAGTTTGCCTAAAATCTCCAAGAAAATTCCACTGGTCTCTTTATCATGCCATAGTTTGATATACCCTATGCTTGGTTAAAAACAAAAAAAACAAAACCAAAAAACAAAAAAACAAAAACAAAAAAACAAAAAACAAAAACAAAAAAACAAACAAAAACAAAAAACAACAAAAACAGTCCTACCAAAATAATCATTTAAAAACACAGCTGTGATGGCATTACATCCCTGCTTAAAATCTTTCTCTGGCTCCTCACTAACTGGAGGTCAGAAGCTTTGCTCGGCTCACCAGGGCTCTCACAATCTGGTCTGTGCTTTCTCCTCAAGCCTCGTCCCCTCCATTAAAATGCTGTATTAAATTAGGAGTACTGCAAATGTGATCAAAGTAAATATTACACACGTGAGGTAATCTAGACATGTTTAAATTTTAGAGAGACAGAGCAGGTAAGACTTCATTAAGGAAGTGGCCGTAATAGCTGGAAGGAAACGAGAGAGCAGTGACAGATGTAGTCAGAGTGATAACTAGAGGCCAGGTCATAACGAGCCTTTAGGTCACAGGAAGGACATCTACTGGGCACCGGAAGCCATTGGAGGGTTCTGAGTAAGGGGGCGACAGGATCTGACTTACATTTTAACGAGATGATTCTGACTCTGGTGTTATAAATTGAAAAGAGCGAGGAGAGAAGCAGGGAGATCTGTTAAGAGCTTTTTGCAGTAATCCATACAAGAGACGATGGTGTGCACGGATGTGATAAGAAGCGATAAGATTCCGGGTATCGTTTGAAGGATGAATCAACACATTTTGACATAACAGACCGGATGTTGAATATGAGGGAAAGAGTAGCATCAAAGGTGAAATTAAAGTTTTTGATGCTACTCTTTAGCTGGAAAAATGAATGCTGAGCTAGGGAGGATTTAGGAGGCGCTTGTTTGAGGGACAAGCAAGGAGTTCCATTTGAGACAAGTTATATTTGAGATGCCTATTAGATATCCTAGGAAGATGTCAAGCAGGCAGTTGGTAAACGAGTCTGGAGTTCAGGAGAGAGATGAGGCAGAAGAGAGGCGTTTGGGAGCCATCAGAATATAAGTGTTATCTAAAGCCGTGGTTCTAGCCAAGAACACCAAAGGACTGAGCCCTGGGATGCTCCAACCTTGAAGGTCAGGGAGATGAGAGGGAAATTGAGAAGGAGCAGCTGGTAAAAGAGAAGGACAATTAGGTCCCCTTTTGATGTTCTGGAGCTTAAGGGAAAAGAAGCTTCAAAGAGGAAAAGGTGATCAACTGCTAATGATAACTGAAGGTGAGAGGAAAGACTTGGCCGTTGGATTTAGCAAGTGGAAGTCACAGGCAACCTTGAGAAGAGGAGGCAAGGTCCCGCCCTCTTGGAATTTAATACTGGTGATGGATGTAGACAGTTAGAAAGCTTGACAGATAAATATGTATGGTCAGGTAATAATAAATGGTAGGGTCACAAGGTAACGATAGGGATGCTATTTTAGATAGATAGGGCTGTCAGAGAACAGCTCCTCAAGGGGTGATATTTGAACCCAGATCTGAAGGAAGCATGGACACCAAGGCTGGCATTCGAGCACGGAGGTGCCTGCATTGCTTTATGGATTTTCTTCCAACATCCTTCCAATTGCCCAGATGTTTGGACTAACTGGCTGTTTCTCAAAAGTGTTCCAATTATTGAATATTTTTGCATATAACCTCTGGCTGGGCCATATGAATATGTGGGAAAAACAGTGTTCCAGATGGAAAGAACAGCAAGGTCAAAGTCCCTGAGGCAGGACATGTTCAGTGGTCAAGAAATCAACCCAAGACCAGTGGGGCTGGGCAGGGAGAGAAATGAACTTGGAGCTCTGCTGCTTTCAGGAAAATTCTCCATTATCTAACAATGCATATTTAACTTCAATGACCGTCACTCTCTGAACATATATCTGTGTATGTATAGTATGTGTGTATATAGTATATACATGGTATATGTGTGTATATATGTAATATGTTGGATGCACATAATTTTGCCCACTGCCAGTCAGAAAAAAACATCTCTCTGCATAGACATTACTTATATGCCACCATTAAATATATACTCATTAAATTTAGAGTTACATAGTTCTAAAGAGAAAGGGAAATGCTAAGGGCTGAGTTTTTTCTTGAATTTTTTTCTCATTGAGAGGGATGCCTATACAAGCCAAAGGCTCGTGGACTTGAATAAATTTATAACTTACCTAATTTCTCTTCTGAGAGGTCTAGGTCTATAAACTCATAATTTCTTTGGGGGGTTCTTATTATCAAGAATACATTGACCGGAAAATACTGTTCTCCAGATTTGAGAGCCATTTCTCTTACATCAACTTATATAATAAAAAAGAAGAAAAAATGTAATCATAATTAGAAAAATAGTTACCCGTTATAAAAGTCCCAAACACCACAACTGGTTACATTTCTTTGTGCTCCTTTCTTTTTTTGTTTCAAATGCATAGTAACTAGTTTTTATATAATTACAATACATGTAGGGATATGCATATATTTATGTGTGTGTATCTTTATACTTTTAATATTTTTATGTTTCTCCATATTAATCATACTTTTTAATGGCAGCTTAATAGTCAATATTTATACATTTAAAAATAATTTTATATAATTGCAGTAGATATATCACACATATTTACATATATTTCTACTTTTAGTGTTTTTTTGTGAATCTCCACATTTTTATCAGATTTATTCTTAATGACAGCATAATGTCTAATTATATCAATACACACTAATGTAGTTGGCTCCTCTCCCATTAGGGGCATTTAAATTGTTTATAGTTAGTTTTTATTATAAATATCATGCACATTTTAAAAATTATATTCACAGATAAATTTCTAACGGTGGAATCACTGAACATATTTATTTATTGTTTTCTCACTGGCAAATATCTCCCTGGAAAAGTGCTATTATAATGTCATCAGCAATGAAGGAGTCCCACCTAAAGACTTTTATTATTTTAAAAAAAAGTTTTCCTGGAATATTTCCTGGTGTAATTCCCATCATTTATATTTCTTTTGTTATTAGCAGCATTTCTTTGGGGTTTTTTTCACTTTCTGTATTTCCTCTTTAGTTAAATTTCTGAATCTCTCCCCCATTTACGCATTGGAGTTTTGATAATGGTCTTCTTTA
This sequence comes from Pteropus alecto, assembly GCF_000325575.1. Classification (NCBI taxonomy): domain Eukaryota; kingdom Metazoa; phylum Chordata; class Mammalia; order Chiroptera; family Pteropodidae; genus Pteropus; species Pteropus alecto. Next base: position 2,002,978 of record NW_006431918.1, on the reverse strand, counting down.
TTTTCAAAATGTGGTTTATTTTACTAGAAATTAACCCTTATTATAACTGTTGTAAATTTTTTTCTCTTCCTTAAGCTTTTTTATCTTAATTTTGTTGTTCTATAGCTCTTATTTTTACCAATGTCCACTCTGGTGTGCCACTTCTTTTTCCTTAGATCCCATATCTTAAGTGTTTTTAGATCAATGTCCTTATTCTTAATCGTGTTGGCTACACATTTGTTAGCTTTGGTACTTATTATGTATATAATAAGACTGTATATGATTCTTTTTTCACTATTAGCAAACTATAAACCCTTGAAACACCTAGCTTCTCTTTATTCTACTCTTTGCTTCACATATTTAAGGTATTTTTCATCCCTCAGTTGAAGCACAGTTAATTAACAACATTTTATACCTGTCACTCAGAATAGGTGACAACCATGAACAGTTGGCCTGGCCCTGCCAGCAGCCGAATGTCAGGCCTGACTAGTGCTCTTATTTTGAAAGTCTGCTACTGCTACTCTTGTTCTTAGATGTTATCAGAAGGGAGAGTGACACATGAAAGAAGAATTTCGTTAAATTCAGCCAGCTTAGTATATCTAAGTGGCTTCCGAAAAGCCATATACAACAAAGAAGCAACTAGGAAAGATACCCTCTTCTTCATCAAGTAATTGCAACAGCCAGTTGTTTTTCACTCCCATATTGTTCTTATCCATCTCCATGGCAGCATGCCAAATGGGTCTTCTCGTGGGCTTTTTCTCCCAGTGCTCGCTTGCTGCGTAATATTATACCTGTAACTTCCTTTAAAACACAGCTAAATGGAGACCTTGCATTTTATCATACTTACAGCACCTTCTTTCATCTTCTTTTAACTTACTGCTGTGTAACAGTTGCTATGAATTACTATGCCTTCTCTTCCCCACACATTCTCAGCCAAGCGATAGTGTGTTACAGCAGGCAGAATTTCACTAGTTCCATTCAAGACTTTGTTTAGCATGGAATCTAAAATGTGGCTTTATATGACATGGATGAAAGTACCCACGAAAGAGAAGGTAGGATGTGGAGTAGATCTTGGTCTTTAAAGATCCTATAGAAAGTCATACTCTTATGTTCATTTTAACTTAATAGGATAGGATTTATTGTGTATTTGGTGGGCATTTGGACATTTTTGAAAAATACTTGCCTCCCATTTTCTGTTTTTCAAAGATAGGTGACTTCTAACCAGCATCCACTGATATATTACTTGAATGTATTCATTGTTGATGAAAAGTCTATTCCGTGAATCATTATCTGTGTGTGAGTCTCCCTTTGATCAGTTCTGGGGACGTGCTCAGAGCCACACGAGCCCAGATCCGTGACCTGGTCCAGCCTCTGCCTTTCTCTTGCTACAGACAGAATTCCCGTTGACAGTGGAGAGCTGTGGGCGTGCAGGGAGGGGTCAAAATTCCTTCAGTAGGAAAGATTGAAGTCATTTGATAGGTTCAGAGTATTGTCATGGTATCTTAACATAAAAACTAGCAGCTTTAAAAAGCCAATCTCACACATGTTTTTTTAACTTTTTTCAGATGTAGGCAAGCTGTGAAATAGTAAAGCAGGGAAACACACACACACACACACACACACACACACACACACACACACACACACTGCTCCCATGAGCCTGAAAAAGTCTAGACTGGGCTTCAAAACTGAGTTTGAGTCCTTTTTTTTTTTTCTGGTGGGGCAGTTGTCTAGGGCAAATATAAAGACTTAAAAGACAAAGAAAATGATCCAAAAATGTACTGCAAACAAGGTGAAACAAGCAAGATATTTCCTTTTATCCTCACATCTGTTTCTAAAGAATGACAAACATACCTCGTCTTACATAGGCCCAGTAATTTTGAGGCCCCATGACATCCTATCTGGCAGTCGTTCCCTTACCAATGGAATAAATGTAGAGAAAACTGAGCATGATGAATTACCTTTTGATTTGAATTAATCTTCAGCTGGCAAAAAAATAAAAACGGTCATGGGAACAGAGCAACACAGATGTTCCGAAGCTGAGGAGGTAGTCAGCAGTTTGAAAGGGATTCTTCATGCACCATGCTTCCAAAGACATGGAAGCAATGACTCATTGAAGTGTGAACTTCAATTTTGGCCCTGGTGGGTGTCAGTAAATAACAGTTGTATGAAAGCAGAGTCTACTCTGTAACTTCCTCCCAGACTTGTGGTTGTGTATTTCCTAGAATGCTCCAATAACAAGTTTATATAACTTGTCCCAAGCTTTGGCAACCAAAGAGTGTACTGTAGTCCAGTCATGAATGAGAGTAACGGAAAAGAGCACGTTCCATTTAAAGAGGAGCATTAGGATCTACTTAGATAAGAGAGAAAATTTGAAAGCTTTATAGAAATATAATTCCTCCAGCCCCTATCCAAGGTTGTTAGAAAGAGAGACAAAACTTTATCAGCAATCAGTCAAATCGAGCTAGTATTTGACAGCCTTTTACTTTTTGTGCTGAATTTCATCTTAGGATCATAATTAATTCCAACATTTTCAAAACTTAAAAATTTTCCCATTTCTGTCCATCTCTTTATATTTCCCCAAATATAATTGGACCCTTCTCTTTGTCTTTCCTATTAAGTCATGTTTCCTTTACATTTATAATTTATTTCAATTCGACTTTTCATGTCCAGACCTTGACCAAGAAGAATGCTATATCTGAATTTCACTTTATTATGAAATATATTGCAAAATTATTTATACATGGGGATGAAAAGAACTTTATTGGGATTGTTTATCTAAAAGTGATTATAATAATGGAGAAAGAAGTTTTCATAAATTAAAAAAAAGGCATCAACAAACTTTTAGGTTACCATGTCAGCATAATAGCTTGAGATCAGGGACCTGATTTATAGATGTTTATAACCCAGAATCCAAAGGAAAGTGCTTTAAATGGAGTAGGACCACAGTAAGTGTTCAATGAGTTTAATTTAAGGTTCATCATATTTTTTTTAAAATGATTTGATCCATTTAGAAAGATGTTTCTGTGAACGCTCCCATGTGATTTACAGTTGTTGCATTCTATTCCAGCACATCAGTTTCGGGAATTGGGTATAGTTTAATGATTCAGAACATGGCTTGCATTCCTGGAACCAACGCTTTTTAGCCAATGACTTTGTACAAGTTTCTTAACCTCTCAAAGCTGCCAGTTTTCTTATCTATACAATAGGAATTCTATTGGGATATACTTCATAAGGTCACTGTGAGAATTAAAAGAGAGAATGCTTATAAAATACTTAGCTCAGTGTTCTGGTACATGGTAAATGCTCCATAAACAATAGCTATAAATATATACATTAATATGTTAACGGATTACTCCTGTTTCCAAACCAAATGTATGTTTGTGTTTTCCTGCTTCAATATTCCATAATTTGCCTTTATTAAAAAAAAAAAGTCCCCCAGACATATGAGGGTGGATTTAAAATGTTAGTTTTTAGATATGCTAAATTCGAAGTAGTTGAAGACTTCTTGTCTGACTCCCAATCGTTTTAATGTTTTTTTGATTGTCCACAGTTAGATGCAAAAACAGTATTTTCCAGTCCAAGACATCATTTTTTATTTTTTTAACTATGAATAATGATAATACAAAAATAGGTAGCATAGTGGATTAAGAGACTGAGAATGGCCATTGAAATTTTATGTATCCATTTTTATATATATTAATGATTAGTTACATGAAAGTCATAATTTCTTCTCCTTCATAATTTCTCTACTAAGATTTCCATGTAGACCCAGAGTTCCTTTAAAAAGATCAACATTTTGAACCTTTGGTTAGTGCTCATGTGTAGAATTTGCTGCTAGGAAGTGTCGCTAAACTCAAATCTGTATATGGGCTATTAAGTGGTCAATATTTGGATTATACACTTGAAGGATATAATTTTATTAAAATATTTAAATTTAAAAATTAATAAGGCATTTTACTAGCATCATGTATATGTACTCCTTCTCCATTCCACAAAGCATCTTCTCTAATGTGTTTGATATATCACCTTAAAAATACATGTCTCCTTTAAAATATGTGGGCTTACTTTGCATGGGTGATTTAATTTACATAAAAAAGAGAAGGAAATCTTGAAAAAGATATCAATAGAATACATTCACTTCGACCCTACTGCATGTCCTATGAGGAGAACCTAAGTGCTTCATAAGTGTTAGTCACTTTGGATTCTTCAAGATATTTCCAGAAACACTAAACACTGTTACATGTGGATTGGGGGTCGGGGGGAAGAGAGGGGAAGAGATGATCTGTTTGGGGATCCATGAATCCTGAGTATTATTTTTACTTCTGCATATCCTTTCACTTGTAGGATGACCTCTTTGATTCTCTTCCATAATACAGAAAGGAATGATTACCAAGCAAACCACTGTATTCCCTAGATTCAGAAACTGGTAATCAAGCCACCTATCCATTGACCTGCTTATCCATTCCTGTCACAATGGCTTCCCTTCCCCTTATATCAGAGAGTACGTTACATGTGTGCATTTGGTGTGGATGGAAGGGAAAAGGGACAGATGTCACTACTCCCACCACACTCAGCACACACACAGGGAGGAAGGGAGGGTAGAAGAGATGGAGGGTGTAAGAATAAATATATGACTATCAGAAAATAAAGGCGATTGATCATCTATGCAGCAGATAAGAATCACTACCTTCAGTAGAAATTGCCAGTTGCTGCTCATTTTTGGTGTTCAGTTAATATAGTCCTGTATTTATTTTTCTGTTTAGTGCTGGTGGCAATTGCTAGTATCTTTTTTTTTTCCCTAGGGATTTTAGGATTTGTTTTCTTTAGTACACAGTAAAAAAATTATACATGCAATAGTCAGGCCAGATTGCATTTTTTTAGACCCATCTCATCTTGCATTGAAAGAACCTCAAGGAAGGAAGCCCAACTCAAATTAAACTAGTTGAAATTTTAGAAAGTACCCTGTTTTTGAAATTCCTCAGAACTTTGCAATAGATTGTTTCTCCATAATACTGTCAGAGCTATTTGATGGTCAAATAGAGAGACCTGGAGGCGTTTACTTCCCATTTACTTAATTTTGTTGATTTTAGATTTTGTCTTGAGCAATCTGACTCTTTAGATAAAATGAAGTTCACATTTTATGCAGTACGACTGACAATCCCCAGATGCACAGTGTTCCTTCAGCACACTGTTAAGTAAATTGAATCTCTGATTCACTAGAAGTTGTTGGGTTTTACTGATTTTTTTGGTCTCACTTTATTATAAGCAGGTGAGCTGTGAATGTCAACTGCCAGAACATGTTCAATAAATGTGTGTTTAATTTTCACTGATGATTCTATTCTTGAATCATTAACTTTTCCTGGAAAAAGTAGCAATCTTTCTAGTGTTGGCCTCATTAAGACCTACAATTATATGATTCTTACTTACCAAGATACAGCTTCATGAAAAATAAGTTAGCTCTTATATTTTCCCTAGGGCCTCTCATTTCCTAAAAATAAAATATATTCACCTGATAATTGGTTCTTTAGATGTAGTTTTATTGTGGCTCTTCAGATGGTTCAGGGCTTGATATCTTATATTACTTTTAGTACTCATTTATATAATATCATAATGTACATGTGAAAACTTCTATGTTTTCTCATATTTGACTCAAAGCAAATTTCACGTAATCGGCCTTTCCTTAAAAGTAGTAGTATACTTTCCATTAATTCCAGGGTAGTTTCCTTTTTCTTAGTTTTCGTCCCAGTGGCAAGCAAAAGTAATCCATGAATTTTTTTTTTTTTAGCCAAAACAGCCCACATGAGAAATACATTTGAAAATTTCTGCTCCTAGTCAGAGGTTTTTAAATTGTATTTCATAGAGTCTTGGCACCTGGAAACTTTTGGCCAGGTGTGGCTCTATATTTGTGTGCGAAGTATAATTTTTTGTAATTTGGGTTTAAGTGAGGGTGTTATTTCTGCATACGGGTCCTTCGTGCTATTCCGCTGTCTTCTTTGGTTTGTATGGTGCACTTTCTTCCCTCCCATCATCTTCCCCCGCATCATCTTCCCCCCCAAAGGAGAAGGTGTCCTCTTCTCCTTTGTGCCTTTCCTTGCCATTCCCTGTTAATCATTCCACTCTCTATGACCTCAGAGTACTTTGTTTAGACGTCAGTCTAGCCTTTGCCATGGTATGTTGTGATTTAGCTATTTAGATAAGACATTCATAGGATTCGCTTGTATTTATATTACAGACCTTGCCGCAGCAGGCTGTAGTTACCTGTCTCCATAACTGGGCTCTGAGCTTCTCAAGGATAGTACCATGTTCAGAATTTTAGTTGTAGGCTTAATACTACATAGTAGGTGCTCAGTTTTTTAAAATGAGTGTTTACAATAATAGCCAACATTTACTAAACAGTTTGGTAAATTGCGTAATAGCGATCAAAAAAAAAAATGAGGGCCAACACTTTTAAAAGTTTTGTCAGCCAGGCACATGGGGCTGATGGTATTTTTAGGAGGCATTGATTGAGAAAATATGTAATGATCAACATTTACCTTATCTGAAGAAATCCAAAACACTAATTTGAAAAGATACATGCACCCCTATGTTCATTGCATCATTATTTGCAATAGCCAAGATATGGAAGCAACCTAAGTACCCATCGATAGACAATCGAATAAAGAAGATGTGGTACATATATACAATGGAATATTACCTGGCCATAAAAAAGAATAAAATCTTACCATTTGTGACAACATGGATGGACCTAGAGGATATTACGCTAAGTAAAATAAGTCAGACAGAGAAAGACAAATACCATAGGATTTCACTTATATGTGGGATCTAAAGAACAAAACAAACAAACAAACAGACTTGTAGACACGAAGAACGAACTGATGGTTACCAGATGAGAGGCGGGGATCAGGGTAAGTGAAAAAGGAGAAGGGATTAAGAAGTACAAATTAGTAGTTATAAAATAATCACAGGGATGTGAAGTACAACGTAGGGAATATAGTCAATAATATTGTAATAACTGTATGGTGCCAGGGTGGTACTAGATTTATCGGAAGGACAATTTCATAAATTATATAAATGTCTAACCACGATGCTGTACACCTAAACTAATATAGAGCAATATTAAAGGTCAACGGTAATTGAAAAATAAAAAAAATAAAATAAAATATTCACACACAAAAGAATCTACCACACATTTTGTAATATTGAAATGTTCTTGAATTTTGTAGAACAGAATACCATCCAAACATTTAGAACTGTGTATATTATGAGTTTGTCTACTAACAGTCCTCGTTGGGCATTTAGATTTGTGTACTTCTCACAGTGTGCCCCGCCCCCACCCCCAGCGTTCACTGTTCGTAGGCAGAAGCCACCGATGTAAGCGTTATTTAACACTTATGCATAAAAGACAGACTCTCTAGTTTGCCTAGGACTGTCCCAGTTTACGCATCTTGCTCTGATGTAATTAATAGCTTTCTCTTTTACTATCAGAAGCACTTTGATTGGGACAACAAGTAGAGTGGCCACTCTACTTGTAGACAAATATTTATATTGCATTTGTTTTATCTTGACCCAGAATAAAAGATACATAAAGAGAAAGTTGGAAGCATATCATTATTTCCATCTCCAAGTGCTTCTTCTCCACTAATATTGTTATTTTGATTTCAGCTTTCTTCTTGTTGAGCTCAAACTGGTATATATTTTCCTTATCATTTCTAGCCATTAAAATATCAGTCTTTGGTCAAATGTGTGTGTATCTGTGTGTATGTATATTCCATAATTATAATAAATTAGAAATACCTAGTCTGAGGTATTTCTAGTTAATTCTTACTTTCTCATTTGCTAGAGTGGCCTGATAGTCAACAAATCTTCCTAATTTTGGTCTACATGGTTCACGTGTGTGTGTGTATGTGTGTGTCTTCACGTGCATACAAATTTTAGGAACTATTACAAAAGGTTCATAAAATACTTTCATTTTACAACACACTCTATTCCTCAACCCACCACACAAACACTACGTGGGCTTTTGCATCCTTCCCATGGGTAGACAGTGTCTTGGGTACCAATTATGGGAGCCTCAACCTCCTGAACTCTACATCTGTCATCCACGTTAGGACTTCAAGCTACCGCCCAGAGCGGCCCCCGTTTTCCAAGCCCTGGCTGATTCAGCGAGGCCGTTGCTTACATCTTGCTTCTGGTCATGCGTTCCCTCCTCTAGTTTTGGAGGGGGCCTCACTCAAGACCCTCAGCCTACAGTAGGTAAAAGCGATCTCCACTGTTGTTAATTCTTTCTGTTCTGTCACCAGTATCATGCTTCTCCAGGTGCCTCTGACATCTCCTCCTATTCCAAGTCATTTCTCTGTTCTTTTTTTGCCATCAAAATGGGAAGGACATTATTTTTCAAAGCCATTATTAGGTCTCTAAACGTCAGTCTGTTTGGACTGCTATAACAAAATACCATAGTCTAGGTAACTTTAAACAGCAGAAATTTAATTTTTACAGTTCCAGAGGCTGAAAGTCTGAGATCAGGGTGACCGCATATCTGGTGAGGGCCCTCTTCCGGGCTGTAGACTTTTTGTGTCATCACGTGGTGGGAAGGGTCAGGGAGCCCTCTGGGTTCTTTTTATAAGGCACTAAGCTCATTCATGAGGGCTGCACCCCCATGACCTAATCACCTCCCAAAGGCTCCATCTTCCGAACACCATCACATTGGGTATTAGGAGTCCAGCAACTAAATTTGGGGGGCGTGGGGAGCGGGGTGGGCCACAAACATTCAGACCACAGCACCGAATGAAGCTTCCAGCTTTGCTCATTTTTCAGGCTTCTTTCTTGATTTCTTGGACTAAGTCACCTGGACAGGGTGAAAGAGATGTAAGTGGTACCACCACCGAAGGTCATGTTCCCAAAGCATAGTGTCCCAAGGAGTGTCCCAAAGTATAGCCAGCACCCCAGCTGTCTCCAGCGTTTTTCCCAGAGACGGAGGGAAGTCGTATATCTTTCCTCTTTGTTCAGAAGTTGTATTCTGAAACCTGAAAATCAGCCAAGCATTCTCTTCACCTGGAGCACCGTAGGTACACACACACACAAATAGGATCAGATGTGACTAACCTGATGTCCCAAAGTTCTCAAGGTGGCAATACAGAATAGAGTCTCCCTTCTCTGCATATATTATAAAGACGGAGGGAAGTCGTATATCTTTCCTCTTTGTTCAGAAGTTGTATTCTGAAACCTGAAAATCAGCCAAGCATTCTCTTCACCTGGAGCACCGTAGGTACACACACACACAAATAGGATCAGATGTGACTAACCTGATGTCCCAAAGTTCTCAAGGTGGCAATACAGAATAGAGTCTCCCTTCTCTGCATATATTATAATTATTTTAAATTAATTTAAATTATATGAATTATAAATATTTTTACTTAACAAATAAACAATTATTTGTATTTCAATATGTTAGTATATCTGATTATTTGCATGTTGGCTGCTTTAAAATGTAAATTATTCTGGTGGAGATATATCTAGGGTGGGAACTTAAATATTTTTTTATGACTGTGATTAATTCTATAACCATGTGTACATGGTGCCCACTAACTGATTTGCATGGTTAATCTTCCATTGGTTTTCTTTCCTTAAATATTATACAAATGACATCGAATTTGGCTACTACCAGCTTTCCCAGGAAAAATGAAATCTGCTTTTATAGCTGGAAATAATTTAGTCCTTGGCATTGAGCTCCTTAACTTTCTATCTTGGGAAAAATGCTGTTTTGATCTAACAGTTTATTGCAAAAAAAAAAAAAAAAATGGTTCTGGCTTCTGTTTACATGATGAAAAAAGAAAATAAATTATATTATTTTATTGGGAAACTGGAACTAAAACGCCTTCAAAGTGATTTGAAAATTCCAAATTTTCTTGAACTATTTCATTTTCTTCAGATGAAAGTGCAGATCTAATGTTCACATCAGATTATGTTTATGCTTTCTGTCTTCTCACAAATTCTCACAATGAGAATTCTCTTGTTATTAGTTTATCTTCACATTAAAATTTTCCTCATAAACATTATTTATTGGTTTCTTAAAGTCTTTGTAAATGATGATGTGTTGAATTAAAGTAGAGTAGTTTAATTTATACTGGCTGTTTGAGTGATATACAGTAAATTTATGGGTGATACATTTTATGCTTTCTAAAAGCTGAGGTGATTTAGTAGAAAAATGATGAGCAAAAGTGATCTGATTTACTAAAAACAAAAACAAAGGCAAAAAAATCTTACGTTTTAGTTAAGTAAGATAAATGGATTCTAATCAAGAATATGTTTATTTTCAACTATGCTGTGTTGTCTGATATTAACGTATTATTTTGAGAATTTCTTTTAAAAAAATTAAATGTGATAATGAGGGTCACTGCCTTGAAATGCCATGTTCTAACCTGCGTTGTCTCCTAAAGCAATAGTGCCATTTTGTGGGATTTAGATTGATTTCACCACTTAGGATTTAGAAATACATACACATTTCCCCCATTGATATTAAGTGTATAATTAACTTCTGTTGAGTCCTCTTCTCCATTTATCCACTAAGTGTCCCATGGCATTCTTCTTAGAGTACATCATAACGAGGACTTCCATGTTCATGACCTTGAAGGTTCTGAAGGTAAATCAGTGAGCAGCAGCAGAGAGGGCTCAGATTTGGAGCCTTTTGCATTCTGGCTCACGCCAAGAGGACTCATAACATATGGGCATGTGCCAGAGCCAGGGAGAACATCTAATTTTAGGTAAACATTGTCGGTTGTACCTTTTTTAAAATTTCAGCTTTATTGAGATATAATAGACATATAAAATTGTAAGGTATTTAAAGCGTGCGTCCTGATTTGATATATGCATACATTGTGAAGGGATTCCCACATCCATCACCACGTATCTTTATCGTGTGTGTGTGTGTGTGTGTGTGTGTGTGTGCGTGTGCGTGTGTGTGTGGTCGCGCGCGCACGTGTGAGAGAGAGAGAGAGAGAAGACAGATAGACCATTTAAGTTCTACTTTCCTAGCAAATTTCAGTATGTCTCTTTATTGTTCACTCAGCTTTGGAAAGAAGAGTACCTAACAACCTAAGAGTTATTAAAACATGTTGGAGCAATAGCTTCTTAACTTAAAGTGTAGAGAGTTGGTGAAAGTAAGAGGTACTTCCATTACGTTAAAAGTTGTTTTGATCAGCTTAAAAGTGGCCAGCACTGCCTTTGGGAGCCATAGGGTTCAACTGTGGTTTCTTAGACTAGCCAGAAGGACTGTGTTTTGTTTTACAGTTTTTTAAAGTTTTAATTGTGGTAAGCAACATAAAATTTACTATTTTAACCATTTTAAGTGTACACTTGAGTAGCATTAAGTATATTTACATTGTGGTACAACAGATCTCTAGAACTTTTCATCTTACAAAACTGAAACTCTGTACCCATTAAACAACTCCCATTCTCCCCTGCCCCCAGCTCCTAGCAACCACTTGCCTGTCTACTTTCTGTCCCTACAAATTTTACTTTAAATTCCTCATATCGGTGGAATCATATATTTGTATTTCTGCGACTAGCTTATTTCACTTAGCATGATGTCCTCAAGATTCATCCATATTGTAGCATGTGGCAGGATTCCACCATATATGTATGCTTCATTATATTCATCCGTCCATCCATGGATGGGTTTGGGTTGCTTCCACCTCTCTACTGTTGTGAATAATACCGCTATGAACATGAGTGTGCAGATATCTCTTCAAGATCCTCTTTTCCATTCTTTTGGATATATACCCAGAAGTGGGATTGTTGGATTGTACGATAATTTTATTTTTAATTTTTTGAGAATCTGCCATACTGTTTTCCAGCAGCTGTACCATTTTACATGGCCACCAACAGTGCACAAGGGTCCCAATTTCTGCACATACTTGCAACTCTTAACTATTTTATGGGATTTTGTTGTTGTTGTTGTTTGTTTATAGTAACCATCCCAGTGGATATGAGGTGATACCTCATTGTGGTTTTGATCTGCACGTTTTAAACGACTAGTCATGTTAACCATCTTTTCATTATGCTTGTTGGCCATTTCTGTATAATCTTTGGGGAAATGCTATTCAAGTTCTCTGCCCATTCTTTAATTGGGTTATTTTGTTGTTGTTATTGAGTTGCAGTTTTTTATTTATTCTGGATATTAACTCCTTATCAGATATAGGATTACAAGTATTTTCTCCCATTCTGTAGTCTGCCTTTTCACTCTGTTGATTGATAGGAATGGCTGTAATGTTTGATGCCATAATCTGTGCAAGAATTATCTTTGGCAGGCATGCTGACGTACAACCAGTAATCTCTCCTGCCCAAATAAGTACATCTGACCATGAGATCCACTTCTGGGTTAAGGTTATCCAATTTCCATCAACCATAAAACCAATAACAATAGTAGGGACAGTGTTTTTAAACTTTTTTGTACATTAAAGCTTTAGTAAAAACTTAGCATATTTCTTGTTGTAGCTGTACTAGTGTGTGAAGTATTAAAGGATTCTTTAAGTTCTTCACAAATCGAACAAGGGTTAAAGGGGGAAGTGCAGGTAGGCTGTTTTGCCGGAAGTCTGGTTTGCCCGATCCTGAATTTGTGAAGGAGAATGTCTGGTTCATATTGTATAGCTTCTCCCATGCTGCTGGAGAAAATATAAGCTACCCCAGTAGGGAAACTGCTTGGAATTGCATGGGGATATAGAGCCTGTTTCTATAAATCATTAAGGAAATGACATCCTAAGTAACCAGGATAGAATCCAGGGAAGACGTTTGCCCCTTTTTTTTTTTAAGGAAACATGTGATCTATGGCTTCTGCTAAGCCTTTCATCTTGTAATATCAGTGTGTTCATGATTTATATATAGTCGACTTCTCCATTAAAACGCAGCTAGCTCTTGGGTGACTACAAGAATAGCTGTGAAAATATCTAGGCCACCCATTCTTAGAATCAAATGCTTCCTAAGTACTCACAGAGAAAACAAGTAATCGCTAATGACTATGGCATATTTTAATAAATGATGTCGGTTTGGGTGAATATTAATGTTATTTTCTGAATCCTAAATTAATGTCATTATCTCAAAGAAAGCCCAATAAATAATTGGTTATATTTTAAGATATGAGCTTTACTGACAAGGTTTTTTTCTGTTTTTGTTTTTGTTTTAAATTTGAAATAGTATTTTCGCTATTGGAAAACATATGAAATAAAATGAAGTGTCAAGATTACCTCTGGGAATTTTATTGTGTTTTAAATTTAAGAAGCACTTCATTTTTATCATAATCCCAGCACCAACACTGAAGTCCTCAAATACTCAACAGTTTTTGCTTGAAAATAAATTGTAAAACTATAATCGATATTTAATTTTCAAGAAGAATATTAAGGAGCATGGCACTGCATTTTTGCTTTCTTTCATTACTTTGTTTTTTAGTGTTCTCTACTGACAGTGAAATTCATACTTCATTTGTCTAAAGACCCATAAAGCTGGAATTTCCTAAGAGTACTGTATATAATGATTATGGCAAAATTCCAAAACTTTCCAGTGGGAAACAGGCTTTTATTCTTTTTAAACTGTCAAGCTGTTGGCAAAAGCAAGCACTCTAGTTAAATGACTAAGCAAATGGTTTCTGAGACATGCTCCAGTCCTTCAAAAGGATTCATAAGAAACATCTGGCTAAGTGACGGAGCACCATTTGTGGCCATGCATATCAAAGATTAATCATCAAGGATTCTGACTAATTCTAGCCATTACCTCGTAATGAATGCCAGATGTGAACCCATCAGCCTTTTTCTCATATGACATTGGTAACATATGAATGGAGCACTTGTCTAGCTCTCTATGCAGTAATATGATTAATTCTATAGAGAGGTTTTGGGGTTCCAGCTTGTCCCAACACTGTGGACTCAGTATGCAAATTGAGATCTCAACAGAGTATCCATCAGTAGCACAGTATTCTCAGTGTTGCAATTCTTCATCTGTTATATTCTAGCTTTAAGTTCCTGTCAGATTTACTCTGCACTAGATATATATCTTAATGAAACAGGATTGGACAAAAAAAAAAAAAAAAAACTAATCTCATAAACTAATGATCTTTAAGAACACTAGTGCAGGGAAGATTAAAAATCAATTTCTAATTCAAATGCCCATGAATAAGAGACTGGTAAAAGCCATTGGAATACATCCATACAGAAGTGGGGGCAGGGAGAAGTACTCTGCTCCATGTAGTCATTCAGGGGCCAAGGCTGACGGAGAGGCCTCATCTTCCTCATAATATGGCTTACATGGTTGCTCTGTGGGCGGACATGCAGCCAGCAGATAGGAAAAGAGATGGAGGATGAATGTGGAAGGTTGTTGTGGGCCAGACAGGTAAGATACATATTCCCCTGACCAAGACTTAATCTCATGGCCATCTATAATTGCAAGGGTGGCTGGGCTTTATAGTCTGTGTGCCAAGATGAGGAAGAAACAGGTTTTGACACCAGCTGCCCAATCTCTGTATAGAGGTGATGGGAGCTAGGTAGAAGAAGAGTAGAATTGAGGCATTTCATTGGAGAGGAAGAGAGACAGAGACAAAGAGACAGAGAAATTTAATATTTGACCTATTTCAGAAAAAAAGTAAAGTCATTGTCAATATGACACTTAAAGCTCCTATCCTAATTATAAATCATGTATCCAGAGAATTTTGTTGTTTATCGTGGCTTATGAGCATGCTCTAATTCCTTTTGAACCAAGCTAGTTCCAGAATCAGGGTAAACCTCACTGTGACCTGGTTCACTACATTTTGGGGAGTTTTTCTTCTCTCATCTCAGTTGGCAGGCCCATTGAAAAGGAATGATTGTGTGATCAACTGACAAGAAGGAAGTCAGTCTCATCTGTGTTTAATGGGGAAAAGCATCCAGCTGTGTCCCTCGTGAAGTCACTATGAGGACCTTCCTCTCAAGTTTGGTTAGTGAGCAGCAGCCACAGCACACCATAGCTTTACAGGCCACGTTTGAGCCCCAGAGCTGTTACTCTGCACTCTCACTGCTCAGATGTCTTCAGAGCCTCATATTGCTTCTCATCGCAAGATCCACACTCCTTAGCCTAACAGATAAGATTCTCATCTGACATTTGCCTGTGTTTCCAACTTTACGTCTTGCCAATTCCTTTGAGTTTTCCCTATGACTGAAAGCAGAGTTTCTCACACTGATATTCCACAGCAGATTTTTCTGGACGGCATTATCAGGTGTACTGTAGGCAGAAAGTACGGCATGAGCTAATACATTTGTAGAACACTATACTGCATACTATATTCCCTTTCAGGGGTATAGGCTCTGAGAAGCTCTGCAGTTTAGACACTTGTTTAATTTTCTTCATCCTGGAATTTACCAAACTCAATCCAACACAGAAAATGCATTGCGCAGACCACCTTGGCGTCCTTGGGTACACTGATACACAGAATTTCAAGTTGGAAGCTGCTGCTTCGATCTGTGTGGTCCAGTGTGATCGCCACTAGCCACGTGGAACCCTTGAGCGCTTGACGTGTGTCTCATGTTACATTTCTGTTGGACAGCAAGCGTTGCTCTAGGATTCCTTCTTAATTCTTCCCTGAATTCTATTTTAATTATTATTATACCTGTTTTAAACTATTGATGCTTGTTAATATATGAACCTATTTTTACCAATATATTTTAGTACTTTTTTTCTTGCAAGTGTCTTGTGATAAACTCTTTCTAGTGATAAACTCTAAATCTTTGCCTAAAAATGCCCTTATTTCAACATAATTCTTAAATGATAGTTTATCTAGTTATGGAAATATAGATCATTTTCTTCCAGTTGACTAGCCCTCTCTTAAAACTGCATCTAAGTAACTACTAACCCAATTATTGAACTATTTTATTAGATGACTATATTCATCATTTCAAGTACAATTTGGTTGTTTGCTTTAATCTGCTTGGTCCTTTTTCATGATCTTCATTCTTTTCTAACGCTTTAGCTGACTCCTTTTATGACTTTAATATTTTGGGTGTATTTATTTTACAAGCTCTTTTTGATATTTCTGTGATCAGAATTTCCTGAGAAGGTCTAATCTTCTATTCGCTTTGTCAGCTAACTTTTACCCAGGATGCATTGTTTTCTCATTTGATTTATAATTTGAGATTGTGAGCTCATGTTTGGTGAAGCTTAACCAGTTATATTATCTGATATGCCCTAGAATGAAGGTATATCCCCCATGAGATGTTTTGTGTTTGCTTCTGCCAAGCACCCAGTAGTATTTCTGGAAGTCACTGTAACATACATATTAGTTTATATTTGAACCCTGATCCTCTATATAGGGAGAGACCCATAGGTATGAATTTAAAGAGGAGGCTTTTTTCTTCACTTATCCTTATTGTCTTCCCTTATGATTGAGGAAGATTGTTTTTTCTGATCCAGTGTTTCACTGAGGGAAAAGCATTCTGCGGTCCCATTGTTAGAGACGGATTTCAGTTCCAACTCATGTCTCGAGCATCTGCCAAGCCTCGTTTTTTTGTCGTGTGAAAGCCAAACTTCTCAGTTACCTAGGGCCAACCCATTGGCAGCTCAGGTACCACCTCCTTTACCCCTGTCTAGTTTTTAGTTCTGGAAATTTTCCTCATGTTCCTACAATTGTAGCTATTTACAGCATCTCAAAGTATATGTTTCAGCAAGCATTTCTTAGGGTTTTATGAGAGGTGGGTTTACAGGCTAATTATTCTGCCATGTCACCATAAACTGACATTTAATACATGTTCAAGGAGTAAATGGATGAGTGAATGAAGTATAAAGATAATCTGGCAGAGAGAACAGAGCAAACAGGTAAGGAAGGCAGGAAAACACAGAGATGGTTGGTTATCATTCATTTTGTCTGGACAGATGCCATCCGACTTGGTAACCACTAGCTCTCCATGGCTGTTGGGCGCTTAAAATATGGATGGTGAATTAAGATATGCTTAAGGTATAAAATAAAAATAGATTCTGAAGACTTAGTATAAAAAGAACATAAAATATCTCAATTTTATGTTGATAATATATTGAAATGATATTTTGATCTATTTGGGTAAAATAAAACATTAAAATTAATGTCACCATTTTTTAATGTGGCTCCTAGAAAGTTTTAAATTTTATTTGTAGCTCTCATATTTCTGTTGGCCAGCATTAAAATGCATTGTAGGTATTGATAAATCCTGGTTGAGTAAAGGAAGGCACTTAGTACACTCATATTGTTTCTCATTATTCCTAAACTTGGTATATGATGAGTCCCACAGGTCTGCAGATCCTTCCCATACTAGATCTACGATGGATCAGATTTGTATAGTTCAGGTGGTGTGATATGAAATAATAGCGTTTTGTTCACTGCAGTATAGCAAAGTTAGATGGAAAGCAGTACGGCACACCTGTCTTTAGAAATAGCCTTCCATGTTTTTGCCACACTTTGTTGTAGAAAAGTTTTGACACAATATATAAGGAAAAGCATTTAAGAAAAGGAGTCTCAAAAATGCAATTACGAAAAAAACTTTCTCAATTTAATACTGTTTTATTTTTCCTCTAGCATTTTAGCCAATCTGCTCCCCTAAATCACCTTCCATTCATTCATCACTTGGGTGTACGGAATGTAAAGGAGGGTTCTAGAATGTGGGAAGCACAAAGCACATATTTCATTCTGGGATTTGGAAACTTACTTGCTTGGTCACTGAATGGTATTTTGCCTCTAGGTTGAGAAATGAGCTGTAACTGGTAAAGTCAGCCAACTAAACAAAAAGTTTCCAAAGGTATCATCTCACTCACATCTGTAAGTAGCCATGAAGCCAGTAATGTGACATTTGAAGGGTGTTTTGCTGTATTTTGTCTTTGTCACTCTATATATCTCATGATAGCCCCTCTAACAAAGTCCATATGTTTTTTCCCCCCTAAATGGTGGGGGAGGGGGGAGAAAAATCATGAAAGAGAATCATAAGCTAAGAGAGCTGAGGCTTCCAGAGAGGTGTTATTCCCCCAGCCTGCAGAACAAGCCCGGCACACAGGGATCATGAGCCTTGGTTCCAAGTTGATTTCAGCTAAGTATCCCCAGAGGCCATTTTTGCCTGTATAAAGAGGTCTTTCTTTCTCATTGCCCCTTATTCTATTAAATTGGCACCAGTGGCTTAGCCCATTGGCTGGGCCTCCAGTTGTGGTCACTGTCACTGCCGCCCCAGGATTCTGCTCAGATGAGGAACAGAGCATGCGTTGCAATGCAGATCCTCCTGTGTTCACCAGTTGCAGGGGAGTTAGAAAGCTGTGTGGCTCAGCTAAGGTCTCACGGTTTCCCTTTTGAGTCCTACTGCCACAAAAGTATATTTGATTTACAGTTTTTCTGTAGGTGGAGTACAGGTTTTGGGCCCCAGAGAGAGATGGGCTGTGTCCTGGGGTGTTACTGACAAACTGATCCCCACCTGGTGGGCTTTTACCTGTAACAGTGGGACACATCTGTTCCCCTGAGGATCTGTGTTGTGTGAGACAGGCATATGGACCAAATGATTAAAGCATTTGGAAATGGAAAGCACGGCCATCTTTGAAGTAGAATTATCTGTAACTTTTATCAGATGTCCTCCTGATTCCATCCATATGTTTAATGTTCTAATTCGCAGGCAAGAAATTGTCCATTTACCTCTGTTAGCCAGAGGAACAAAAGGTTCCAAATGCCAGGTAGAGGGCCATATTTTCTGACTGTACCTCTTTTCCTCCATGACCTCTTGACCCCAAGTTTCTGATGCCGCCCAGCATCGTTCGTGAGCAAAGTAGCTGTGCTTTGCCCGAGCAGAGTGGAACAGCCAAGCTAAGGAGGATGGGAAAGTGTTTACCTGTTCAGCACAGCTTCACCACAGTGTGTGTTTATTTTCAGGGCCTGGTCTAGCCAGGATCTCATCCTCAGCTTCCCAGGGCCTTTACTCGAGAATCTAATTAAATGTAACAGCTTAGCTCACAAAGAACTACTGAAAAAAAAAATCATGAAATGATGTGCTCTAGCTTTAACCTGACTGTAATTGGCCAGCTGAGCTGATTAAGTAGGAAAGTGTGGTTGGCCGAGGTTCATAGGGTTTGCCATATTCTCCTGTTTAGAAAAATTGGGGTCAAGACACGCACAACCTTATCATCTACTGCCTTTTTGTGTGGTTTTACCGTAGAATATGGAGTTGCATCACATGTGCATATAAATTACCCAAATGAAACTTACTTCCTGGGGAGTGGGAGGGAGGCAAGAAGAGAAAAATATCTTTAAATATTCCCACGGACCGCAGTCAGTGAAAGTACACCACGTACAATGGGGCAGTCAAGCCTAACGCATTGAAACCTGCAAAAGGTATGTACAAAATAGTTTAAGGAATTTTCTTGCCATTGGCCAATAAAAAAAAATAAAAACAAACCAATGAGCCAAAAAAAAAAAACATCTCCAGTAGCCAAGGAGATGAGAGTGCTTTGTGGATGAACGAGCAGAATAATGAAGAGTCTAGAGAAGTGCTATGTATCAATGAGTTCAAGGGAGTGACAGTCGCCAAGCAGGCGGTCTGATCTGCTCCAGCCAGCCATTTATATAGTACCTTCTGGGTGATTGAGGGAGGTTGCCAGGCTAATTTTGCCTTACAAGCTGAATTTAGAGCGAGCTAAACATAAGATGCTAAACTATTCAGTTTACGTATTAAAGCTCTCTGTCAACTTGGGAGGGTCCATCAAAAGACCAAAGCAATAACCTTGCTTCTGGAACTTTCCATGATTTAAATACCTGTAGTTCAGAAAACCATTTGAATTGATTAGCATTAAAGACACGTGAAAGAAACATTTGCTCTTCCCAGACATGGAAATGTAGAAAGGTTTTCATATGCATTTTCCAGATGGCAGATATCTAAATCTCAGTTTAGTTCTTAAACATATGCTGGGGAATTTGGCAGTGGGGCGTGGGAGAGACGATGGTAATGATTATGAAAATTTAGCACGTATTTCTAATCCTGAACATAACTCACTTGAGAAGTCACTTTAGAACACTATACCTTGTTCTCAGATTTTCTTACAATAAAATTTGCACTAAAATGAAAGCAATCCGATTGTTGATTTTCTTCATCTAATAAGAACTAAATATAGTCTTTCATTCAGACTCTTACGGAGCATGACAGTGATATTTTTAAAAATCTCTTTCATACCCAGAGACATGAGTTTCAAATCAATTATAAAAGAATTAGAAATGAATACCTAAAATTATTTTCTTGATGATTATAGGGTATTTTACATTCGACGTGGATCTTTTCATTCTAGACCATTGATTTTTATTTACATTTGGGATCCATGAGTTTCTATCTTTTTGTAAATAAGATTCAAGTGTTAATTGGGTCTATACAGAGCCAGAAATTATGTTTCAGGAAATCCTAAACTCATTTTATTCATTACAGTGCATTTCTTTCAACAGCCTTTGGATAAAGTTCCTTTTTTATATATATTTCTCTGTTGTCAGGTTGCCATCAAAGGATTTTTTTTGTGACTCTACACATAGATAGGAGGAAAAATCCAGTTGCTGTCTAACTAGGAAGCCCCTAGGAAGAAGACCTGTGCCATATTTCAGTGAATGTATTACCTTTCTTACTTTATTTCTTTGCAGAAAATATGGGGTCAGTACTTTTAATGGCAATTTTAATTTTCCTTCTTCTAAGAAAAATATATATCCAGTTGTTTATCCATTTCCACTGAGGTTGCTTTTATGTCCTGGCTATTATAGATAACGCTGCAGTGAACATAAGGGTGCATCTGTCTTTTTGCATTAGTGTTTTGGATGTCTTTGGATAAATATCTAGAAGGAGAATTGCCAGGTCATCAGATAGTTCTACTTTCAATTGTTTAAGGAACCTCCAAACTATTTTCCATAGTGGCTGCGGCAATTTACATTTCCAGCAACGGTGCATGAGGGTTCCCTCTTCTCTGCATCCTAGCCGACACTTGTTGTTTGTTGATTTATAGATGATAGCCATTCTGACAGGTGTGAGATGATATCTCATTGTGGTTTTAATTTGCATTTGTCTCCTGGGTGACCTTGAGCATCCTTTCATATGTCTGTTGGCCGTCTGTATGTCCTCTTTGGAGAAATGTCTGTTCAGGTCCTCTGCCCCTTTTTCACTATATTTGGGTATTAACCCCTTATTAGAGGTGTAATTTGTGACTATCTTCTCCCAGTTGGCAGGTTGTCTTTCATTTTGTTGATGGTTTCTTTGCTGTGTGGAGCTTTTTAGTTGGATGGAGTCCCGTTTGTTTCTTTTGTTTCTCGTGTTGCCTTTGCCCATAGAGACATATCCAGAAAGACGTCGCTAAGACTAATGCTAAAGAGTTTACAGCCTGTGTGTTATCCAAGTCTGTGTCACACAATGACAAGATGACAGAGCTAAAATGGGAATCAAGTCTATTTGACTTCAGAGCTTATTTTTGAGTTATTTAGGCATGTTGTCTAGACTGGGATACTATATTATAGCTTTTGTGTTTCTGATGTTCTAACGTCTGTGTTTCTGAGGGAAGGGCAGACTCTCTGAGGAGCAGAATATGGGGTGGGGGTAGGCCTCTCAGCTTAATTGCCAGGGAAGAGAGTTTCTGCTGAGACTTCACTAACGACAGCCTATGCTCCAATCATCATGGGTCATTACAGCATGGTTTTAAAGGAGATCCACAGTTTTCTCTTTTTCTTTTAAATTAATCTGAATTAAGTAGAAATGGCACCAAGTCTGTGGCTTTCAGAATTCTGGTGGGGAAAAAAAGTTTAAGTAAAATTGTTTGTTCTCTGGTAACTATTTATATTTTAGTTTTATCACAAATTTTTTAAAGTTTAAGGTTTTTCATTGTGGGAGAGAAAAGATCAACACTACAACTTTGCTTAGTACTATAATATTGGTGATTAGGAATGCCAGTAGGTCACATAAATAAGAGTTTAAGAATACCCTGAGATAAAATGTGCCATCATTAATACATTAATACATATTATTTAAGTAGCTTCGGCATGTGCTTAGGCCCAAGCAAAGCTCCGCATACTTTAGGAATCCTTGTTTGGGTCTTCTTTGAGCCATATCCTTCCCCACAATGCAAGGAAGGGCCCACACGGACCTACACCCTCCCTCCCTTGGAGACCAGGCTACAGTGCCCTGGGCCCCAGAGTTCCACTTTCAGGGTCTCAGCAGCCATTTTCCCTAGGTCCATCTTCTGGAGGGTAGATCATACTGTCTCTGTGCACCTCAGGGCCCAAAGGATAGCTCTTTGTGGGCAGGTATGGCTGGAACTTGAACATATGGGTCGAGTTGTCCATATCTGCTCAGAAAGTTCCTCAAGATCAAGGACAGCTGGGGCTGGGAAAAAAAGAGAACGGCCTCTGCCACCACTGGATCGTGCTGGGACTATGAGAGCCCAGGAATTCTAAATCTGAACCTGGCTTCCAGGTCTTTATGAAGGTGGGAGGATTGAACATATTTTGTTTGGCGGTTCCTCACCTTAATGTATACCTTGTAAACATTTACACATTCGGTATGGGGCCCTATTTGTACTCTTGCCTCAGGACCTGCAAGTGAGTGGCCTGAGATACATAAATTCTTTCACCGAAGTGCTTCAGAGATTTTTGTAAATAAGAATGAGAAATAAAGCCTTTAGCACAAATTGACCTTTGGAATCAATCTGAGTAAATTAAAATTCTAGGATTAAAATCCCAAGGCTTTCCAGCCATAAACTCAAGACTCAGCCCCATATATGAAAATCCAATTCTGTTCTAAAAATGAAAATATCTTAATATCTCCTAAGGCAGTTACGGCTTTTGAAATCCTATTTGGGAAAAAATCTCCATCAACTTTACATTTTTATAACAAAGGCAGACTTTACCCCCAACGACTTGTTACAGTCAGCTTAAGTGTTTTTATACTGGTGTTCAGGCCACTTTCCGGGATCTTAGCACAACTGCTCACTGTCTTGCTCTTAGATCACTAAGGAACTGTCTATCCATGGAGGTCAGCCATTTTTTTTAAGAGCAATTCCAAATGCCACGCTTCTGGGAAAGCAAACACATCAGTAACATCATCAGTCGGGGTACCTAGCAGTCTCCTCCCCTGATTCAGTTTGATACGGTGAAACCAACATCTATTGACCATGTAAGTGCCGAGCGCCAAGCAAAGATCTACAGACACTCAAGTGAGCAGAGATTTCCACCTTCGGGATGCTCCAGCCTGAAGGCACAAACACCAACAGTACAATCCATAATCAGAGCCAAATATAGTGAGAATTCAAAAAAAAAAAAAAAAAGATTAATATAAAATATAGGAAGGGAGGGAGAAGGATTGAAGGTCTGTCTGAATTAATATTTCCTTCCTCTTTGTCTGGAAAAAAATTTCATGGAAGAGGTGCACCTTGACCTAGGTAGGCATTGAAAGATGGTTAGGATTACAATAGGTAGGAAATAACAATAGCTAACATTTATCAAGCCCCTACTAGTTGCCAGGCATGGTCCCTATGTGGATTATATCACTGAGTCCTCCTAGCACAACAGCCCTGTGAGGTGGGTAAGTACTGTTGATTCCTTCCCCGGGTTGCCGATGAAAATAATAAATTACATGCAAACATGCTAATCATTTTGTCCACATGAGACTCGTATAGTTAAGTAACTCGTCCGGAGTCACAGAGCCAGGAAGGTAGAGTTGGAATGTGACAGCAAGCAGTCTGACTCTAGAACTCGTTGCTTTAAACCAGACACTACAGAGAGAAAGATATTCCACAGAGAGGGGGAAGGGTGTCCTGGACATGGAGAAGCATGAAAGATTGAGGGAGATCACCATGTGAAGTATCAACAAGTGTTTAGCTTTGGTAGCTGTTGTCAAATATTTTTCCAAAGTGATCGGATCAGTTTGTATCATACTGGCCACACAAAAAAGTTCCAGTTCTTCCACATGCTTGACAGTGTTTGCTATTATCAGGTGTTTTTATTTTTTTCTTTTATAAATTTCAGCCATTTTTGTTGAATATGGAGTGCTGTCCTAGTTTAGTTTTAATTTCTCCCTGATCAATGATGATGATTCTCTCAAAATTGGTCTATATTGTAAAACCCAACTAAAACCCAAAACAGGTCATGCACTTGTGAAAATGTGTGCGTAAATTTATAAGCTAATGTTTACCTTATATGAAAATGCAAAGGGATCAGGATACCCAAGGCAATACTCAAGAAGAACAAAGTAGGGGACTTACACCAGCAGATATCAAGACAAATAAGAATGTGACAGTAAATGACAGTGTGGCATTGGTGCAGGGGTAGACAGAACAGTGACCGAGCAAAGAGAGTGCAGAATAAGACCAAAACGTATAGGATCATTTATAATTTGCAATACAGAGGAGAAGGGGTGGTCTTTTAAATAAATGGTGCTAGATCAATTAGCTCTCCAAGTGGAAGAAAAAGATCTTTGAACCCCACTTCACACCCTATAAAAAATTTTAAGATAGATCTAAATGTGAGAGCTAAAACAATCAAACTTTTAGAAGAAAGCATAGGTGAATATCTTTATAACTTTGAGATAAGCTAAAAAAAAGAGGTTTCCTAACTAGGAAATAAAAAAGCACTACCGTAAAAGGGATGAGAAACTGGACTTCATTATGTTAACAATGTATGTTCGTTAAAAGACTCCATAAAGACCGTGAAAAGACAGCCACTGAGCAGAAGATACTTGCAATCTGTAGATCCAATAAAAAAGACCTATGTTTAGAATAAAGACCTCCTTTCAGACATTAAGGAAAAGACGGCCAACATAATTTTTAAAAATCGTATGTATGAAGTAGGATAACGAATTTTCAAAAATCACTTGAAATGATGCCAATAGAATTTTCAAAATATATGTTAAAATTCACTTGTTTACTTATGTACTAATCCAAGGATTTGAAGCTCCAAGTCAGATGACTACAGAGTCTATTGGTCTTGTAATAGGAGTGCCTACCTAGCGAATGCGAATCTTTCAGTGCACCTCGAATCCCGCCGTGATTGCCGAGCTCTGCCGGCATGCGTGTTGGAGGACTGACTGCAGCTGCATCATCACGCGGTCCTCACTCACCAGCATCACTGCTTAGGGTTTCCACTTCCCTTGGAGCCTACACTCCCTTCCCTTGGGCAAATGTAAAGGTACTTATGCTCTCGAAAGTGTGAAGAATCCTTCTTTCAGGGATGCCAGCTGTTCGGAGGTAGGAATGGAGATGGTGATGATATGTCTGGGATCAGCCACATGTATACACAGATGTATGTGTGCACGTGCACACACGCACACGCGTGCGCACCCACATACACACACACACACCCTCCATAAAAACCTGAAGGCTCTGAAATACCCAGAATCCAACCTCGTAAATACCAAGATGGCAATGTGTCCCTTTTGGTTCACGTATACAGAGACCTCTGTGACATAAAACAAGAGTTGTGATTGATCCAGTGTACAATCCACAATTACATGGTATAGTCTAGGACTTCAGCAGTGGAAATCTTTTACCCCGCCCTCCACCCCATTCTTCCCAAATTAATCATTAAACACCTACTACATGCAAGGCTTTGTGTTACAAAATGGGGCTACATGGTGATAGAATGCTGTTTTCTCTTTAATAATGCAAGGAATTCCCAGTCTTAAGTGGCTCTCTTGAAGGCAAAGTGGTATATTAGAAAGAAGATGGAGTATGGAGCTAGCCAAGACTGAGTTTGTACAAAACCTACTAAAACTGATCAAATCGAGCCTCTGGCTGCTTAACGGTAGGGTGTTCTCACACCCCCACCCGAGTTTTAGCTCGCATTGCCCTTTCTAATCTCTAGATGGAAACACGTTGACTCCACAGGCATATATGCAGTTATTCTTGAAGCTCAATCCAAAAGTCCATGGGACGGTCACTCGACAGGAAGGCGGGGGAGTGTGAAATGGGCAGACTGCAGTGAACATCCATTCGTTTATGTAACTCATTACGCACGCCGAGGGGTGGGAATCTTATCCGCATTTGAATCTGCCTTTGGTCCAATAAAAACTTTAGGTCTTTACCTGGTGAAGTAGTTGGGGATTCTAATCTAACATTCAGTCTTATTCTTAAAAATAAGGAAATGTAAATACATGAGGAATCCTTGAGACTGCCTTTCCAGCACCAAAGATCGGAAGCACCAAGGCTGCCGACAGTCAACTGCAACATGAAAAAATGTGTATGTGACTGTAGAGCTGGCAGACGTCTTGTAGGTTGTCTATGTAGTCCACGTGCCTTATGTTAGAGGAAGAACATGAGTTTCAGACACGTTTACATTTAAGCCAAAATCATATGTTAAATAGGGTGCATTTTAAGTAAGGGCAGACTCAAGACATGGACCTAGGTCCCCCAGATCTCTGCCTTCCACTTTCCGGGAGGAGCGTTTTCTGAGGGGCCTTACAGAATCCCCCCACCCCATTCCCCCACATGGACACAATTAACGTTCAATAAACCTGTTATGTTGAAGCATGGGTGAACCCAGGCTGCCTTCCAGCTCTGTGTGTGTTTCAGGTACGTGGATATGAATCAGTGTGCCGTCCAGGAGACAGTCTATAAGAGAGGAAGTGGTGATTGATTAGTGCCTCAATTCCCTTCTAATCTTTGGAAATGAATATTTTACATTGAACACTAAAAATTCATAAAACGCAGAAGTAGCAAAGGTTGGAAACTTTGAAATGCCTTTTAGGAGCTAGCTTAGATCGTAGAACTCTTTTTCCCATTAAGAATTAACTTTCTCAGACACCAGTTTTCTTATAAACATCTATATTTAAGACTAACACTATTTTCGATATAGTACTCATGTACTCATACATTTTGCTTTAAAGGAAGAACTGTCTAAATGTGATTTGTTCACCTGTTTTCTCTCATGTGCAATTCTGAAACTTAAACATGTAGACATAAGACAACTGGAAAAAACGAAGATGTCTTAATCTTCAAAGCACTTCTTAATATTTAGGAATAATAGGTTAGTTAAGTAGATGGCCGGGTGTGAATGAGCATCAGCTGGGAATTTTGAACCCATGCTTTGTCAACATATACCTCTTTGTCTCTGGGAAGGACATAAACGAAGATGTCTTAATCTTCAAAGCACTTCTTAATAGTTAGGAATAATAGGTTAGTTAAGTAGATGGCCGGTGTGAATGAGCATCAGCTGGGGATTTTGAACCCATGCTCTGTCAACATATACCTCTTTGTCTCTGGGAAAGACATATGATTGTGGTAGAGCTACAGCCTCAAATTTTCAATTGTCAAATAAAACAAACACGCATCCACCGCCTGATCAACGATGTCCAGTCCAATCACGTATCAGTGAAAGGATTCAGTATAAAGGAACTTGACATTTGTCCACAGCTCCTTGTTGCCAGTTGTCACGCTACCAAGGATCATTCTTGGTCAGTTTCTATTGTCGCCACACAGAAGGGAGGGTTTAATTAGTTTATAGGAGCCCACAACACTTGTAGCTAATCAGCCAGAGACAAAAGAAAAATGCTCACAAAATGAGGAAACATATGTATGTCTCATTCCTCCTTTTCATTCTAGTTCTTAAAAATAGAAAGTCGAATTTTAGCAGATCCCAGGAACAAAGTACCGTTAGAAAAAAATAACTCTCTTTACTCCAGATATTTAAGATGTAACCAAAGTGAAATGTGTCCCTCTGCCACGGTGCATGATGTACTCAAGTTACAAATTGATTGTGCTTTTACAAATTGATTGTGAAATTAATTGGTAAGGTGGGTTGGTTGACATCCATTGTAGTATAGCCACATTTCTCATAGGTTTCATCTGCCATTGGGAACAATTTTCCAGTATCGACATTTTGCACAGTGCTGAGGCTCTCATACCACCTTAGAGAAGCCTAATTCTCCTGGAATTCTAGAACCTGGAAAACTTCTTCCTGCCTCGCCGGTGCAATTGCGGCATTGCTCATGCCTGCTTTGCCTCCTGTCTCTCAGGCGCTGCTTCTCTGACTTTTACAAATTCTCTCTCCTTTGCTCAGCACAAAATGGGGGATTTTTCAGCGCCGCCCTTTCTGCTCTCTATGTGCCATCTGCCTGTCCAACCATGTCCACATCTGCGCTTCAAGTACCATCTACAGTCTGATAGCTGCTGAATTTATGTCTCCCCTCCTGGACTTCTCCACCGATCCATCCACAATATCTCTATTTGGAATTCTCAAAGTCACCTCGGACTCAGCATGTCCAAAAACATGTTTTCTGTCCCAAATTTAGATTTCTTCCATGCCTCTCCCCCGCCTCTCCACCCCAACGTAAAGACTGGCTCCACCACCCGCCCAGGTACCTAGGTCAGAAATCTTAGGTTCATTCTTGGCACCAACCCCTTCTCATCGCTCAGGTCACTGCAAGTCCTGTCGGCTGCAGCTCACGTTCTACCCATTTCTCTCCAATTCTTTGAACGTTCATTGTTCTTCCTTGCCACAGGGCCTTTGCCCGTGCACTTGGTTGGAACAAAAATCCCTCACCTGAGCTTGTATTTTATTTTATTTTATTTTTAAGTTTATTTAAATTAGTTTCAAGCATACAGTACATTGGTTAGACGTCTGTATAGTTCATAAAACGATCCCCCCCAATTGCTTCCTCCCCCCTCTGGCTCTCCACTTAGCCGTCATATTAATGCTAACTGCATATTTTAAAAAAGGAAATTATCTGCTGCAGTCACTGATAGATTGATTCACTCGGGCCTGCAGGGAGAAGAGTAGAGAGAAGAGTTTTGAAGCTCTTACGTTAAATACCAGGGAGAGAGCGATTTCCGGTGACAGCCGGGATTAATTGCTATATTGCGAAGGCAATAACGTTTGAAGTCCATATGTCTCAAGGACGACATCTTAAAATTGTCTAGCAATCACAATTCTGGGGTTACAAAATACAAAAAAAAATAAAAAAGAGTTATTGCAAGACAGAATTGATGACACAGGCCCATGATCAGAATCCGGTCTCCATACTCACCTGGGTCTGCCACCTCTTACCTTATGAGAGGATTCTCACTAACAACTGCCTTTAAGCAGGTTTTCAGACATAATTCTATGAGCCACATCTGAACAAGATCATGTGGAAAATGACAGACATGACTTTAACTTTCAAGGGGTTAGGATTTCCTGCCTCTTCATCTCTCTGCTCCCACCCCCACCTCTGCTGAGGAATCTCCCCCTCGTTCTTCAGAGTTCAGCCTCGGTGTCAGCCCTCCAGAAAACCCTTTCTGGCTCCCAGCCCTGTGCCAGGCGCCTCTGTAGAACATCCCCAGAGAATCTCATTCCTTCCGTCCTTGACAGTTATCTCAGTCTGCGATTGTACTCTAATTGGTAGAGATTTTTTAAATTAATATCTGTCTTTTTTACTAAACGTTAAGCCCCATGGAAGTAAAGGATGTGTATTTTTTGGTTTTTTTTTTCCCTCGCCATCATTAAAGCCCCAGAGCCCAGCATGGCACATTGTAAATGCTCAGTAGATACCGAGTGCTATTGAATGAATGCAGCAGGTATGGCGTGTCTTTGAGCAACTGAATTCGGCATCTTCACTGGTTTCTGGACTGAATTCAGCATCTTCCCTGGTTTCTGGTATACAGCCCCACACCTTCCACTCACTGGAAGAACCGTCCCACCTCCCACCTTGGCAGGCTTCTCCTGTCTGTAGGCACTTCTGAGATCTAAGCAGCTACTGGTATTCTGATGGCCTATTAAATCGAGGGCTCACTCACAGCTAGGGCTGAGGAAGGAGAAAGGTGAGCGTGAAGAAAGACCTGGAAGGGGAAGGGAATTTTAGTGGGGCTAAAATCCTTAGCTGCGGAGGCTGCATCATTTCCCGGGAAACCGCATCAGATCACTTTCCTTTCCAAATGCTCTAGGGCCTGAACCGTCCCTTTGCTTCCGTCACCTGCTGTCCTCACCGGGACTCTGCTCTCTGGTGAATGAAAAAAAAAATATCCATTCTTGCAGCAGTGCCCTCTTTCCTGTGTGGCCAGCAGAGGCACGCGTGACCCCTGCACTTGGATTTGGGGGCTTGTGGGGAGAACAGACAGGGCTGAGTGACTTGCGGGGATCGGCACGTGGCAAATGTTACTGAAGTAGAAAAAGGCCATGGGAAAGGTAAGAGAACAAGAGAGGATGAGCCATTTGCCTTCTTTCTGTCACACCCTGTGCCATCAGTCCCCTCAGCTGGCTTCAGCAAACAGTTCGTTCTAATAGCTTACAGAGGTCGTAGTTCAGTCCAGCACCAACGTGTGTGGGGCGGGGGAATGGGGGACACTGCCCAGGTCCCGCTCCAAAGCCTCCTGACAGAGTTATACCATATGGTGCATGGAATTTTCTGTGGTATAAATTAGTTCTGAATGCTAACACCCACTGTAGTACTATTTTATGTGACCTTTTTTCTCCTTGCTTAAATATTCCCATGGCCCTTTCTTCCTTTGCTTCTCAAAATTCCTTGACTAATTGTTTGTTTGTTTGTTTTAACTTCTCCTATTTGGCCCAATAAGTGTAATTTTGTGTCAGCTCAATAAATATATCTCTATCAGGGTAGAAAGAGAATCCGAGTCTCCAAAATGACTGACAGTCCCTGTAGAGTAAGGGTGGTAACCTTGACACTGAAAGAACGACTTAGTTCATTCTTTCAGTAAATACCTTTTAAGCACCTACCATGTGTCAGGCAGTGCTGTCGGCATTGGGTATATGGTGGTGAATACTAGAGGCAATGTTCTTTCCCTTTTGGAATTTCGAGAGCCCTCCTCAAAGAGCTTAAAAAGACGTAACAGGAAGAGCTCTTTGAAACAATCGAAGCTGACTTTCTCATTGAGAAAATGGTCGCTCAGTGAGGGAAGGTGAGTTGCCCAGGTGGCAGAGCTGCAACTAGACCCCAGGTCTCTTCGCCCAGCTTTCCTGCTGCGACTCTGCACCTCTGCACCACACCTGGCTTGGTTAATAAACTGCCAGCCCTGCTCGATTCGTCATCATACCACTTGGTGCACCTAGCAGTCCTGCTTAAAAGGTCTAGCAGTTTGTTGGTGGGATCAGGCCAAGCAGCATGATTTTCAGTGCAAGCCCAGAGAGGAGACACACGTTGAATAAGTCAGGGGAAGCGTTCCACAAGACAGAAAGAGTGGGCGTTTATGTAACCACATCGTTTTGACCCCGGCTCTTAATCATTCAGTGTGGGATAGCTTAAGAGAGTGAGAGGAAGGAGGTGGGGGAGGGAGATGGATTAAGAGCTGACGTCATAGGTCTGTTCTTAGAATGAGAGGCTGTTGACAGAACTATGATCTGAGTCAGATAGCCTGTCCTGGTGTGAGCTTAATGCAGTACAGGAAAGGCTTTGTCTGCGTGCAGCTTTAACAATAAACAAGTTCGAGGAAAACCCTGGTAGAAAGCATTCTTGAACCTCAAAATTATAACCGTTCAATTCATGCTGTATAATGCTTTCGCTGTAGAATAATCTGTAATACAATTACTTGCTTTCTCTAAGCAGAACTGAGATATTGCATTTTCCCAAATTAAAGTGGGAACTCCTACCGCAAAATGATTTCAGGTGATATCTGAATCAATATTATAGATAGAAACATAAATAGACATATAGATATATACACATACATAGCAATCACATTAACTCCATTATTTCATAAATGTGATTTATTACTATCGAAATTAAATGAATTTAAAGAAAATGAAGTATATGTTTTATTGTGAACTATTTAAAATTCTTTTTGAGAATAAGCATGTATAAATTATTTAATAAAATTCAAATAGATTTCACTTATTATCTTTAGAATTTTGAATCATGCTTTTAAAAAGTCCTGATTTTTTGAGGTCTTTTCAATAAGAAAAGTATTCTCTTTAATTACTATAACTCTACTCCCTCCATTAAAGGTATTTAATCCTTTGCCTCATTTAATACAAATACCTATTCAATTATTTTGGATATTGCTCTCACCTGGGAGTCAGAAAATGTATTCTGTAAAGAGCAGAAAAAGAATTGATGGAAGATTATTTTTTTAAAAACTGTCATTAAATTTGGTTGTATTTATAATTCTCCTAGGAGATTATCTAAACTAATCCTTTCACTTTGTTTCACAATTAGGAATAGAAAATACAAATCTCCTCTGAATAATCGAAACTGTAAAGAGGAGAGAAGGGAGAAGGTCAGTGAAAAGGGAGTATTACAAGAATTGGCAAGAATTGGAGAAATATGAGAAGGCTAGAAAATGGTCAAAGAGAGAAGTATAAATAAAACAATATCAAAAGAAAAGAGACAGATATTCAGAGAGATAGGCTTTGATAGAGTCGCACGGAATTTTATTTTGGGTGATTTTGAGTGATTTATAATTAGACTTTTAAAGATAGGTTACGTTTTACAACCATAGGCATAATGGGAATAATCTCTTGAAAGTTTTCCATAAACCTGATCGAGTTTAGACAGGGGAAATATCTGGCCTATATCTTAATGGGTTAAGTCTGAGCATCTCAAACATTTTTCCAACATAATTATTCAATTATGAGTTAAGTCAGACTAATTTATTTAATTTCTTTTCTGTGTAGCAATTTTCAAAAGGCCACAGATAAATTAGTACTGAATGAATCATTCTGGTAGTTATTATAACATAAGATTTGTAAAACAGCTGAAAAGGTTTCATATTGTTATGCTTATTTATACTTGGTACCATTTGTAATTCTGGCAGGTTGAAATAACTTTTGAATAAGGATATCTATTTCCAGGGATTAACATTTATGAAACCTCCCAAACAAAATCCATGTTGAAATATAATGTTTTAGGTAACGACTCATTTGGGCTGTGAGAAGGCAAATTTTGAACAAACCCTAAGTGTGTGCCAAGAACAAAGTCAAAAGTTTTAAATCAGTGTAGGCGATTATATTTATCTTGAAGTTACTATACTTTTCAACATCCTCTGATTTGTTCATGAAAACTATATTGTGTTTATTTTCAATATTCTGGAAAGAGTTAGTCTACCACCTGTATGGCAATTCGATGTTGCTCGAAATCGAATATATTTGTTGGTAAACTAGTATGTCTTGCGTACTTACAGTAGGTAACAAGTATTCAAGGGGTAAACTGCTCTTGCATCCAGAATTCTGGAGACTTTCCAGGATTAAAAGCTATAACCAGGAATCTTCCTCATATATACTAGCCCAAGGAATCTAGAATGTATGTACAAAATTCATACTTAAGTATCTTCTTGTTCTTGTTGTTAAACTATTCGAGTGGATAAAATTTTACCACACATTCAGAACTATCTACTAGGAGAAATGAATTTCTCTAATCTGATTCCTTGAAGAGGCCTGCTTGTATTCCTAAACCCATTTTCAAGTCCATTTCAGCTCCTCATCTGATAAAGCTCTTTCTTCAGCTTGGCTAGGGATGAACATGATGTAATAGGGTCCTGTCTCGTGTTCAGGATGAGTTCAGTAATCTGAAAATGTTGCCTACAAACCTGGGTTATATTTTTTCTTGAAACCACAGGCGTGAGTGTTGGTAACAAACAGCATCGCCATTCCCCTGACCTCAATGTCAATAAAGAAATCATCCTGTGCCTGAACCCTAAGGCCATCTCTTCCTAGGTGTTGCTGTGTCACGTGTACCCTCAATAACAAGAATTCAAACGACCAAAGTAAAAAAGCATCAGCGCTTCAATATTGCTGGCTGGATATTGCAGGATTTCCAATATTTCTGTTTCATTATGAGGTGATGCCAAGTTTCAACCACAAGTGTATTCCTGGGTCTTTCTCTGTCAAGCGTTGGCTAAGCCCATCTGCAGTCACTTCCCTCTTTGGTATGAATGAAACCTGAGCAATGTGTGTTTCATTCGTTGGCTTAACAGCTCTCTTGCTACGCCAGGAACAAGAATTGTCATAGTTTTGTCTGTTTGAGAGCTCAAGTACCTCTTCACTGCCTTGTTTGGAGTGTCAGGGTTTCCGCAAGGTGGATTTTCCGAGTTGGACATGTTCTGCCTCCCCTATCCAGGGAAGGCTGGCGAAACTCAGAGTGAGGCAGCTTCTGTGTCCATGGCAGCAGAGGCAGCAGCCGGCTTCATGAGGCTCTGAGACCTGAATAGATCTGTTCTCGCTGCCTGGGAACTCCTAGGTTACAGGCTGCTATTTATCTTTCACAAATATGCAACGGCACTTATTTTTGAATAAGAACTTGACTCTTGGCAGTGGCACATTTTGCTGTTTGTATGTCATAGATCCTTGTACCCACAAGCTGGAAGGAACTTAGAGACTCTTCAGAAAATACTACAGAGGCTGACAGTTCAAGGTCACAGTCAGGGGGCAGCCCAGGAACCAGGACCCTGGGCTGCACACGCATACTCTCGCTGCTTTACCTGGGGTGGCGTAATTGTGTCCAGCAGCACTCCTGTGCAGGCCAGGCATCGCAGCTACCACGTGAACCCAGCTTACACTGGCTCGGGGACTGCCACCTCCATAAAAGTTCATGATGGTTCCCATCTGAGTTTGCTGGAGCTGCCACAACAAAATACCACAGATTGGGAAGCTTAAACAACAGAGTTTTATCTTCCCACAGTTTTGGAGGCTGGGAGCCCAAGATCGAGGTGCCAGTAGGCTTGGTTTCCGGTGAGGACTCTCCCCGGCTTGTAGATGGTTGCCTCACACGGTGGAGAGAGAGAGAGAGAAAGCTCGGCTGTATCTTCCTCCTCTTGTAAGGACACCAGCCCTATTGGATCAGGGCCCCACCCTTATGACCTCATTTAACCTTAATTACCTTTTTACGAGCTTTGTCTCCACATACAGTCACACTGGGGTAAGGGCTTCAGCATATGAATTTGCGGGGTGGGAGGGGACACACCTGAATCCATAAAAGTCTCCAACCGTTAAATAAAGTCCACGGAGAACTGGACTGGACTCTACGTTGGACAACTTTATTTTGCATTATCTACCTGGAAGCAATTTCAGTTAGAGGTTCTACAGGGAACATTGTTTATCAGGGCTTTCTACGCTGAAGTCAGTGTGCGCAAAATTATGTAGTCTTTAAAAGCACTGGGCCACCAGGTGGTACTTTTAAAGTAATTTTTGAATAGGTCGTACATGACTATGATACAGAATCCAAAAGGGTATATACAGTGAAATGGACAGCTCCCTCTCACACCTCTACCCTACTATGTTTCTTTGGTGTGAGCGACCTGTGCATTGACCAGCAGTTGTACACAGTCTTCCTTTCTCTTTTTGCACAAATGGGAGCACTGCACGCACAGTTCTATGTTTTACTTATTTCACTTAAACAATAAGTCTTAACAAGTATTCAAAGTCAGTGCATACAGAGCCTATTATATACTTTACATTCTGTAAACTCTGCAACATATTTCAGTGTGCATATACAATTTTCTCACCAATCTCCTATTGATAGTTTCTTAGATTGTATTTCTAGATTTTAAATTATGTTTCTATCAAACTGGGTGGCTGCAAATATCTTCATAAATATTATTCACATTTATACGTACATATACTTCTGTAGGATCAGCTCCTAAAAGCAGAAGTGCTGTGTCAAAAGGTATGTACATTTTATGTTTTGGTCGATATTACCATTTTGTTCCCCATCATGGTTTGCAGAAGAGGGTTTTAAATGGATCTGAAATGTGACACTTCCCTGGAAGTAGGAAAACTGCAGATTTACTTCCCACTATCTTTGTGTATTGGCTCATGACCCAGTCATGTTCTGGAATGTTCTCCCAGTTCCTTTCTGCCTCATTTATCCCCAGCTCAAACTCTTCTCCTCCATGACTGTTTTTCTCATTTTTATTCTTGGTCTGTACCACACAGTGAACATTTAGTACATGGCTGAGGAAATCTGACTCCGAGACTTCCGAACACTTTGCTAAATACATTTTTTTCTCTTGAAATATTTCTTATGTGTATATCATATTTCTAACTATATTCCCTAACTAGAAACCAAAATCTACCTTGCTTCTATAATGGTAGTATATATTTTTATAACATTGAATGGGATAAGAAATAACTGCTACATTCATATTTTATTCTTTCATCAACCTTTGAAGTAGCTAGAGCAAAGATAATAATAAATTCTCTTACATTTGGAGGTGGGGTAAAAAAATAAATAAATAAATTCTCAAGTTTATGTAATTCGTTATTAATAATGTATAATTATAATGTATATAATTAATGTGTAATATAGTTATTACTTCATCATGGAGAAGAAAGAACTGAAACATTGGGATTAAATGCCTGAGTCACGCAGCTGTAAAACAGTAAAGGCGGGACTTTGGTTTTAACTCTTCCAAGTCATGTTTACTTTCCACCATCGCGTGCTCTCTCTTAACATGCAGTAGTGCTGAGCACTCAATAAAGAGTTGAAGATTGATGAAGCGTAGACTTCCATCCAGGTAATCCAGGTGAAAACCAGATGGGTGACAGCCTGGAATGCAAAACTCACCCTGCCCTGTTCGCTGGTGAACCCAGCAACGAATCGTTGTTCCCTGAGTGCTGTCAGTCTTCAGGGAATACGTAAAACCTTTTTCATTTTTTCATAGCCTAGATTTCCTCACTCTCAGGCCTTACTTTTTTTGGTCTCAATGCCTTCTAAATACGGTTTTTGTCGTGTGGCCAGCCACCACAGTAAGGTCGCTCACTGTTCAGTATTAGCCCCCGGCTTTGGTCTGTTAGGGCTGATTAAATAGGCAGTAGAGTGTGTGTGTGTGTGTGTGTGTGTGTGCACGCACATGTGTTGGAGCAACGGCTCCACAGCCAATATTAATATTTATGATAAATAAACCTCCTGATGGGTTTTCTTCTCGCCTGCAGCTTGCACCCTTGGTCTGATACACACATAGATCAGCTGGGTCCTTGCCTGTCAGATTCTTTGGGCCTTTGCCTTAGAAACAACCTCGTAACTGCTGGGATGCGGAGATGCTAACTGGGCTGCAGCTTTCAACAGTCGACCCTCTTCACAGTCTTTCAGGATTTGGCTGGGCTGTTTTGGAGCGGGTGTGACCTTGGATTTCCATGCCACACGTGGTTAATCTGCTGGCTGTTGTTTCTGTCTTTTCCACGAGCAGTTCTCTTGGAGGGAATGGAAGCATGTGTGTCTCCTGTAGCTTGCGAAGGTCTAGAGGGAGCTGAAATGGAGTCATTATTTGGAAAGCTCTTACATTCTCGGATGCTGGTAGCAGCTATTTTTAGGCCCTAGGAGGCAAATTATCACTGTTAGGCCAACAAACACCCACACAGGCAACTTTTTTATGCCAAAACGGACCAGGCCTGTCATCCTTCCTGGCCGGCGTTTTACGATGAGTGAGTGTCGCCGCCTTATTTAAAATTCTATCCCCAGGATCTCGCTCATGGCTGAATGCCTGCCCGTGTGCTAG
This sequence comes from Pteropus alecto, assembly GCF_000325575.1. NCBI lineage: Eukaryota > Metazoa > Chordata > Mammalia > Chiroptera > Pteropodidae > Pteropus > Pteropus alecto. The sequence goes on along the minus strand of NW_006431918.1, from coordinate 1,965,610 downwards.
GATTTTGGTTTGGGGTGTGAGGGAGGGGCATTGGAGCCAGTGGAAGGAAGAGTGGGGGACAGTGGAGACAGGGATTAACTATCCTTTTCAGCTCTGAGAAAGAACGGCTTTAACATTAATTGAAATCAGCCCCTGGCTGAAGTCAGTCTGTTCAAGGAGAATGAAGACCTTAGGAAAATGATAAACCCTTTTACTTCTTGGGCCATGTGAACACCTGGGAACTTGACCCTCAGTGTGATCGGGGACACTCTGACTCCGGTTGCCTGCCCCCGTGACGCTATGCCAGAAATACGTCCTCCTGCCGCCTTCACTCTGGTGGGCAGAATAATGCCCCCTCCAATAATGTCCACGTCCTCATCTCCAGACCCTGTGAATACATCGCCTTCCATGTCAAAGGGCACTTTGCAGACGTGACAAAGTGAAGGCTCTTGAGAAAGGGAAGTTATCCTGGATGAGCCAATATAATGATAAGGATCCTTATAAAACAGAGGCATGAGGGTCAGAGAGAGGAGATGTGACAGAGGAAGCAGAGGTTGGAGTGATGTGGCCACAAGCCAAGGAATGCGAGCCACCTTTAGAAGCTGGAAAATCAAGGAGCCCAGCCCTGCTGACACCTCGGTATTAGCCAGTGACACCCATTTCAGACTTGTGGTCTCTAAAACTGAAGGATAATATGTCAGTATTGTTTTAAACCGCTATGTTTGTGTAATCTGTCACAGCAATAGGAGCCTAATACCCCACCCGGACTGATTATGGCATGCTGACGGAAGATGTATCACTCCCAAGAGCGTCACCTCTCACCCTCTCGGCTCTCCGCTTGTCACGGATCCTGGGAAGGGGGATGGAAGCCACTGTTCCCGGTCCCTTGCTTCTCTGCTCCAAGGGACATCCCTTGGTTCCTGTGCAGGAGCAGACTGTCCACCGAATCCCAGCTCTTTCCCCACCCCTGACAAGCAGCAGACCCCTGCTCCATGTAGGACTGACACCAGCTTCCGTAGTTGTCCCTGGAATGGAGGATGAGGAGCAGGACTTCTCGTTGCCATGCCCAGCTCACCCTTTGAAATAGCTATTTCTGAGTGGCTCCTCTCCATCAGGGAGACCAGGATCAGAGGTCCTTGTCATGCCCAGGAAAGCGTCACTCACAGAGTTAAAGGTGGAGCACACTGTGGCTCTTCCATTAGCGGCTTTGGTGCAAACCGAGCTCCTCTCCTGCCACCAGCTGCGTGAGCAGAGCCAGGGCCTGGCTGATGGCGCTTCAGCATCCTTCATGGCTCCCACGCCTCCCCGAATGTCTGAGGCTCAACTGCACAGCCTTCTGCTTAATCTTCCTTTTCTCTTCTCAGACCCTGGTTAACTCTTTATCTCATGATCCCTAGCGAGTTTGAAAATTCCCGTGTACTCAGAAGGAATTTCCAGGCTGAAAATCAGGCACGTAAAAATATACCCAAGTATACTAAAATTTTAACTAAATGGAACTTAAGTTAGAATCATTACCGCACATTGTTCTGTGACAAGGAATCTGAGAACTTGAAGAACTTTTCATTTTATCAATAAAATTCCTTCCTCCTAGGAACAAGCCACGTTTATTATATCGTATGTATTTTCAGATGACATGTTGCATTATTTTATGAATTTTGGTTTTTGAATGACCTCATTAGGAGTAGGACTATCTGAAGACGAGAGCATTAACACAATTCTAATCTTCCCACATTTGGTATAATTATTGTATCACATCACTATTCCAGGGACAATCAACCATGCTTTTTTTTCTCTCTCTCTCTAAATTTATCCTTTAGCTAATACCATTCCCATATAAATTATTGTTCCCAAATTTCACTTAGATTATATTTATTGGCTTCAGATTTGGAAAGCCGCTTTATCGGTTGCCCAGCAACCCAAATATGTAACTGTCTTTTGCCTTCATTAGAATCTTATTTAAAGTCGAAGTCTTGACATTCAGAGTGCTGTGTTTCTGGCGAGGAAGTGAAGTTTTATCATTGTAATCTGTTGAAATGGTTCCGAGGCTCCAGAAACTAATATTTGCAAATGATTTTCCATAATAAAAGTTGTTAATGCGGTGAAGAAAGCCATCATTTTGTTTCACTTCTGAGTTGTTTACAGAAGAGAACAAGTAATAATTTCTAGAATAAGCAAAAGGAAACAATTAGCACCGGATAAAGAACACTCTGCATTGGCTGTGAAGGCAGCATATGGAAAGCCTGCCGTGGGTATCAAGAGAGGCCGATAGTTCGGTGGTGGTTCGAATGCAGACCGTACGCATGTGTCAGCCAATGGATATAAATTATACAGGGCCTGAGCACTAGCAGGGTTTGTGCAGATAACTCAGCTATAATTTGGAAAATGTGAATGGATGCTAAAAACCAGGACCAAAGGAAAGAAACAACAATTACTTTTCATTATTTCATTAGTTCTTGACCTTTTTTTTTTAACAGCCACAGTCTCTTTATACAAAGTCAGTGACTTCAGTCTCATGTCTAAGGAGTCTGGCAAGACTTTCTCTGAACAAGAAGTAAAAATGATCTTCATGTCTCTGGCAACCCAGGAGTGGCTGCGTCTTTCTAGAACCAGCTTGTCGGCATTTACCTATAATTTGCTTCAAATACTATCATCTCCAAAGCCAGACAGTAAATAATTAAAAAGTCCTCAAGATCTGTGTTTCATGTGGTTAAAAAAAAAAAAAAAAAAAAGGGAAGATCATGATTTCGTTCTTCAATTTATGCATTTATTTATCATAAATTGTTAAATTATTACAAGATAAATGCTCAAGAGTTAGAATTATCTATATTGTTAAATAAAAACTTTTACAGCCAAATGCTTTTCTGTGAGAAAGTGCTTATGGAGCTGTATGCTAGCCAGAAAGGACCAGGCCCTGGGGCGTGCCGTCTGAACCACCAGCTGCAGAGCTAAGACAGGGAGAAGACAACATGTCTGCCACCCTGAGACTGGCAGGCCTCTTTTGTAGAAAGAGTTTGGTGAAGAAAGATGTAAGTTGTTTGGAAAGAGTTTACACTGGCTGTAGTTAAAGAGGGTGGGAAAGGTGAAGTGGGGCTAGTTCTGGGGCAGGTGCAGAGTCCTTAAGGAACGAGTAGTTGCTCTTTTTTGGATGGTTTTGGGTAACGGTTCAGAAGGATCATGCGTACATGAGACGTGGAAGTGCGGTGATTGACTCTTCTCTCTGCATAGTCAGAGAAGGAGGCATCTGGAAGTTAATTCCAAGTTTCAGCATCCATTCAGGAATGTCTTCTGTTGGTGCCAGCCTGCAGCTGTTAACTGATTAACCTCTGGTTTCTTCCTTCCACCCTCCGACCTGATGTAATTTAATTTAGGACATCTCAGAATTTTCTTCTTGTCGACAAGAATATTTAAATGATTTTGCTTCTGCCAGGAAGCTTAGCTTATGCAAAATAACAACACCCATCTGCAAAATCATAATTTATCTGTTAGCAATCAGTTACTTTCATTTTTCTAAATGTTTGTAAAAGCCTGTTTGCAAGCTGCCACCAACCCCCTTTCTGTGTTTGGTAAGTCTCCAAGGCCTCAGTTTTCTCTTTTGCAAAGTATAGAGATTGGACTTGACAGGTGGTCTCTGGGTGGCTCCCAGAAGGAGAACTCTGTGGTTCTGCAACAGGTTTTCATAGCTCCATCCGCATCTGGAACATCTCTCAGTGGTCAGCTTAAAACTGGTGTTTTCTCAGGTCAGATAAGCAGAAGCCAGAATGCCATAACCACCCTCAGCACCACAGTAACAAAGCCCCATCTTTACGTTCCAACTGGATCCACATTACTTTAGCGTAAAGGCCTCGCGATCCTATTTTCCAATAATGCGGAGCTAGCAAGTTAGGGGGTAAACCATAAGTAAACCTGGGAGCATTGCTGGTCAGCACCTGTGGACGCCTGCCCTTAGGGCCACTGTGGAAGCAACCAGGTTTGGCAACAGTGAGGCTAAAAAGCCTCCCCAGCTTGTGATAGCATTTGCTGGAGGGGCAGCCAAAATGCTTCAAATAAGGACACTCTTTTTCTATTGTAAATATTCATAAAAGCTACCAATTAATATTTTAAGTATGTGGAATGTTTGATTGTGTGTGGTGTGAGTAGTACTGTTTGGCTGTTACTTAACATATGTCTGCAAAATACACATGAGAGTTTTAAAGTTGACCTGAGAAGTAAGGTTTTCCTATCACTAGATGTCATGTAAGACAAGCCCCAGATGACTGCTGCCTATAAGGCTTCAAGGCAACCGGTCCACACTAGGGCAGAGAACAATGGAGTCCGGGAGGGACGTGTCCCAGTCAAAAAGACAAACAGAGCTAACATAAGCATATGGCAGAGATGGTAGCATCGTGGGGGAAATAACAATGGAAATATGGAACACTGGGCAAATGAAAGAATGATGCAATTATTCACTTCTAGAAAAATGAAGACAAGGTGCATAATTGTAATATACTATCTGGCTCCACGATGAACAGTATTTACATTGAATGCTATTGGTTCACCCAGTGAGGGATGAAGTGGGGACCTAGGTAGATTGAGTGTGAACTGAGTCCACATATACCATGGCAGGATGTCAATAGAAAATGTCTAAAATTGATAATCCAAGAAATATTAACATAAGCATATTATTAGCGTATTATTTAGAAGTATGGAAGGAATTATAAGGGGAAGTATCGAAAACAGTTGGTGCATATGGGAACAACTTGTTTGAACATAGAAGTTTTGCAATGATGGAAAGGTTTTTAAGTAGGAACATAAACTATATTTGAGAATTAATGTTTTTTTGTGGCTTAGGGTTTTTTTTGTTTTTTTGTGGTGGTTTTTTTTTTTTTTTTTTTTTTTGAGAAAGAACAAAATCATTTCTAACCTTAAACAAGTCACCTAACCTGGCTGGACCTCATTTTTCTTATCTGTAAAACAAAGGAGAAGATGATGTTGGAGTAGATGAAGAGACACCTTCTAGGACCTAATTGCCTGAACCTGTCATTCCATTCAAATCTCGAAAGCTGACATTGGCAGAGCATTTACTTCACTGTTCAGGCAGAGCACCCCTAGTAGACTCACAAAGAGGGTGACATTGTTTCTTAAATCACTTTCTGTAATTTACTTTAATATCAGAATCTGTTCATGGGAGAGGATAGCTTTATATGCCTTCACTTTTCATTTTGCTGCTAAGTTTGGCTTCAATATTATTACTAAACCTGTGACATTCCTTTTAAAATGTCAGCTCCTTAAGAACAGGGAGTGTTAAGGTCTTGCCTTAATCTTTTTATACAGCGATGATTTTACCAACTAGGCTAGCAAATAAAAGTCATGGATAGGATGATTAAAAAGTACTATCCCAATAAAAATATAATGTGAGCCACATATGTAATTTAATTTTCTAGTAACCACATTTAAAAAAAAAACAGAGAAATTAAATTTAATATTGTTTATGTAATCCAATATATTTAAAATATCATTTCAACATCTAATCAATGTAAAATTACCTCATTACTACCAAATATTAATAATTACTAATGACATTTTTTCATACTACTTCTTCAAATTCCGAATTCCGGTGTGTATTTTATACTTCAGCACACCTCTGTCCAGATACTAAATTTCCATCAGACATACTTATTCTGTATTTAGATTTTATAAAATTTACACTAGAAAAAAGTAGCTTCTCATACCCAAGTTGTTTCAAACACACTTAAAAGTTTTCCAATCATTGAGCTGAGTAATGGTTTTAAATTAAAATCGAAATTAACTAATAAAATTAAAATTTCAATCCTTTGGTTATCCTAGCTACATTTCAAGTTCTCTGTAGCAACATGAGGCTAACAGCTACTGTATAAGACAGCAGGCCTTATATGGACTGATATGTTCAATCATTTTAATGAGTTATTCTCAGTATCCAAAGAATATCCTTCTCCCCTCAGGGCAGATATGAGAGAGAAGAATACCTGACTCCCCTCAGGTAGATGGTGTGAACAATAGTTTTCAGTAGCCATAAGTGACTACATCCTCGGGGCAACTGGCATGAGAAGGTATGAAAGAACGACTTCTGCCAAATGATTCTTCTCTTTTTTTTTTTTTTTTTAAGTTAAAAATAGTTGGGGAGGAGTTCATGTCTTTGACTTTCGATGATACTTATGAATCAGTGTATGTCCATTCCTAAGGCGTGAACCAATATAGCTAGTACTTAGGACATCAGAACTATAAAGAAAGAAAAAAAAGAGAGAGAAAATTTTGGCACAAAGTCTTAGTTTGGGTTACCCCAGAAGCAGACTTAAGATGAGGATTCAAGTACAGGCCACTTCATTGATTTGAGAGGCGGTTCCAGTAAACAGTAGTTTGGGGATGGAGAAATGCAACAGGGAAGAAAAGGAGCCAGCAAAGGGTGTATCATTAAGCAAATTAGCACCATGAGTCACTGAAGCTTAATTCTGCTGGGGAGCTCTGGGAAATGGCGTGGAAACGTGCCAGAGTCCTACCAGCACAGGCAGCGGGGAGCTGACATATTTATGCACCAACTTCCTCGGTCATTAGTTCAGGACGGCTGAATTGACAGGTGGTGGCAGTTCCTCCTTTCTCTTGGCCCATGCCCAGTCAGAGTGATATCTAGTGGTCAAGGAAAGCCATTCAGGCAAACGAATCCAGGTACTGGCAGTTGAAAGTCAAAACAATGTACACCAAAATAGTACAGACTAGGGGATTCAGGTGGCAATGGACAGTATCTGCTATAGACATTCTTTGACTTACAATGTAGATTATATGGAACCAAAGACAAAGAGGTATATTTCAAATCTGTGGAGCTTTTTCAAAATATGTACTCAACTGCCCTACCCTTCTTCCCATCTTAGACCTGAGATCCTGATAAAAGGTACCCAGTTCCTTCTGTCCTGTGATCTGCTGATGGAGGCATAAAAACCAAGAAGCTTCATAGCCTTTATTCACTTATGTTGTAATCTAAAAGCATTTTCTACCAATGTTCATCACAACTGGTTGCTGGAATTTATGAGTCTGGCCAAAGGATGTACAATATTTTCCATGTCTTTGGAATTCAAGCTTTGATCCTTGAAAAGCCCGTTTACTATCCACCAAACTATATCATCAAGTTCTGTTCCACTTTTGCTGTTCTCTCAATATAGTAATAGTTGGTCTTTAAAATGACCTTAATATTATTTGTTAAATTCATAGTCTAGATCATCTTGCCATAGGGAACACTACGTGGGGGTTCCCAGCTTTCAGAAACCAAGATAGTAAACTGTAACGGCTCTTAAGAAAGGAATTTTCTAGTCTCTACTTTTAATAGAGGGAGAGCTCACTTCCCATTTTCAAAAACTACTGAAGACGACTTTGGAGAATACTAAAAAGAAACAGACGAATCGAGTAAAGTGATGAGGCATTTAAGAACTTGCGGTGGTTGAACATAAAATAAAAATCAACTGGGTACTCCATCACCAAAAAGGATTTACACAGGAAAAAGAAAGGATTGCGATCGGGACTGTGCAGAGGTAGTGAGCCACGTGCCAGTTCTGCCTGGAACAAGATGGAAGAAGCACTTTATAGGGAGGAAGAGGAAGTCAAGGGCAACGGTTGTTATAACCATAAAGCCAAGTCGTAAACACAGAGTTCCTCCTGTAGGGCTTCTGCGATAACTCAGGATGTGAGTACTCCTCCCACAGGCCCTTCCGATTCCCCTTTAAGTTAAGATGTGTCAAATTCCAGGTAATTTCTGCCACACAAATAAGAAAAAATTGTGAGAAAAAATGCTTCCTATTTCCCTATTCTATGCAATTGTACAGAATAGTATGCCATAAATTTACCTAAAAGTTCATTAGATCCAAGATATTGTTTTTAATTGTAATTCTAAGTTCTTGCCGTGTGTTATTAAAAACAGTCTAGTTGGGAATAACTCATATAATTTTTTCCAGTTTATCAAAGCAAAACAAAACCCAAATCCATGTTTGCTTTGATTCTGTGTCTATTATTTCAAACTAAAGATTATACCATTTTTACTTTTCACTACCTTAAGAGAGCAGTATGAGTTAGGCCATTCATTGCTAACTTAGTTATGTTCTTTTTTTTCCTTTGAAGATTAATTTTCTGTTCATCTGCCTCAGTTTCCTTTCATCGATCAATTTGAAGTGGAAAGTTAACCCTTTCATGTTGCAGAAATGGCAGCTTGTTCAGCATGGGCCTCATGGGCCTCAGCTGTCTGGAGAGGTCCCTGTAGTACTCAGAAGCTCTTCCTTTGTTTCTGGGTGCTCCTTCCTACCTCTACTCTCTCTCCTTTGGTCTAAATGCAAGTTTTACACTGCCTGGAATATTTTAAGTGATTATTTGATAGATGATGACGACGATGACAATAACTTACTATTTATTGAGCACTTAATATGTTCTGGGTTCTTTATATGCATTATCTCATTTAATCCTCACTCAACCCTTTGGACTAAGTACGTTTACTGTTAGAGTTTTGGAGATAATGAATCTGAAGCTTAAAGATTTAATAAATCTTCCAGGGTCACCCCGCTGGAAGTGATGGTAAATGATTCTGCTATTTAATTTCCTTTATTAGATTTTTAAGAAAAGAGAAAATGCTGGAGCATTTTGATCTCTCGTAGTTTCCTATCCCGTAATTCCATTAGTCTGCTCCTTAGTAAGACTTACATATGTAATGGTTTTTGTCCAAACTAAAATTAGAACTTAAAATATGTTATTTGCTCTAATAAAAACTGAATTACTGTAAAAAAAAAAAAATTCGTTATTCAAAGGTTGATTTTATTTCAGCCTGGAGTCTATAATATCACTTTTAACCATTTAAAATTCTCACAAAAGCTAGAAGTGTTCTTTGAGTCTGATTTATTGACTATGTTCTAAGAAAATGCTACAGGTGGGGTTATAAATAAAATACCTTATTTATTACTCTTCCTACAGTTACCATAAATTCACTGAAAATTTTACACAGGTGTGAATCAGAGAAATATGATTTTTTTAAAAAGTATAAGGTGTTGATCATCTCAAGTGTAGCTAAGGAACCGACGTCAGTGAGTTAATCGAATTACCAGAGCCATCCACGGAAAATAAAATTGACTATTGCTAGCATCTCCTTTAAAGATTTTTTGACTTCATATAAGTTATCGCATCCGCCTCTAACTATAATGACAAATCCCCACTTAAAGGATCTAGTGCATAATTAAAATGCACTTCAGTAACACTCAGTGTTTGACATACTTCATCTCACATTGAGGGAGCACAGATTAACCAGCTTTTGCCCAATAACTCAGGTGAACCTTTAATATTTTGAGCTTAGAGGCCTTCTGGAGAAATCACGTCAGTTGGTTTGCACTACAAATTATCAGTTTGGTTCCCCGAATGATAAAATTTCACACTCCCAAAACTAGTCCTACTATGAATTTATTTTTATCCCCAAAAACTACTTTTATTTGCCAGAATAAGACTGCGTTCCAGACAGCATCCTTCTCATCCCCAACAAGTATAGTAATACATGGGTTTCAAGAAAGGTATACGGTCCGGGATAGCACTAACCTCTCTCTGGGGTAGGAAAACTAACAGAACACACTTCGGAACCATCTGGAATGACTGCTCGTTTATGGCCTAGGGTGACCTTGGAATCATACATGCAAAGCGAAGCAGACAGCTTCATATTTGTTTGATATGGACATTCTTTTCTGAAGTATACACAGATGAAAACAATAAGGATTACTTCTAATGTAAATTCAAATAAAGGGAAATTAAATTATAGATGACCTGAGGAATTACTTGGAAGTATAATGAAGTTTAATGACTCTGGTTTGGGATTCAGAAGACCTGGATTTTTATCATTTATTTTTTTGCATGTTGTCACTACCTGGTTACATAATGTGGGAGTAAAGGGCAGAAAACTCAGCTCAGACTGTCTTTAGCAAAATAACTGCAGAGTCCAAAGGTAACTAACTTCAGGTATGGCTTGATCAAGGCTCACATCATGTCATTGGATTATTTCTGCCCTGATTTTTTGTTTTTCCTCCCTCTGTACCAGCTCCGTTCCTACTCTTTTCCCCTCATAGTGCTGGGGTGACTGCCACAGCTTAGCCCTCCAGGTGCTCCTGTTTGAGACCAGTAGTTTTCTTAATTTGAATAAAAGTCTTGTGTACTGCCCACACCTGACCAGAGACAGTGACAGATGGGGCACATTGCACTATAGGACTAGGCCTTTGTAGCAGAGGAGAAACGTCCTGCATTGTACCAAGAGAAGGGCGGGGCCGAGGCAGTCCCATTTGTATATTTGACAGTGGTAAAACAGTAATGATACTAATAAAACCTAATATCTATATCCTAGCTTTTCTATGGCAGGTCGTGTGCTAAGTGCTTCACTGTGAATTACCTCATTTAATAATAGGACAGGATATTTTCTCTGACGGACATTTTTCTCTGATGGATATTTTTTCTCTGACTGGCAGTAAAATCACTATGGGTGAGAATATGGGCGGGAAAGAGAATACAGGAAGTTTGAGGAGACGTAACGATATGAGGTCATCATTTGGACAAAGGGAGAGTGGGCCCAGAATGGAGTAGAATGGGTGACATTAGATGTTCATTTGAGGAAAGGGATCATAAATTTAAAGTGAAGACAGATGACTTGTAAGATTTTTCTCTTAGCAGTGTTCACATGATATGGAGAAACGAAAGAGCAAGGAAACTAAGATTATCTTCTTGTAAATACTGAAATTTCAGTCTAGGGAGGATGAAATTATGAGCTAAGAGCTAAAGAGGGTGATAAAGGTGATGAACAGAAAGTTGGTAGATGAGAATATAGGTGGGGAGAATCTCAAAAGATAAGTGTTTTTTGAAGGAGGATGGTATGGGGCCAGGAATAATGGTCTAGAAGTAGCAAGATGGAGCATGGACACCAAACCATCTTCTGTCCTTGCGGTATGTGGAATATGGTTTAATTAAAATTAAAAAAAAAAAAAAACTGTCTCTTTAACCATAGTGCATAGAAAGTGGTGTCCTCATAGGTCAGCCATATCAAGGAAGTGAAGGATCAATAGAGTGAAGGAATGATTATCCCAAGAAGAGACAGAAACTACTAGGGAATTTGTTGACCAGGCTGAAATTGCGAGAATCATGAAAGAGGGTTTGAGAAGCAAGACGTGGGTGGGAAATGGGGTTGGATTAGATGACGTACAGAGCAGTATAGCTGTAAGGTCCTGGGAGCTGATTCATGACCTGGAGGCCTGAACTTCAGCAGTGTCTCAGGTGAATGGGTGGGGCCATCCGAGAGGAGGGCAAGCAACCCGTGATTTTGCAAAGAACCTGCCAATGGGAGGAGTCGCCAGTGGTTCTGTGATGCTTGGGGCCGTCCGAGCTTATTCATAAGCTTCTGCAGGGCCCTTGCCCTGGTTTCTCCCCCAAAACCATGACCAGGCAGAGTAGCTGATTCTACTAGGGAAAAATGAGCTCACGGGCAGAGGTAATGCGACAACTAAGGGGTACCACCATTATTTCTAACTCGGTAAAGCTGGAAAAAGAGAAGCTCTATGTAAAAGACTGGTGAATGAGTATACTTTTATATATTTTCATTTGAACTAAAATCTGTAAGCTACATATGCCAAATTGTGTAGGATTTCAGCTTTTTCTATTCAGCAGCTGCTGAGGCGTTGGATAAAAGGGACACTGTTGTATACTCATAGAAAGGAATGCTCTTCAGTCATTAAAAAGGAAGTCGTAGGAGAATGTTCTGACGTGAAAATACTTCACAGTGTATTGGTTTTTTTTTTTTACTGTAGTTTTCTTTTTTAATTGTTTATTGGGGTAACATTGGTTAATACGATCATATAATTTTCAGGTGTACGTTAAGTATATTGTTAAATGAAAAAAACAGGTTAAAATATGCATTGTATAATGCCATTCGTGTAAAAAAATGCATGTGCGTCAGAATAAATACATTTTCTAAAAGTATAAAATCAATAGTTACTATCTGAAAAAGAATGATTGAAAAGATGGACTATAAATATTAAGTAAGGGAAGATTCTGTGCATCAGGAGCTAGAAGTTGTAAAAAAAAATGGGAAACGTTTAGTATGAAAAAATGTAATAATTATAAAGAATACAATAACTAGAATAAAATACAGAATGACTATGACTAAAGACAAATTTATGAGCTTGAAGATCAGCTTGAGAAACTCTTCCACAAGTCAACCAGAATGGATAAAGAAATATTATAAAGGACACATTGAAATACCACTATACAGTTGTTAGAATGGCTAAAATAAAAAATAGGGATGATTCCAAAGGCTGAGAACAATGCTGAGAAGCTAAATCACTAATACATTGCCAATGGAAATGTAAAATGACATAGCCACTCTAGAAAACAGTTTGAGATTTTCTTTTAAAAACCAAACATAACAATTGCACCCTTGGCATTCATCCCAGAGAAATGAAAACTTATATTCATACAAAACTTGCACACAATGTTCATAGCAGCTTTATTCTTAATAGCCAAGAACTGGAAATAACCAATATATACATCAATGAGTGCATAATTAAGCAACCATGATGTACTACATTCTATACCATAAAATACTACTCAGCAACATAAAGGAATGAATTGCTGTTGCATGTAACAACTTGCATAGATGTTAAGGGCATTATGTTGAATAGAAAAAGACCATCTCAAAGGGTTATACACTATGATTCCATTTGTATAACATTCTAGAAATGACAGACTTATAGAGATAATAAGAGTAGATAAGTTGACATCCAGAAATTAGGGAGGAGAGGGGGATAGAGAGAAGTAATTCCTTTGTGATAATGGAATATTTCAATATTTAATTGTGGTAGCGATTGTATGACTCTATATGTGTGATAAAGTGTCATACAATTTTGCACAAAAACATTTTTTAAATCTGTACATGTCCAAACTGGTGAAATCTAAGTAACTCCTATAATCTGTTAATTGTACCGTGCCAATCACTTTTCTGTTTTGATAATGCACTATAATATGTGAGATGCCACCACTGGAGGAAGAGAGTGCATGGGACCTCCGTGTACTGTTTGTGCCACTTATTAGTCTATAATTATTTCCAAATAAAAAAGTTTTAAATGAGAGGGGAAAGTATACAAAATTAGCAAATGTAAAAACAAGTGCCACCAACAGGATAATAGGACTTGCAGGAGAAAAAAAAAATAGGAGAAAATATTTGAATAAACTATGAAGACAAATGTTTTAGAATTAAAGAAAAAAAGAAATATCTCAGATTGAAAGTGTCCACATACTACCAAACTAACTGATGAATACTCACAAGTAGGCATAATGACATTTGAGAACATGAAAGACTATTTTCAAATATAACTCTGGAAGTTATATTTGAAACCAACAAGAATCATCGTAACATCAAAGAGCTCTCCACAGCTACGATATTGTGAGCAGATACCACCATCATGAATATGTATGCAGTTAACTATACAAGCTCAAAGATCGACCAGCAACTGACAGAACTTCACAGAGAAAACAGAACAGTTGTGTGAACATTTAACACACCCTATTCAGGCACGCAAGCAGACAAAAATAAGCAGCAATGTGGAAAATCTGAATACAATTAATAAGCTTAATCAATAGTATATGTATACCCAACAAAGGATGTTTCTGAATACAAATGGAACATATACACCTTAAAAATTGTGTTAAATGATTAAGGATCAATATCAAAAGGCCACATTCCTTGACCATTATGTAACAACACAAAATAATTATTATTATAAATATAATAATATTTATATTTATATTTATATATAATAATATTTATATTTAATAACTTTAAAAAGATCATCTATATTTGGAAACTAAATACATAATTCTAAATAATTCTTGAGTTAAAATGAAATCTGCTTCTGGAATCTTTGACGTCTTTCATACACACTTTATTATATAGTTTTCTTCATATAGAGCTAGTGGTTATTAGGTTTATCCTTAGGTATTTTATGATGTCTGCTATACATACATATCATCTTTTCCATTACATATCTTGGTTAGTTATTATTGGTATATAAAAAGATTCATTTTTTATTTTATTTTAACTTTTCTTTTGTATTTTTAATTACAGTTGACATTCAGAAATATTTTATATTAGTTACAAGTGTACAGCATAGTGGTTAGACATTTATATAATTTACATAGCGATCCTCCCAATTAGTCTAGTACTCACCTGGCACTATACATAGTAATTACAATATTATTGACTATACCCCCTATGCTGTATTTTACATCACCTAGAAAGCTTCACTTTTTTAGCTGTATTTTGATCTTGAATCTTATATTCTACTCAACATCCTTCTGATTTTAGTAGTTAAATCATCTTGGCTTTTTTAAGTGGTCATGTGATCTCCCAAATAACAACAGTTTGCCTTCTTCCTTCCCAATATTTACCTCTCTAATATCTATGTCTCTTTGCACCAGATTTGACTTCCACTTTACATGTTGGCTCATCCCTGTCTTACTCATGATTCAAACTGGAAAACTTCTGATGTTTTTTTCTGCTCCATTTAATGTACTATTTCTGAAAGATACTCTTTTTCACATTAAGGGACTTTCCTTATAGTATTTAACTCTTAATAAGAATCAGGAATGGGTGCCATCCTTAACATACAGCTTTCTTCTCTAAGAAGCTGACTGTTCCATATCTCTCTATTGGAAGTCAGAGAAAAAAGGAGACAGAATCTAGGGTGCTCATATTCAGTTTCTTTATGAATAAGATGTTGGAGGAGCCAACATCATCTCCACTCACATCTCGAAAGTGAAATATTAATCTCACAGTGACAGCTAGCTGCAAGGGAGGCTGAGGTTAACTGCTGGATAGCCTGTGCCTGACCAGAACACTAGTACTATAGAAGTATCAGACCAGATGTTGGAGGACAGCTAGCTACACTAATATAATCATATGCTTTATTCCTTTCATTCGTTAATGTTCTAAAAAGTATTAATATATTTTCTAATGGTAATTCACCATCATCTTCCTAGGATAAATCTCACTTAGTCATGAAGATTTTTTTTACTATATTATCAGAGTCTGTTTGTGAATGCTTAATTGAGGATTTTGGCATCTACGTTTATTAAAAATATTTTTAAAGCAATGCAGGAAATGGTAATGCTTTACATTTATATGGTACTTTGCAGTTTTAACAGTTATTTTACATACATTATCATTATCTCACATGAAACTAGATGATCATCGGGAGCTGACTGTAAAAAAATACAATAGATATTAAGTGTGTAAATAGAAAATATCTGTAAATGAAAACCACAGCCTTTTCTTAGTATTGCCTACGTTCTAAAGGGCCATCGGTGAGACTAAAGCAAAGATAAGGGGAGAGAGAGGATGCAGAGAACTGAAGGAGGATTGTTGCTCGCGTGAACCTGGGAGAGATGTTGCTGTGCTCTGGCATTCATAGGGAGCACTGGGGCCCCAGGCTCTGTGAAATGTCCAGCACTCTGCTGGTGTGCGAGACGGTCTGTCAATGTTTAAACAACCTATTTTAAATTTATAAGTAAAGGATTTCCTGGTTATCGACCATTCTTTGGCTTTCCGAACTTCTGATTTCTTACTTAGCTGCATACACCAAATTAGATCATGGCGATTGAGTAGTCTCCTGAGAAGAGGAAGCGCTAAATATACAGGGTGCTCCTGGTGTTTGTCTGGTGGCCAGGTCGTGTGTGTCTTGGTCACACATTCTCTTGCAGGGCTGAAGAGCTTTTCCAGAAGACACAATAATTACATAATAGTGATCACTCGGAAAAGCAGATGGCAGGCTAACACGATTATGCAGAAAGAGGCAATTGATAATAGAGAGACTAGATGTCACAGTAAAAATAGAATTGCCCAAATAAATAGCAAGGCCTCCTTATAGATTCGACCCATACAAAATACGCTGTTGGTTAACTTCTCTTCCCTGGGCCTCAGAGCCTCCGGTGTATCATAGGTTAGATACTGAGGGTAGCATTTAACTCTAAGGAGAACACTCAGCTGGGCTTTCAGCACCCTCCCCACATTCACCTCAGCCCTCCTCTCCCCACTCCATCCCCTCACACACACCCTCAGAAGCAATTCCACTGCAAGGGACCTGGGGAGTCTCCTGGCTCCCCTGACACACACGGCTGCATATTCCAAAATGAAGTGAAGATCGGGGAATTGTCTGCTGACTCACATGTCTCATTTGAACAGATTTGATCCTATGGTAGCTTTTTGCCCTGGATATTGATCAGACTGGTCAGATAATTAATCCAAATCCACTTTACATTGTACCGTTTTGGGATGCCCTTTGTACCTAAATTCTTAATGACTATTTCTACGAGGATAAACACATACCCTTGGTATCTCTGTTCACTGCGCACAATGCCTAGCCTAAAGTGCATGGAAAAATATATCCGAATTCCATCTATTTTTTTTTAATCATCATCAGCCTTAGAAATTCATCATGAATATTGAAGATGAATAAGGTTGAAGTCCAGGTAGATAGAACCTCCCCACTGCCATTTTCAGTCTTTGCAAGCAGGTGTCATCTCAGAAAGACACAACATTAGTATGAGCAGCACAGGCAGTGTAACTAAGCACTTAGGTTTAAATAGTTCATTACACTTTACAGGAAGAGAGAATGATTTCTCAGTTTCTTCAAAATGGATGCTGAGTAATTTAGTAATTTAGAACTTTGTGGATAGCCCAAATTTAGTTGCCTGTTTTTAAAATGCTGAACTGGGGTTCAAAACAAGCTATCTAGTTCCAGACCCCAACTCTTTACCATTAGGCTCTATGGTCTCTTAATATAAATAGATAATAGGAAAATTGTAAGGGGAAAATTAGTGAAGGGTTAGGCTTCCAGAGAGTAAATATGTTAAAAGCCTAGAGGACTAAGCCTGGCTCAGGAAAAGATAGGTCAACGTGACATTAAACTAAAATCCAAAAGTTGACCCAAATATGTCTGAGAATTTAGGGGAAAAATAAATTGCATCCTTTCTGTCTTCTCTCTGCCCATCGCATTATAAGAGCTCAATATATGTTGTGTTATTAAATCACATTTAGGTTGTTCAAGACTTATATGTAAGAAGTAACACTAATAGTTTTTGAAAAGCAATTTTAGGTGAATGTTTCTGTCATCTTTGGTGAAAAAGAGGTTCCTAAGCAGAGTATTGGAACTAGAAGCCATAAAGGAATGTATTATTCAAATTTGACTACTAAAAAATGTAAAACTTGTGCAAGTCTGAGCATACATAGTCTTATAAATAACTCCGAAGTCCCTTTCTCAAAAAAAAAAAAATCTTATTCTAGAATCTTAAATAGGCATGCTTAAAAAATATAAAGAGGATAAATGAAGTGAAAGGTTATGATTCTGCCGCTACTTAAATATCTATAAAATGGCTATAGCACTAATATGAGCCTCACCAGGCCAGATTAGTTCAGTACACAAAGATCATATTTCTGTAGAGACAACACCTGCCAGCAGCCTTAATTCCTCGCCAAACCTCAGACCACATGTAGCCATTGGCCAAAGTAAACATGGAAAGAGAAAGTGCATCGCAATTGTCCGTAAATTCTGCAATGTTGAAATTCAAGCCATCAGTTTCAATAATTCCCAGAAATAACAGCCAAATCTAAACACTGTGTGGCTTTGTGGTTTACAGTTGGGCCAATGCAAAGGTTTTTGGAATTTTAAAAGATATATAATTGATATAGCGTACACAGGCACCTTTGTGTATAGTTAGCTTTTACAGTATTTATTCAGCCTAAGTGAAAGAGCTTCGAGGAATTTAGGATTGAAAACTTGCGTAGAGATCAAGATCAAGTGAAAGCCCTAAGAACCTTTTAAGAGACTTGTTTAAAAACACCCTGAGCAAATACAATCTGGTAGTTCTGTCTAGCTGGCTGACCTCAGCATGTGAATACAGCAGGCTTTAAGCAGCTATAGGTGTCTTTAATTTTGTCTCAAAATGACAACATCCTAATTGCAAATTTACTCTCTTTAATTTGTAATGACCTCAGGTAATAGGATATTTCCATGTGGAAGTAGGGCCCATTAAGAGGTTTGCAGGCATGATTTTGAATTGAGGTGATCCCTGAGAATCCATCTTAGCGAAACTGATATTCTGGTCCATGGATCAATCACAGCGACATGTCCAGTTGCTTCATTTGGAGCTGATATTATATCCCAACTAAAGGCCCCCTGGTAGAAGCCCCAGAACTCACCAAGAGGTAGTGCCTCACATAGTGTCATAAAGAATAGGGACAATGACCCAGGTAACTCAGACCAAGAAAGTTGCCACTCTTGCTTCAAATTGTCCAAGAAGTGGCGTGGTGGTGGGAGTTCTGGGGAGTAGAGACAAAACAATCCTGGAATTATCTACACGGCTTCCATCTTCCCTTATTTGGAAGGAGAATACACAGCTGTTTACATTGAATTGGGTGAAATAAGCAGAAAATAGTTCTGAGACCATTATTTTATGTTGGCAAATCTTATTAGAGCTCATTAAGAAACCCTATTTTGGGTTGCTTTGGGTACTCGCTGTAGGGGAAAATTGCCTTGGAAATGTTAAGTAGAGACCTGTAATCAAGTATTCATAGTGCGTGTGTGGCGGGGGAGGAGCTCGCAGACGGCATACAACTGGGAGTTTTACCCTTTGCATGAGTACAGAGTGCCTTTTCCCCTCCTGGGAGGGAGTGGGTCTGTGAAATGTAGCATAGGACTGTAAACTTGGACTAGTGGGAAGGGTTGACAGCACCTTAGAGAGTTGGAGGGCAGCCTGATCATGACCTCACTGGCACCAAAATTAGAAGTTCATTGTAGGTTCATTTCTCACATACGAGATAGCAGCATCGCAAGGTAGCTGAAGAAATATACAATTTGACTCCGTTTCTGGCTGTTAGATCTTAGAATTAGACCTGGCTATTAGACCCAGCAAAGAATTGTCAAAATTAGTGCCATTATTTGGTTGCACGTTACTTTATTCAGATATTTTACTATGACTCCTCCTCCTCTTACCCCCCTACCTGCATCGGCCCCTCTGTGCCCCTCTCACAACAGGTGTAGAAGACATCGTGGCAATAATGATTCCTGAGCCAAAAGGGAAGGAGATAGTCAGCCTGCTGGAAAGGAACATCACCGTGACGATGTACATCACCATCGGAACTCGGAACTTGCAGAAATACGTGAGCCGCACTTCGGTCGTGTTCGTCTCCATCTCCTTCATCGTCTTGATGATTATCTCCCTCGCGTGGCTGGTCTTTTATTACATCCAGAGGTTTCGATATGCAAATGCCAGGGACAGGAACCAGGTGAGTAGCAAAAAGTTGCGTTTTTTTTTTTAATCTTAAAAATTATAACAAAAGTGAGATTTGTTATTGTATAAACTTTGGAAATCACAGAAAATATGAAGACAAAACCAAAATGACCTATTAAACCCAACACAAGATAAACACTGTTAATACTGCTGTACAGTTTTTCAGATCTTTTCCAAATACATGTATTTCGATGTTTTACTAGTATTGTTCTGTAAAATGGAGGTGCTTTGTCCCACGTTCCAGTTGCTGATCTTTGGGACAGTTATTTATTTGGGTATATAATAAAGGGAGAAAGGAGAAGTGAGCTGAGGTTATATTAATACTGGCCACATAATTTGGGAAGGGCCA
This sequence comes from Pteropus alecto, assembly GCF_000325575.1. Taxonomy (NCBI): domain Eukaryota; kingdom Metazoa; phylum Chordata; class Mammalia; order Chiroptera; family Pteropodidae; genus Pteropus; species Pteropus alecto. The sequence continues at coordinate 1,945,932 of NW_006431918.1, read as the reverse complement.
GGATTTTCTCTTTGTGAATGGGGAAAAAAAGATAAAAAATAATAACTATTTTAAGCAATTGATTTTTGGAACATATAATATATACACATGGTATAAAATGCAAAAGGTATAAAATGGTATAGATGAAAAATAGTTGCCTTCCCGTATCTGTCCCTCAGTTACCCAGGTCCTCTGCCTGATATATCTTCTCTTCCAAACGTATTTTATGTGCGTGTGTTTAAAAAAAATGGTAGCACACTTAACTCTGTACCCTTATTTCTCACTTATCTTGGAGATTAATTTATATCAACACTCAATCCAAGCTGCCTTCTCATTTCTAATGACCGTATAACGTTTCATTTTCTGCATATGTTAGTTATATTTATTAAACCTGCTCCTATGGATGGACATGTTTTCACTCATAACAAACGTACACTTGACACTGAACACATTCTACTGCTTGAATATTGGCCTTTTTGGCTTTAGAAGTAAAGATAAGTCCTTTCTAGCTTCTAGTCTAAGATTCTCCTCCTCTAAGGGCTGCACGGACGAGGCTAAGAATTCTTCCCTCTACCCAACTGATCTCCTCCCTTCTGGTGACCTCTCCTTGAACTTTGAGGTGGGGAGCCAGATGCATGACAGACCCTTGATCCCGAACACCCATGTGCACAGCGGGCAGTCCTCCCCTCTCCACCAGGAGATTAAGGAGCCCTGTGTCCCTCGTTTTCCAGTTGTGCCA
>NW_006431918.1:1944768-1945153 GCF_000325575.1 Pteropus alecto | reverse complement strand
ATTCCTGCCATGGCAGGTGAGCCTGCCTCCTGGCAACGCTCTGAGTCATTGTCTTACTGTCTCCTAGGGTATCCCATTTCAGACACAAAGGCCAGGTCTGTGTCCGAAAAGCCACAGGACTTTGAATAGATGGCAGCTATTTCAAATATGGGCAGATCAGATAAACTAAGTAAGGCTCTTTTTTGTTGTTCATAAACAATAGTGCCTTGGAGGCTAATCCAAAGACACCAGACCCATTTTATGTTGTTTTCTATGAGGCCTAGTAATGACATCCAGTCGAGTTTTCTTGGAAGAGTTACCTCTCCCTGTGGATACCTTTTCTTATTATTTACATGGCCCATGTCCTTTTGATGTCATTTGCACCTCTTTGTCCTGATGTTATGTT
>NW_006431918.1:1925713-1944730 GCF_000325575.1 Pteropus alecto | reverse complement strand
AAGAGAAGGGGAAGGGAAAGGGATAAGCCAGGTGTCAGCCCCCGAGGGAGGGTCGGGTCTGCGGCAGAGGTGCTGCTGTCACCTAAAGAGCATGAACTGAAATGGTTCCCGATGTCGCCCTGGAGAGTGCAGAGCTCTCGGCGGACAGAAAGGCAAAGTATATGTTGCGTCCATGAACTAGTCAGCGAGGCAGTTAGCCACGGATTTGCTATGTGTAGATAACTGAGGTCTCGAAGGATCTTTGCCTCCCAATTCTGTTCTGCGTGAATGAAAATCATGAACTGGTAAAACTGGAAATGACATGCATGACTAATTTCCTAAGAAGGAGAACTGAGGTCTAGAATGTTTAAGTGACTTGGCCAGAGTCACACAGCTAGTGACAGAAATAGAACTAAAAGCTGGAGCTTCTAACTTCCAAACCATTGCCTTCTCTTCTGTAACACTTCCCACAAAAAAAATAACCCTGATGTTTTTACCTCATGTCATGTGTGCACAAACAGCTTTTAAGTCATCGATGAGGTCACCATAGCTATCAGAACAGTCAAATTGTTTTATTGATTTTTCCAGATTTATAGAGTGGTGATCCACATCATAGAAATTAACTGACTGACTGTACAATGATTTCTCTTGCATCAACCAGGCCTGGAAGGACCATTATTATGTATTAGAACAAGTGAGGCGAGTGTGTGAGTCGCCGTGGCCACATGAGGTTCCAGACAATTGGGACAAACTCTGTTTACATTTACAGTGTCCTCCCTTCACCTAGAACATAAAAACACTTTGTTATTTTTCCACTTGGTGGTGGTGGTGGTGACTACAATCATGACTGTAAAATACAGTTGTCAGAAAAAAAGGACAAATATGATACAGAATTATTCATTCAAATGAGCTAGAACATAAATTCGATTTTGATGCTATGTTTTAGCATCCTTATTTTCCTAGTTTTTTTTTTAATCACATTCACCACATTTCTGTTTATAACACAAGAAGAGACAAGAAGAGAGTATCTTATTTTTCTCAGTTTCTTAAATATTTAGAAGGCCACTAATTTATGTGTCTTTGGTTGTGCTGGAATCTGTCATTGTTTACCCTCCTTGTTGGCATTAATGTAGGACTTTATTCTTTTAATAAATGGTTCTGTATTTATTTTCCATAAAGCTGTTTATCATCACTATGGTCAAGGAACCAATAAACTTGGTACATACTTTCTTATACCTGTTTAGATCAAATTGATGGACAAATCTAATTACTAAGATGGTCCAACTCTTGATAATCTTCAGTGAAAAGTAAGATTTGGATCTGGTTGGGTTAAAGAAAATCTATAGGAACCCCTGGAGAAGGGAGAGGAATTCCCACCTGAAACGAAAGGCCTCTACAAACCTGAGGTGGTCCCTAAGTCTACCTGAGATGGTCCCTAAGTCTATCTGAAGTCGTTCCTAAGTCTACCTGAGGTGGTCCCTGAGTCTTCCGTTAGCATCACATTGCTCTGCATTTCTGAGAACCACAAAGGAAAGGATGTGTTTTGTAACAGCCTCTGGTTCTAATCCTAAGATTCTCTAGTCAGGCTCCACACAAGGCTCAGGTTCAGCGGGCCTGTGGTTGTCCCTCTCCTTTATTGTAGTTGGTGCATTTAAACAACCACAGACAGAAGGGACCAACAAGAGCAATAACTGCTTCACTTGGGCCATATCATTAAAAATGTTTATGGTTTTACTCATTACCCTTTAGTTTGTATTTCGGAAGACTAATAATACTAGTTGGAAAATTGTTCAAAGTAAGACAGTTTTTTAACTCAGAAGTCAATATTTCTGTGTGTCATTTTCACTTAAAAAAAAAGAGAGACATGCGTATACTGACAAAACTTGACTACATGCAAATAGCATTTTTTAAAACTTTACGATGCTTTTCTCCTTGCTTTGTTAAAATAGACTCCTACTGAAAAATCTCATGCTACATGGTCCCATAACCATCACATATATCTCGGAAGCTGATTTTTCTGTATTCTCCAGTTATCCAGAACATCTGTTCTACCCCCCAGCAAGTCAGACTTTCTTATCCTTTATCGGCCACTCACAAAATGCTGTCCTTTCCCTCCTCAAATGAGGTATTTGTGAATTCGCTATCAGTGAGCTCTGAAATGAGGTTTGACTCAAGGCATTTCACGGGAAGCGGAAAGAAATACCATCATGCCATTTTTCTGCATGATCAAGGAAAACATGGCTGACTTCCTTTGCGAACCGTGCAATTTCTCAGGGCTTCTAGAACGGAAGTCCTCACAGACTTGGTGTTGTGAGGACTATCTTTTTTATACTCTGTTAGTTCTGCTCACTTGGGAAGCCCCAATCCCCCAGGCGACTTTCTCCTTCACTAACCTCTAACCTCTCAGCGCTCAGGCACCAAACGCCAGTCATAGAATTCCTCTTTCTACCTTCCTATACCTTAATGTCAGCTTACTTTACATTTCCTGAATGGACACACCATTTTTTTAAAATAAAGGCAGCTTACATTTTCCTTTCAAAGGGTATGTGAAAAAAAGGGGGGCTTTTTTTCTGGAAAAGAGAAGGATTCTTTTTTAAACACCCCGTCTTTATTCAGGTGTAGCCAAAAGTAAAGTTGAATACATGGCCAGGATAGGAAGCAGTTCAAATTTACCTTACATGCTTGCATTTAAGGAGGGCATATTTCATTTGCTAAAGAATTGTTTTAAATGAAATTAAATTTTGAAAACATTCTGGTTCCCCTCCTGAAAAAAAAAAAGTTGATTTTCCTTTGAGTATAGCCTATGACCATTATTTGAAAATAATTTTTGCTGCCTAATTGCTCTGCTTAGCCTTTGAAAATAAAAAACAATTCAAGGGATTGAATTGGGTCCAGATATTATATAATATCAATTAAACGCAATTGCAGAGATATCTGAGCTTATAACCCAAATTTCTTATTCTGAACATAATATTCTTATTCTGAACATAATATTCTGCAGGTTTAGTGTATTTACTCCCCTTAGCTAGGAGTCCCTCCACGCCTTCCAATTCTTGCAGCCGACTTCTTCAACGAGAAGCAGCTCTTAGCTGAGACAGGCCAGTCTTGCCGAGGTCAGGACCACAGCTTTGCTTACCTAACCTCACGTATTACTTATAGTTTGTCCATATAGTTTCCTATTAACTGGCTAAATATCTCAGGTTGTTTGCCATGCTTTAAAAAAAAATCTATTGGTTTAAGATTTTATTCATTCATCAACCATTGATAGAGTTTTCACAAGATAGTAAGTTACAGAGAGCAGGAATCTGTATGTGTTTTCCAAAACCCAGAGCTGTGCCTGGGACAAAATAAGTGATCCAAAACATGTGTCGAATGATCTGGCATCAATTACTGAAGGCAGCTTTATTCATATGAATGGGAAGCAAACGTAAACACAGCCCTGTCCTCGAGGTGCGTAAGTGAGAGAAAAGTAACTGGGATTGATCTTAAAAATAGCAAATTGCAAATGTTATGACAGTAACTATGAAGCAGAGGGACAAAATGCTCTGAGGGTTTCTACGAAAGGGATCTTCACTCCTGGAAGGCATTCAAGAAGGAGTCCCCCCAAAGTGGCTGTAATTGAGACCAAAGGATGATCCACAGCTGGAGGAAGAGCAGAGGAAACAGAGCTGCATCCCATTTAGTTTTACCTCCGTTCTTTCCCTCTCTCTCCGTGCCTCCCTTGGTACTCTAATCCTACTTTTTCTGCTACCCTAGTTTGCTAGCTACTCACGGACTTCTGCAAAAACCTCACATGTATGTAGGGTCTCCTTTTAGGAAATAGCCATAGCAGCTTACTCTTCTTTTAAAATGCCAGTAATTATTTTAGAAACTAAAAATGAAATACGAGAGAGAAAAGTATATTAACAAGAACATCTCCTTTTCTACTTATTTACTGTAACTGTCGTGTGTTAAGGGAAGCACTTCACGATAGGTGCTTAGATTGCGATTGGTTGGGTAGCAGGTTTGTTAGTTGGTTGGCCAAATAGCCGATTAACTGGTTAGCTGGCTGCCCAGATGTTTGTTGGTGGGCTAGCTGATTAGTTGGTTGGCCGGGTGGCTTGTTAGGTGGCTAGATATTGGTCGGCCATCTGTTTAGTTGATTGGCTCTCTGCTGATTGGTTAGTTGGCTGTCTGACCGGGCGGATGTTGGTTGGTTGGCTGACTGGCTAGTTGGTCGATTGGGTGGTTATTTGGTGAATAATGGGAATGGTAGTTTAGCTTCAACTTTAAAGTCAGATTTAATTTTATTCAGATTCTGACCAACCTTTCACTAACTCTGTGATAGTAAAACAATTCACTTAAGCTCTATAAGTCTCAGTTTATTCTATGAAATAGTATTTTTCTCTTAGGGTCATTGTAAGGATAAAGGTAATACTGCATGTAATGCTTTAGCATGGCACCTAGATTATACTGACTTCATTAGTATATATTCACTATTTTAAAGAAAAGAAAGAAGCTTGAGTGTTATTGCCAAATTAGAAACCAAATTAGTGAAAGCAAATGCTTATTCTGTTTAAATTATGGTCCCATCTATCTTAGTACTTCAAATTTGTTTTACCACTGCAAATACGCATCTTTAACAGATAAATGGTACACATACCTAGGAAGGTGATATAACATACAGAAGATTCACAAGCACAGAAGCAAACTGTTTTTTTTTTCTTTACAGATCAATACTTAATTCTTTCCCACCTCTGTCTCTCACTCTTCCTCATTCCCTTATCATTGAATCATTGCAGCACTCATTAAAATAGTAACTTAGCTTTTACAGTAGATATATTATTTCTTGATGTGGGTGATGGTAGTTACCCAGGAGCTTGCTTTGTAATTATTTGTTAAACTGAACATGTATCTTTTATGCATTTTCCATTATTGACACTGACACTTAAGCATACACAACGGGGGCCAAATCATCATGTAAGAATGTGATAGAATAGGCTAGTACAGACCAAATATAAACCTCGAGTGGGTCTACATAAGCAAAGGAAAGTCCTAAAAATTCCAGACGGAAAGGAATACGCAAGCAGCAAACCCCACTTGTGAAAAAGAGGAGATGAAATTTATTCAACTACTTCAGATTGACTATCTCTATGTCACAAAGTAAGTGAAGAGAGGAGCGAATTACTAAACTTTGTTTATTTGCTAGTCTGTGCAGATACAACTTGTGCTAAAGTTCCTGGAGAGCAGGGTCTTTCCATGTCACATGCCACTTGCTTAACTTCAGGCATGAAGAGCTTCTCTGGGTCACGGCTCTCTAACGGGCCTCAATTGCTGGGGCCTCTGCACAGATATCCCTCACCCCACCTCCCAGCATCATGGTTAACATTCATGCCACTTGGGCATGATTTCAGTGGTCACTGCCCTGGTTTATTCAATGTCATCAGAAACAAAGTCAAGAATTATAGATCTTCGTTACTAACAAGCAGCTTTTGGTTTTTCAGCGCCGACTGGGAGATGCAGCAAAGAAAGCGATCAGCAAGCTCCAGGTCAGGACCATCAAGAAGGGTGACAAGGTAAACAGCCTCTTTCTTTTCATTGAGGAGCTATTCAGAGGAGCTCCCGGCTTTGCTGGCATTCAGGGTAGGAGAGAGAGAAGGATGGGAAAGGATCTGTTACTATACCCATCGTTATTAAATATAATTTAAAGCAGTTTATAAAATGCATACAATAGGACATCAAAGTAGTTGGATAGAAATTACGAGAAATTAAAAAGTAAGTGTAGGAAAGAAAAAACTGATGAAGCTAGGATGAAATTAGTACACAGATGCATTATCTGAAACGTACAACAGAAATGGGTCTCAAATTTACGATGGGGCTTTCTAGCAGCCAGTGCAAAGAAGGAAGCAATGGTCAACTTTCAGACAGCATCCGGCTGCCTTACTCCATTGTCACACGGGTGAACACAAAATGGCTGTTCCTGGTATTACAACTTGAGAAAGTTTTTCCTTGAATCCTTGCAAGGAAGTCAGCGAGCGTTGTGTGCTGAGTGATGCTCTCTCCTTAAGTCTGCAGTCAATGAGGGGAGCATATTTCGTGCCTCTGAAATCTAGCAAGCGGAACCCCAGAGTCACTGCCACAGCCTCCCTCGCCGTAGGGTGACGAGATAAAGCCAAAAGCAGAAGCGTAGCTTGAGGAATAACAACCACGCAGTGTGGTCCATGCTCAGGCCTCTAAAGCTCTATCTCCTCCCCAGGAGAAATTTTAGAACAGTGGCTTGTGACACGGATTTGGGCGTCCTGGGAGCTTCGTAAGGGATTCACAATTCTACGTGTGTACTGGGTGTTGTCTCTAGTCTGAATAATTGATTTTTCTCGCTAATTATGTGCCGTTGTGTTTCGACTATATAAAACTGCTATCGGGCTTAGTAAGATACAATTCATTTAAAATCACTACTAAATTGAAAGTATTTTTTTCATTACTTTCCCCTTTCAAACAGAGAATAATAAAAGAACAAGGATTATTATATAAGTAATACTTTATGAGGTATTAAAGGAATTTATATACTTGGGGGAAAAAAGTTAGAACCACTGTTTTAGACTTGAGTACATTATATTCCCATGGAATGGATGAATTCAATATCATTGAATGATAAATAATTTTTATACTCCATAAATAGTATTTCTCATTCTCGAGTTTTTGATGTCACCTCTAATTATAATAAACAGCATTATTAGGGTGGTACATTAAAAAATCATTTCCTCACAAAAGCACATCCAGTGGAACCCAGAAACAGAAAGTGGGGGTTGGAAGGAATGGAAACTAAGCCAACACACGATAAAGTATTGATTAATAAAATTGGCCCCAAGACTGCCGAAGCCTTGCTCCAGGCAAGCTCTCCTTTGTCCTGCTGGTTGGGGGTGTCGCACAAGAGGCAAAGCTGCGGAAGTGGGTTCATCTGTGCTCTCTCTCTCCGTCGCAGGAAACAGAATCCGACTTTGACAACTGCGCAGTTTGCATTGAAGGCTACAAGCCCAGCGACGTTGTCCGGATCTTGCCCTGCCGGTGAGTCACTGGGCTGCGTTTGACCGGGGCTGGTGTGGCGAGTGCCTGCTGGTCTCGGGCTGGGATCTGCTTGCTAGGCCATCCGCCCAGACATTTTCGTGCTTCGATATCAAACCACCGAAAAGCTTGTTCTTTTTTGTCTAACCTTTCTCCTTGAAAACATAGTGTCTTGTGACATTAGAAATATTTTTCCGATCCTCTTTGCACCAAAGGAAGTATATACTGCTATGAACTAGAACCTCATGATACAGTCTGACGATGTGGCTCTCATTACAAGTTTTCTGTAACAACAGATCTGTGATATTCAGAATCAGTTCTTGCTTTGCTATGTTAATTAAATTAATAAACTCCCTAAAATATTTTATGAATGATCACAGAGGGATCAGCAGCCAGGATATGGTCGAGACTGAGTGAGAAGCCAAAGGCAGATTTCATTTTCCTTGTTTCTTTTACTAATAGGAACAGAATGTGATAGTCCCCCTGCCCCCGCCCCCCAAACTTCTAGAATCTAGGAAAGAATGTCAACATGTGCAGTTGGAAAAATTCTCCAGGTGATTCTCATATAACCCTCATCCCTCTCCCTTGTTGAAATTTACTGTTAAAGTGTCTGAATTTTTCTTCTATGGTTAAAATTAAATAATTTTAAATACTTCAATTAAATTATTTTAAAGTTGCCTAAAAGCTATCTTCCTGTAATTAAAAACTTTTTTTTAGTGTTTCTGCATCTGTGCAAGTGTCCTAAAAATAAAAATTAAATTCTGCCTTGAACACACAAAGACATAAAACATACCATTCATTTATAAAACAATGCATCTTTGAGAACTGTTTATTAGAAATACAAAAGAAATAAAGTACGCCTTGAAAGGAATTGGTTTAATAATCCCAAAATGACAAAAACGTGACCAAAAAACAAAAAAGAAAGGATACTCAAATAAATGCAGAAACTCTCAAGGGGAATGGATCTTCCTTGAAATGCTTTTAGGCAAATCCATCGTTAGACATCCAGGCCTGAGGACCGTGTGCTCTGGTGGCCCCAGCCAAGGCCTCCAAGTGAGATTTGCTTTCCTTGGTTCACAGATGTTCAACTATCTCTAAGACAAAATCATAAATCGAGCACCTAAAGACTTGGTAGTTTTCATGTGAGGGTACTCTACATAAATTCTCTCTCTAGAAAGTATTTTTGGTGTTTACTTGATGACTTCTAGAAACAATGGCAGAGAATGGCAGTATGTGAACCACAGAGAGCCTCTCAGAGTAGCATCTTTCATCTCTGCAGATTTTATCGAGGGCTTTATAAAGCCTGAGTGTTATAAGCAAGGAAAGTGCCTTCCTTTATTTCGAAGATTGTTTAGAGCCCTGTGAGGCTGCTACTACTAAAAAATATCTGAAGCAAATTAAATAGCAACTTTTTCCTGAGAATCCAAAGAACTTTACAAATGTAATTAAGAAAATGTTTTTAACAACTATTTAAACACAGCGTTACTTTAGCTCCGTAATGCATACAGTATAAAACAGCTTGTTCATGTAGAGCTCTATCGTGAGTATATTTCATGTTACTGTGTACAGTTGCTGGAGATGGTGTGATGTCCAAGCCATAGACATACCACGTACTTGACCATGCCCTGCTGTGGACCACTCAGCTGATTTCAGTTTTTACTTATGACAAACTACATTGCTTTAGCAATATTAAGTTTGTCATGAGTTATTATTCCAGATCTGCTTTTACAGTATAGTATTTAGAACTTTTCACCAAGAAAAAAATAACATTTTACTATTCACCCCCCCAACACACACACACACACAAACACACATATACACACACACACACACACACACACACACACGCACACACACAAAACTCCAGCACTTCAGGAACTTTCATTTTATTTATACTGGCCTTTGCCCCAGGCTCATTCAGTTTGGCCTCAAGCTCTTCTTTTTACATCATTTTTCGATTCTCAGCTCACTCCTTGCTTCAAGCTCTTTACCATCCATCTGCTTTTGTTTCCTTATTATGGGCCCTGCTTTGAATAGCAAAGAGCCTTGAGCATTGGCAAACACAGGTCATAGTTAATCACTGCTTGATCTTAAGACTCACCACACATATCCACTCTTTGAAGAGCTTATATTTTTTTTTTCCATGCTGACTTTAATATCAAGATATTTTTATGCCTGTCGCTAGTTTTTGCCAGACAGGTTGCGCGCTAATGGATGTTATCAAACAAATACACTGGCATTTGCTTTTTGCCAGATAATTTCCTCCGGGGTATTATTAAGCCTTTGCTCCTATGAACTTCATAGACTCTCTTTCCCATTATTTCCAGAGTGACTCATCCATCCACAGAATTCTTTGCATCTCCTTGGAGTAAAAACTGTTTCAGAAATATTCCAGTTTATTGTCTTCCTTCTCATACTCTTATTTTGTGGCCTCCTGACTCCTGACACCCTGGGTATATCTCTGCTCCATCATTGCCCCGTGGGGTGTCTTTCCGTGTCACCCAGGGACATTCGTGTATCACCATGTTTTCAAAGTCATTCCTTTGTTTGGAGACCCTTGCACAAGTTCGGATGAACTCGATTTCCCTTCTTTATCTGTAGTCATGGTGATTAAGTCATGTACATACATACCTACCAGCTCCAAGTACGAGTTGGCTTTAACAACCGACATGTGATATTCAGAATCGATTCTTGTTTTTACAATTAAATTAATAAACTCTTTAAAATATTTTATGAATGATCATGAAGGGCTTGATACCCAGAATATGATCGGCAATCAGTAGGAAGCCAAAGGTAGATTTCATTTTCCTTGATCTTTTTGCTATCAAGAAGAGTATATGACAGTCCCCCCAAAACTTCTAGCATCTACAAAAAGGGTGCCAGCTTTGTGTGTGTTTTATTTTTAATTTAGGCTTGACTTTTATTAACAGAAGAACATGTCAATGAAGTGACTTAGATTTTGATTCAAGAATCTAATTTAAATTAACTGAAAATTGGTTTTTATATAGTTAATTCAAAACCTGACAATGATAATTCTACGTATTTGTAGTATTATTATTATTGCTTCTGCTATGACACTAATGTGGCATTGTTCCTCTGATAAGTATTATTAGAACTATTTCCGTCTCTATTACCATCGTTACTTCATTAGCGGTATCAAGTCTTTCCCATCTTCCCGCAGTAGCTTTCTCACTAAGCTCTCTGCTTCTGCTCCTGCCCCTTAATTATTCATTCTGACAAGTCTGTCTTTAATTATCCAGCTAGATTAGCTTGATCCAGGTACTTTTTCAGCTAGTACAACTTTAAATTCATTAAATGTATCAGAAGTATGACAGATAAATTATTCGGGAGAAGAGTAATTGAAATATATTTCGGTCCTCCTATTTCTCTAAGTCGTACTTCTGTAACAAGTTAGATTTACAGAAAACTAAAAATGTGCATGATTACCTGTTAGCTTACAAGAGAACTGAGTTGGCTACTGCAATTTTCCTCACTTTTATCAGGCGTCCTGTAAGGAACAACCTTAGGAAGCCTCCATTGCGTCTCTTTTAGTATTTTGTAGTCTTTTCCATGGAGACTGGCCAGAGCAGTTCAGTATAGAATAACTGCATTTCTCCCAAGCAAGGGTATGTGAATGGTGATACAACTCAGATTTTTTTCTATGTTTGTTGATAGAAAGCTAAGAGCCAAATCTGTGGCCCACGCATAGCTAAAAGGTACTTTGTAGTGTTATTCCTGACTTTTTTTATGCTTCCATTAGTATTTTTCTTTTTTCTTTTGCTCTTCTTATGCTATCTTTTTGGAGATCTGCACCTCCTGAATCACCTTAAGTCCTTTCTAGAATAAACATTTTCCATGTCTTTAAAACTTTGTCAACATCATTTTAAATTGACATATAATATCCGATATGCCATAATTATTTGATTGTTTTTAGACATTTAACTACCCCCCAACACACACACACAAACTTTTTTTTTTTTTTTTTTTTTTTTTTTGCTATTATAAATAAGGCTATGATAAATAGCTATTGTGTGTACACCTTAGTTCACATTTTGGACTCTTTTTTTCTAAGGTTAGGAATTTAAATTGTCTCATTGTTTTCCATGAAGTTATACTGAAAGAGTTTTCCAGTCAGTCAGAGCTAAGAAGAATATTTCAAGCAAAAGCAACGAGTGGTAACCTGGAATGGTTAGCGTGTGATGCACGTCAGGATATTCGTGGAGAAGAAGGCCGGCCCAGGTCATTTAGGACTTGAAGGCCCAACTAAGGAACCTGGATTGTCGCCAGGAGCTTGGGGACCTGCTGAGGGGTTCAGCTTGTGCTCCATGCTTGAAGGGATCTGAATGGAGTCAGAGAGACCAGTGAAGGGACTGTTAACCTAAAAAATAAAAGGCTTCAGTGAAAGGCAACAAATATTTATTTGAGATAAAAAGGAATAGCTATTTGGAAAACACAGATTCGGGCAGAAACTCAAATAGTGTTCCAAAGAGGAAAGAAAAGTTAAAAGTTTTTATACTAAAAAGTACATGCTTGAGAATTATCAATCCTGAATTCTTAGCCCTATAGGATTGGTCCAGGTTGGTTATCAGTGACCACATCAAGTGGTCTGGGTGATGGATGCCACGTGGTCCGGAAGATGGTGCCTGGAGATCTGCTCACATCCAGCAGTCTGGATAATGGATGTCAGGTGAATGTATATGTGAGTCCTGCAGGGTGTAATCAGGTGGCCTGGATACACGAGTCCTTCGGGGGGCAATTCGTGTGTTGTTATCTGGAGGTCCAGATGTGTATCCAGGCATTGATGCAGGACTAGAAAGTCAAAAAAGCTTTAAGTTCCCAGGCTAGTTAGGACAAAGGTAAAGTCTTCCCTCATGTCACAGCCTTCACGGTGTTACTGGCGGCCCGAACAGGAGTGTTGGCGCTGGGATATAGGGGGAAGAACCTAGTCAGGAGAGATTCAGGAGGAAACCCGACATGAGTCAACATCTGGAATAGATGAAAATGGCCGCCTGCATCAGCTGGTGACTACTAGATACATCCGTATTTGCTTGCGCATGTTCATATCTTTCCATTCAGATTCTAAATGCTAGAAAAAATCCAGCAGCTAGCGCACTATTGCTCAAAAACAGTAATAGAAGAAACAGATTTCAAGCACTGAAACAGGTTTTATCATTCAGAACACTTGAGGACCAACTTTGGCTTATCTTTTGAAGACCAACTTCTGAGTTTTCCAGCCCAAGAACACTTTCATAACTGGATCGTTTAGGTACAGTTCCATTTGGGATAGATAACTACTTGGTTGTTTGTGTAAATACTATGCTACCCTTCCTCTTTCTCTCCTTCCTGGTTTAGGAATGAGGTTAAATTTCAGTGGAATCAGTTGAAGAGTTCTCTTAGTAATTCAGGACATATCATACTATATCATACTTTTCTTTTTTGAAACTTAAGGCTACATTTTTACAAAGATCAGAACATGATTAATGGCATTAAAAGATTAAACGGAGATTTAAACACAGTAATGTGCTAGACGAAAAATCAAAAACGGAATAAGTGTCACCGTAAAACCGCAATACAAATTAATCGTAAAAGGACAGACGAAGCTTGTAGGTAGGTGTGAATTGGGGTCACAGATACTCTACCTGGCGAAGAAATTTCTAATGACATTTCAGTATCTGAGTCAGATAGAACCTAAAAGTGATAGGCTTAGGGATTTGGAAAAGGAATTTTTTGAGGGCCGTCAAATCAAAATCCAGATTTGATCTACAAGTTTCAATGGATTCTTGGAAGGTCTGTCATGTACCACACGTCTACAATTGACAAGACACTCATAAATCATCCCCGTCCATCAAAGCCATCAGCCAGCCAGCTGCTTTTTCTTCTCTGATATATATTTTGTTGCTGATATATATTTTTAACATGGACCTAATTATTAATTAACTCCTCAAATTCTAAAATCTATTAACTCCTGTCCCCAAAGACAGGTGACATTTTCTTCTACGAGAGAAATAGCTCTGGGAGACATCTAATATAAAGCACATGGAAAAGAGTAGAGAGGTCCGTCTGCAAAGCTTTCCAAACAAGCACACATCATAAGACTTGCAGAGTGACTTTCCTGCCAAGGCCCAGCTTTGTTAAAATCAAATCAATTAGATTTACTGAGCTGGTGTAGGTGGAGAGCACAGCAGTACACCCCAGGTGCCTCGCTTACAGCGGCTGATGTCCGATGGGCCTCCCTGAAAAGCAGTTTGGTCACTGTGTCCCCAGAGAGTTAGTGTCCTTGTTCTCATTGGACGCTTCCAACCAAACCCACCTGAGCAGTCAGTCCATAGCCTCTCCTGCCTCTCCTGGAACTCTGATGTGGGATCTATATCCTGGATCCTTTAATGAATACCCAGGGCAACAAACATCACAGCTGGACCCTGATATTCCTCTGTGAACTTCCCTCTTGAGGGAGAAAGGGTCATTCTTTCACTCTCCTTGCCAGACACGACATGATCATCATAAACAACATGACATAAAGAATGATAATAACCATGTAAAAGTGGACATCATTTTAATATATGAAAATCGAAAGCATCACCATCGAGTGCTACTGAAAGCACTAGAAATAGACACTAGCCCTTTAAGATTTTCACTCGAGTCTGATTTTAAGATGATTTAGATGAACTGAATTTCCATGTGGACAGAAAATTCCAACCTCTCTTTGAGCAAAAAAGGTTGACGAAATACTGTAATGTGATCAGGATTCTATGAATTTTACAACTCGTGAAGTGGAAAACAAAGTGGCTCTTTCTAGCCAGGCCGAAGGGTCTGTCCAGACTTGACCCTGCGAGCCTGTGACACACACTTGACTACAAACGGATTTTTTTCCAAGTTCGTTTTTTTGAAAAGAGTGATAAATGTTAGCTGATTTTCATAAGATCTGACTTACTCTTTCATGCCCACGTTACGCAAGTTAGACTATTGAGCATTCTGTTGACAGCTGTTCGTATATAGATGTGATTTTTAAAATAACTTTCAAGATATTTTTTGCTAATTGTGAAACTTTAAAACAGAAAAAAATATAAAGAAGTAAACAAAAATAATGTCACTACCCAGAAATAATCATTATTGGTATATTTAATTTTTATAACGTGCGTATATCAATATATAGTTATAGCTTGTATGTTGTTAAATATATACCATGTATATTGTTAAACATTGGAGAGTCCAGTAGAATAATACAATTTTTATTCTACTTTCCCATTTCACATTAAAAAGTTAGCATTTTCCTATAACTTTAGAAATCCATTTAAAATATTTTTATGGTTGGAGTTGATTTAACTGCCCTCCTATTGTACAGCATTTAAATCGCTTCCAGTTTTTATCGTTATAAAATCATGACCTTAATTGTTTACATACTTTTTCTATATTTATCCCTTAGGATACATTCCTGAAAGTGAACTTAGTGGGTAAAAAGTGGCTTTAAGGCACCTTGATAGGTTTTGCCCAGCCACTTTCTAAAAGGTAGTAACAGTTTACACTCCACCAGCAGGAGGCGAGAGCACTATGTCAATGCCCCTTTGAAACCTCAAAATGGTGCCATTTTAAACATCTTATCATTGAATCATTGCAACCAAGCCCAATAGCGGGGTCACCCCCGGTTGGATGGAGAAGAATACATACTTTATGGCTCCATTTATATGAAATTCAATCTCAGGCAAAGCTAGTCTGTGATGAAAGAAGTTACAACAGGGGCTACATGGCAGAGAATGGGTATTGACTGGTAAGGAGCAGAAGAGAACTCTCCGGGGTGATGGGAACTGTACATCTCTATCTGCGTAGTATGTATATAAATATATGCATACTTAAGAAATCATCGCATTTACTTAAGACTTATGCAATTTTATACCTTCGTTTAAAATAAGAGAAAAAAATTGTAAGTACCAAAGAAGCTATGCTATGGACTTAAATTAAAAAAGCTCACTTTGTACATTAGTCAAACTTACATAAGGTTTAAGTTCAAAGTGTGCTGATGATGTTTTCTAATAATTTTTCTTCAATTATTTTGCATTTATATGCGTACATGGCCAAAAATTAAGTGCACCCTAAGGGATTAAAGGAAAGAAACATGGAGAGAGATGGAAGTGCTGGTGAAAATATCTGATGTGTCATTTTCTGTCTTATTTTCAACACAGCACATGCTGCCTTAGGAAAGAAATCTTGAACTGTAATAACCTTGTTAAATATGGCATTCTGACTTCAAATGTCCTGATCCTCAGTTATATTAATCAGCTAGACAGACGGGACAAATGCCAACCAGCTCTGCTGCCCCGGCCAAATGCTATAATTAGACCAGGGTCAAGTTTTCAGCCCAGAGCCTCCCTCTACCAGAAGCCAAGGGAGTGAGACTCGCCACAACAGGAGAGTTCAGCAATTCTCTCATAGCTTGCATTCCCAAAAGAGCTATTTCTTCCACTGAAGCTTAGAAAGAAATTTGAGTTTAGTAGCAAGAAGATCCGATGCAGTTTCTTCGTTTTTTTTAAGTTTTGTTGGTTTTTCTTGAATGCTATTTCAACCCAATACTGTGGACACCTGGCGAAATAGTGGCTGTTGATGGTAATACTTTAACTTTGAAAAATACTCTACTAAAGGTTTTCTATATATAACATCTAATTGGTATCTCACAACAGCCTGTAATACAGATAAAGCAAGGATCATTATGCCCCTTTATCTTCGTTGAAAAAACAACTTAACTCGGCGATATTGGTGACAGGGCCTAAAGCGAAGCCAGGTTTTCTGACTTCCGAGCCGGTCCTCTTTCATCTGTCCTCCTGGCTATGGATTTGACACCTCAGCCTCACCTGCATGCTCAACTCTCTGGGAATATGGCTTTGGCAAAAAATCTGCCTCAGAAACTGCCGTCTCACTTTAAGCCAAATGCCTAAGAACCACAAGGAAACCAAATCACACTGCTTTCTCCGCAGTGATTCCAAGCTTATTATTATGGGCCTGAAAACAGACCCGCCTTCTTCACAGAGGGCAGTGCTTATGCTAGTGAGATCAGTAGTAATTTACGTTATTGAGTTATTTCTCCATCAGGTAAAACTGCTAGTATAGCATCTTAGCTTGCCTAAACAGAGTAATGATGTGTAGAACAACATCCAGGATAGGGTCGCTACTGATTCTGTGTGACAGCTCGTTTTTCCCTTTTCTTTAATTCATTTTCTTTTTCTTTTAAACGATGTTTACGTAAGCTAAATAGAGGGAATCACAGAAATGCCGTTTCTCATAATTGTTCCAAACATTTCAAACCAAGCCCAATAGCGGGGTCACCCCCGGTTGGATGGAGTTAATGTGTCTGGTCAACTGGCTTGCTCCACACCAAGTCCCAAAACACCACGTGGTCACCACTGCAAGGGCTTTCTGTGTAGGAGACATCAAAACATGGGACAGAATGGAAGGAAATAACACCAAAAAGTTCGTCATCACAAGGAATGAGGGAAATCTGTCTCAAGTCCATGGTTATTTTCATCACTGTTCACGCCTCTTTTCTGTTGAGTCCATCCAGATTATTTCAGAATGCTGATTTGGACCCATCCTTTCCAACCGTACTTCCTGTTCTTACTTCTAAGATCAGCTGGCTTTCAACCCAGATGAGTCCCTCATCCACGTCACGAAACTGCAGCTGCACCTTTACCCCTGTCGGTTCTGTCTCCTTGGGTTTCTTCCCTCCAATCTCCACAAAGTTCTCCCCATCCTGTAGTTTCCTAATTTTCTCCCAAAGTGACTGCTCTTTTCTTTGAATTCTGTGGCACTTTTACTTGTATCTATTTATGACCCACTACTTTACATGTTGTACTAACATCACTTAAAATAGTTAATGTCACTATTATCTACTGCGCACTCACTAACTAAGCACTTTGCAAACAAGTACGTAATTCTTGCCACAATCCTGTAAGGTATTTTACTAGTCAGGATAGGCTAGGCTTTGCTGCAGCAACAACGAAACTCCAATTCTCAGTGGCTTAGCACAACAGAGATTTCTATCTTATGTTTGTATCTGTTGTGTGCTCATGCCAGTCCGGCTGACAAAGCAGTCACCATTGCAAACATTGTTAATTGACCAGTCCGTTACAAAATGCCAAGACCTGGAGTGAAATCTGTTCTTCATAATGTATTGACCAGAATTAGGCACATGGCCATAGCACTGGGAAAGCCAGTCATTTTCCCATTTGCCCAAAAGATACAGAGCCAGTATATTGGATAAACCGTATTAATGAGCGCATCAGATAGCATTATCCTTATAAATGGAGAAATTAAGGCTCAGAGAGGTTAAGGGGTTATCCCAGGACAGAAAGCCAAGATTAAGAGTGAAACCTGCTTTATCCCCGAGCCTGACCTTTTAACCTCTGCACAATATGGACCATGCATCTTCCTATCAGCCTATCAATCTGTATTAGAAGAATCTCACCAGCATACTGCAGGTCTGATTTCTCTTTGTCCCTCCAAAATGCCAAGCTCTGATGAAGTAGTACTACATATCTGTTATACCTAATGAATTTGTTACTCTGTGTTGATTTTCCTACTTTTTCTCGGACCCCACATTCCTAGAAGTGAGTTCAGGTATCAAGTTCAGAATCTTTAACAATATGCAGACATATTCTTTTTCAGACTTCCTCATGTATAACTCAGAAATCCACCTTCCATACTATACTATATTGAAGGGCACAAGGCCAGCAAAGCTCTTTTCTCACAGACAGAGATGGGGGTTAAACCTACCGGTTGGCGTAATATATATAATACAATAGGAAATAGAACTTCCATGATACACTGAACACCTGGGTTGCTGGTTACTGGACCACAGTCATGGCATTTGGGTCAGACAAAGAATGCACAGAAAAAGCCAATGATTTTCATATGTTTCTCAAAGCCATGGCAGTCAAGATTCTGGTGAAGTTCTCATTGAATTTGTTTGATTTTAGGAGCAGTTAGACAAATGGAGTTTTATAAGAAAATCAATGAGAGCAATTTCAATTTCCTTGGTCCTCTCAATAGGAATGGAATATGTTTCAGCTATGCATTATCTATTAAATTGTCTGGGTTCAGTCGACTTTGGGTAAGTGCGCTCACCACTGCCGTTTTGGTCATTCCGAGCGGTGCCTATGCCCAGATCCATAAATCACTGTTCCCAAAATGAGATTTGTGTAGAAGGAACAGCCCTGTAGGATATCTACCAGGCAGTTGAGGCAGAGCACAGACTCATCAACAGCCATGATGTCCTCATTGGAACCATCAGCCCCCAGGAGGAGGCAGAAACCTTTCATATTTTAGAGTCCCTAAAAACTAAAGGGACTGCTTTCAGACTAGCTTTGCCACAGAAGGCTCATTTTCAAGAAATAGGAACTAAGTTACTGTTAATTAAATAAAAATTTGGGGACTTTCAGAAATCGTTTTTTCAGAAAATAATACCGAGAGCATGTCCTAATCCAGGTGCTCTACTAGGTTTCAGCCGTAGATAGAAACACTTTGTCTCCACCCTCCAAGGTGCCACCAGCTCACGCGGTCACAGAGCAGTAAACCAGGTTGACCGCGGAGCCTGTAGAGCTCGTCGTTAGAGTTGGCATCCATTCTGATTGGTCGTTATCCTTCCGTACCAGTTGTTAAAATACTTTTAATTTACTCTTATATAAATGACTCAAAAAAACAAACAAACAAAAACACAAAGCACCATGATACTCTAGCTTCGTAAGTGCCAGGTAGTATTCTAAGTGTCCTTTGTCCTTTAATTGTCATCTAACAATCCTCTGAAGGGTTATCTCGAACAATAATACTTCAGAGGGTGACCATTAAAGAACGTCGTCATAAAACACTAACAGGAAACTGAGCCACAGGCCAATTTAACCTTTTGCCCAAGGTCACAAAGCTAAGGTGTGGTCTTCGAACCCTGAACACCAAAGCTGTCACCATTGCAAACAAAGAGCACAAAGAAATGAGGGCTCTGGGGCCTTTACAAAC
>NW_006431918.1:1915011-1925586 GCF_000325575.1 Pteropus alecto | reverse complement strand
TCCTAGGTTTCAGCCGTAGATAGAAACACTTTGTCTCCACCCTCCAAGGTGCCACCAGCTCACGCGGTCACAGAGCAGTAAACCAGGTTGACCGCTGAGCCTGTAGAGCTCGTCGTTAGAGTTGGCATCCATTCTGATTGGTCGTTATCCTTCCGTACCAGTTGTTAAAATACTTTTAATTTACTCTTATATAAATGACTCAAAAAAACAAACGAAAACACAAAGCTCCATGATACTCTAGCTTCTTAAGTGCCAGGTAGTATTCTAAGTGTCCTCTGTCCTTTAACTGTCATCTAACAATCCTCTGAAGGGTTATCTCGAACAATAACAATACTTCAGAGGGTGACCATTAAAGAACGTCGTCATAAAACACTAACAGGAAACTGAGCCACAGGCCAATTTAACCTTTTGCCCAAGGTCACAAAGCTAAGGTGTGGTCTTCGAACCCTGAACACCAAAGCTGTCACCATTGCAAACAAAGAGCACAAAGAAATGAGGACTCTGGGGACTTTACAAACTGGATTCGACGGGACCCATGACAGTGATGTCCAAGGAATCAGTATTTCTTTACGCTCTATGCAAAAGCACATACTTGGCTGCTGCAACATGTTTTAGGGCAACACAGCAGAGGGAGAGGGAGAAGAAACTAACTCTCCTTGGCAGAGTTTGGAGAAAAGAGGCGGGATGTTCAAGAAAGTGACGGGACAGCCGAGCCGTAACTTGAAATGTGAGCAAGGTTGGCCACATGCACAGAAAAAAGTGGCAAGTGCAGTCCTGAGTCCTGGTGAGAGCGTGGGGTGAACTCGAGGGCTCACAGAGAGGTGACGAGGCCAGGCCGCGTCTGTGTTCTGTGTGCCGTGTTCAGGCGCTTTGACTTTGTGCTATAGGCAGTGGGGAGCGGTTGAAGCATTTCGAGTCTGGGGTGGTATCGTGTTTGTATTTTAGAAAGCTCAGGCAAGAAAGAGAAGCCAGACCAGGTCGAGAAGAACGTTGTCAGAAAGTGGATATTACCGTCCGGGGCATTTGATGATACAAATTTGAAAAGTTTATGGACAAGTGGTGGCGCCGCCAGCTCGTGGCCACCCAGCTCGGTTGGGCAGTGGGGTCTGAGGAAGTACAGAGCATTTGGAGGCCAGTGTTCTCCTCTTCCCAAATAAATCAGCAGGCCCCTATCTAGAGACGGTCTGATGAAGCCAAGATTTGACAGCTTTTCCCTTCCGTAGCCAAGCAAATACACTACATGCAGATCACTTTTCTCTTTGGTTTTGCTTGATCCTCAGCCTCTGTAACTAAGATACTGCTTCCTCGAAACTGGAGCACAGAAATACAATTGGAAAGAATAAAATGTTGAATTCCTCCCACTCTTGCTCACGACAGTTTTGTGGGGGCAGGAAGGGCGGTAGAGAGTGGGCTTGGCCTGGGTCTGAGTCCTAGCTCTGCAGAGTACTAGCTCTTGGGGTAATTTAATTTACTTCAATGGGCTTCAGCTTCTTCCTCCATCCAATGGGAATAATAATTTTTACCTCGTAGCGCTGCCGTGAGTTAATAATGTATGTAACATGTCTGGGACATAGGCATTTCATAACCAGTAAGTATTGCTTATTAATCAAATTAGGGTTTGTTCATTAAAAACTCTTATTTCACTGACAGTTTTGCAAATAAGAGTCAGAGGCTCTGAAAAAACATTTCAACTACCCATAGAAGCACTGGATATGTCTTATTTAAATAGTTAATATTGCCTGGGTGAATGGGATTCTTAGGTCCCTGAGTGACTCACGTTTTTTGATGACCATTTCACCAAGGAGAATGAAACAGCTCGCATCGGTGCCAAAAGGAAAGCTACGGGATCCCAATCTCAATGGCAAGGTGGCGGGACCTAATAGCCTACAAAAGTGAATGAGATGGAAAGGCCGGAACAGAGCCAGCCCTTCCTTCTCCCGATGGGGAAAACAATGTCATTTCATTGGGGCAGAAGTCACACGTACAGGTGAAAAGACAACAGAAAACAAGAATCAGTAGAGAAATGAGTTGAGCTGGATTTTCATTACTGCTAAAAACATGAGAACTTATTTTATTACCCATAGTCCTCTTGGCATTATGATGCAGCTGTCGGCATCATCTTTTGTCAGGTGTTTGAAGAACGCTTTCTAAGATGTTTGCTTTTTTTTTTTTTTTTATGAGTAAAGAAGGTTTGGTCCACCTTCTGTCATCTTTCCAGCTTGTTGAGATAGTTCAGAGAGAGCCTAACTTGTCCCCTTGTTCCTCTGGATGTACTTTCTCTTGCAGCCCTTGTTAAGACATGAAAAGGGACCGTTCTCTACTGCAAATTGTACAACCAGGAAGAGCCGAGACTGCCTCAGCCTTAGAGATGTTTGTTAAACATTGGTGCATTTCCCTAAACTGCAGATTCGGTCCCTGTTCTTTTGTTTATTTATGTAGTCCAGCACCTTTTATTTTTCTTTGCTTTTGGGAGGGAAAAAGTTGTTTTACAATCCCAATTATAAAGATGCAGTCTTCATATTTGATAATTAACACAAGAAATACGGCGCTAGAAATAAATGAGTGTTAGTTAGTTATCAGCATCATCATCCTATGTGTCATTTCAGCACTTTTTTGCCCTTAGGTCCCCCTTTGATTTTTTTTAAAGCTTGCAGTTACTTGCTCTCAACGCTAGAAAGTTTATTCTAAATGTAGAAATCAGAGTAATAACGATATCTAAAAATAAGATGCAATAGTGGTGTAATTAATGACAGCAGCTTACAATTAAGGACTTAGGTTTACACTTTATGGGCGTTATCCTCTCTCTCTCTCTTTCTCTCTCTCTTTCTCTCTCTCTCTTTCTCTCTCTCTCTCTCTATTTCTCTCTCTCTCTCTCACACACACACACACGCACACACACACGCACACACTTGCAAACTCCATACCTATAAGGTAAGATTTCACAGATGAGGAGCTGGTTCTTGGAACGCTCAGACGTGCCTAAGAGCAAAGAGCCAAAAAATGGATCCAGGATAGTGGTCTTCCAAGGGCCTTTATGTTATAGCTCCCGGGGAACCACCGAAGGACCGAGGCACTGCCTTGAAGGGAGGGACTTCGTCTTACTCATCTGGGTACCCGCGCCTAGCACAGAACAGAATGGAACCAGGAGGTGACATAACTCATACTCTATTTTGGGAAGATAAATCTGGCAAGGATGAGTGGGATGAAGAGAACGGGAAAAGAAAAACTGGTGGCGTGGAGACCAGTCTGGGTGTTATTGCAATAATACAGGAAAAAGGTAATGAGATTGTGAATGAGGGAGCAGCATTGAGAAAAGAAAAGCCATGAACGCGAAAGCAATTTCGGAAGGAGGAGTCCACGTGACTTGAGAGTCATGTGCAGGCCGTGAGGCATGCCAGGGCCTTTGATAAATATCCATTTATGTAGCAGTTATTTCCTGAGCATCATCTTTGTGCCAGGAACTATTCTAGATGCTGGGAATACAACGGTGAATCAGGCAAAGAAGGAATTTGCACACATGGAGTTTATATTCTCATTGGAGGATGTATCGGTCAGGGTTCTCCAGAGAACCACTATATCCCACTATATATTTTAAAGGAATTGGCTTATGTGATTATAGGGGAGGACGAGTCTGGAGTCTGTAGGGCCGGCCTACGACTGGAAACTGAGCAGGAGCAATGCTGCCTTCTGGAGGCAGAATTTCTTCTCTTAAAAGCTTTTAACTGATCGGATGAGGCCCACCCAGATTATTTGAGATAATCTCCTTTATTTTAAATCAATTGATTATAGACATTAATCACATCTACAAAACATGCCCCCCATGAGCGTGTCAGTGAATAGCCTAGCGGACACATAGAACTGACCATAACCATCACAGAGGAGCCCAAAGAAGGACCAGTGCATGGAGAGAAATAACTTAGTGTGTTGGAGGATAACTACTGGCTGTGGACTAGAGACTCAGGGAAGCCCTCTCTGCCTGAATAGATACATCTTCCTCTTACAGATGAGCAAATGAGACTCGGGGATGTTAAGTGACTTATTTAAGCTAAAACAGCGAGTGATGGGTCCCACTGTCATTCTGACTCCAGCGTGTGTTCAGGAGACACAACAGAACGATCGAAGGGACAGAATGGTTGACTTTTTCCCCCAGGAGGAACAGCAGTCAGTGAGCAAATTCAGATGAGGAACGTGTTTCCTGAATGTAGAGCCTGGACACAGGGATGGTATTCCCGGCGGGGCTGCGGGGTAAGGCAGGGACGCCATCCAGCATCACCCTCCCGCCACCACCCCCGCAGTGGGACTGGTCTTCTTCCAGTGCCCAGTAAGGCTTTCGTCCGAGCCAGCGTCCAGCCTAGAAAACCCTCCTCCTTCCCTCTCCCCTTCATGTGGTGTCTGTGTGGCCCTCAGGTCAGCTTTGGCCCTTCATCAGGGCACCTCTCCCTGTGTCCCTAAACTAAGATAAGTCTCCCAGTTATAAGCCTCCGCCCAAAAAAAAACTCCCTGTTCTTCTAATGTCATACTTAGCACTGTCATCATTAAGTAGTTTATTTAGATTATTATATTAATGTCCGTCTCTCCTGTTATGCTCTCCAAGAGAGGGGCCAGATCTCCACCACGCTGATCCCCAGCAAGGAGTGCAGTTCTCGGCACACACTGCTCGTTGCGTGAATGCGTGATGAAGGGATGAATGAACGCGACACACACCTTCCAAGCAGCGAACCTACGGGGCATTCCAAATGATAATCTGCAAACGTGATGACACATCTAAGTTCCGACTCTCCCTTTCTAATCACCAGTCTGATTATACCCTGTAATCTCATCTTTGGCAAGTGGGTAGTTCTCCGGTTCAGTTTAAAAGGTCCCTTTGGGCACGTTCGCCTCATTTGATGGGGAGGGGCGGTCCTTTTCAAGCACTTGAGCCCCACGCCCTCTAACGCAGAGACGATTGTTAGAGCTGTCAGAATAATAGAAGAGGAGGGACAGAGCCCCGCTGAGCAGAGAGGGGTCTGGCAGGGGCGGAATCCTCAGGAAGTCCTCTTACTTGAGACAGTCTCTCTCTTCTTGCCCCAGGCAGGAACTTCTGGCTCCTCCTGCCTGTGGTCTGGAGTCTTGTGAGTGAGAAGAAAAGCTTCTGACTCCAGTGGTCCTTGCTCTGTCTGAGGGGTCTCTTGAGAGCCAAGTTGAGAGGGAGTTCATTTAGGGAGGCCCTCCCACAGCTACTAAACGCCCCCTTCATCCTGCCACTAGGGCGAGGGCCCACAAGGACGGGCACAGGGAATGACCGTGGAGCTGAGCACATCCGCTGTACAAACAGTAAAGGTTACCGTACCTTTCACTCTGGCTTCTGATTTGACAGCCAGCAGCCATAAAAACTTAAAATGTCATTTGTGTTGTGAAAAGCTTCTGTCCTTTTACGTTAGACCCCAAATATTAATGGAAATGAGGCTTTGTTTTGTAGTGCCTTCTGATTGTAGGAAAAGAAATTTCAGATTTACGTAAAAGCAGCATCAGTCAAGTTATCCCGAAAGGTGCTTGTAGGTTTCACCACGCGCATTCTTTCCAGTAAACATTCTTCCTGTTGAGAAAGAGAAATCTCTGTTTCTACATTGTCTACATTTTCTGAAACTTGGAACCATATAGGACACTCCTGGGATCCAGACCAATTTTGACTGTCGCCACAGGCTATATATAACAGGAAACACATTGGCCCATGTGTTAGCAGACAGAGGTTTGAGTCTTGGCTCTGCCACCGAGCAGCTGAGTGACCTCGGACGGGTCTCTGGGCTGTCGTGGACGAGGGAGTCTCTGCAGTTGCCGCCGCTCTAAGATGTGTGGTTCTCATTGCAGGCATCTTTTCCACAAGTCCTGTGTTGACCCCTGGCTTCTAGACCATCGCACCTGCCCCATGTGCAAGATGAACATTCTTAAAGCCCTAGGGATCCCGGTAAGCACAGCCCAGCCTACAGCATCGGGACGTCTGTCTTTCTGCATCACTCTCCAGCAGGGAGAAAACCTCACACCTCGGTTTTCTCTGTCTCCTCAATCCCATAACGGTGGCGTCAT
Source organism: Pteropus alecto (assembly GCF_000325575.1). Lineage (NCBI taxonomy): Eukaryota > Metazoa > Chordata > Mammalia > Chiroptera > Pteropodidae > Pteropus > Pteropus alecto. Next base: position 1,919,523 of record NW_006431918.1, on the reverse strand, counting down.
CCAATGAGGCCCTAAGAGAATTCCCGTGTCTGAAAGCACTTTTTTCTCTCACTTTTTCTCAGTCTGAGAACACCATGACCCTCTCACAGTGTCCGTTTGATGTGTCTGTGAGTCGAGATGCTGCGTGTGCAGCTCATAGGCTTCTCTTCCGGGCCGCAGTGTGTGAGTGCGGGTGGGACCCAAGCAGAGGCCAGTGGGCCAGCGGTACGCTGATTTCCTCTTGTGTCATGATCTCTGCACTGCCACCAGGGAGATCTGCAGGCCACGCTTTCTGATCTTGCCCCAGAGTCACCTAGCTTAAGAGGAAACAAGCTCTTCCCAACACCAGCAGGGAAGGACGGCTGCAGGGAATCTGGCTCAGAGCCGCTGCTGAACTCAGATCTCTGTGGAGACCTCGAGTGAGCAGGAAACCAGAGCCAGTGCCACTTAATTCTAGTGTGACCATCAGGCCGGTGCCTCGGTCATGTTTGATAAAATCGAGTCTCTCCCCACCGTGCACAGAGAATCCCACCAGCTGGCTGGCTGGACACTCCAGGGACTTTCCCAGGGCTATAGCAAGTGAAGCCACAGACTGGTGGTTGGTGAGACACCGTCCGTTGTGTGAGGGCAGGAAGTGAGCCAGGCCACCAAATCCAAGGGCTGCACAGGGAGATGTCAGAAAAATACAGGCGCTGTCTAGAAGAAGCAAGACAGGCGGCATCCGGAGACCAGCCTCTGCTGTACCCTCCCCCACTGTGCGCCCTCCAAGATGTCACTCCTCACTGCACTAATGGCAGAGAATAAAGAGACTGTTAATAGTCCCAAGATGTCACTGAAGGAGGAAGGATCCGATCAGGTATCAAAGGTTTTCTTTAATGCCAAAGGGCTAATTATTCTAGGACGATCAGAGTGACTGTCGGAGAGGGCACACCTGAAGCTTTATGATGTCACGCACTGGATGAATTTTCTCCCCTGTCCCAGCTCCCTGCAGACCAGCTGTATGCTGATTTTCATGGTCGATAGACCAGACACAAATCAACTTGTGTGACTATACCTTTGAGCTAGATTTTGAACGGCCGTGCATTAGATTTTCAGACCACAGCTGTGAACGCATAATGTATTTGAAGAGAAAACCAATTACTGTGACCACGAAACATTAGTAAAAACCCAGCAGCTCTACCAGATACTGGTGATTTAGAAAATGAGTTCAGTATTTGCACTTTCTGCATTGCTGGTTATAACTGGTTCTTACAAGGGAGGGTGTGTGTGTGTGTGTGTGTGTGTGTGTGTCCTTGCACATGTGTATATGTGTCTGTGGTCTCCAAAATATTTAGAATACGTACTCATGTGTGTGTGTGTATGTGTGTGTGTGTGTGCGTGTGTCCTTGCACATGTGTATATGTGTCTTTGGTCTCCAAAATATTTAGAATACGTACTCACGATTAAAAGTAGACAGTCACATCATCTGACCTAATTCATTTTGCTCAGGATATTTTCAGAGCTCTAAGTGTTGATCCCAATGCTGCTCAGTCAGGACAATGAAACCAAATTTTGCACGAAATCATATTTGACTCCAGACTTTTCCTGGGGATGTACAACTTCTCCAGAAGCTACTTGTAAATGAGTCAAGAATACAGCTATTAATTGCTTTTAAAGTAAAATTATTGGATGGCCACTTGGCTTCTTTCCAAAACTGATAACATAACCTTCAGTAGTGGGGCCTTCTGGCCAGTCAATGCCTATCCAGTCTGGATAGGATTTTGCTGAGCACACTTGACTTCCAGAAAAACATCGGTAGCATCTTTTCGATTTTGCCAAGAATTCTTAAAGGCCAGCTGAACAAGAATGTGACACACATCCGAGCTCACCCCAGAGAACAGAACATCCTCCGTGAAGAATGCATGCCTTCGTCATATGCTGCTGCTCACGAAGCCCCGAGGCATATGGCTTCTCTCTGTGCCTTCCCGAGGCTTTTCTGTTTTTGTCCTCGAGGATGATAACTGAAGTCTGGATCTGGCAGGAATTTTGGATGTTGCTCCACTCTGTCCTTCGTCACTGGGTAGCACCATGCCTAAATTATACCAAAGAGATAGAGTTTTAACTCCATTCTTAGAACTTTCTATGTCATTAGACAAGCTCACAGCCTTCTCAACTAACGATCACTTTCTATAGCTACCTGAAGCCTTTTTTATGTAGCTTAAGGAATTGTTTTATGGTTTTCCTAAACTCCCGAAACTCCATTTCTTCTTAACCAAGAAAAGTTTCAAAGAGCCTGTCTCTCTCTCTCTCTCTCTCTCTATCTCTCTGATAATTGGTGCCCATCGGTCCTTCATCTCTATTTCTTACATATGCTAAGCGCTCAATAAAGGTCCATGGCATCGTCACCCATCAGAATTGGAAGGCTGCCAGTCTCAGAAATGTATTTTTGAAATTCGCCCTGGTCCTCCTTTGAATGACACCCACAAATGACTGGGTTGTAATCCTGATTCACGAGATAGTCCAAATACAAGTGGTCATGCTTTTTTCTTTGTTTTTGCTTTTGTTGTTTTTAACTGAGCATCCCTCGTTCTTGCTGGTACTATAAAGCAAATAAATAGAAGTTGAAAGCTAAGAGCTGGGGATGTTTTCATTTTGTACGTACATTTCTCTAGAATGAACTAAAGAATGAAAGCATAACTCAGGGACCACAAAATTCCCATTACAGTGGGTATCTTTTTTCATTATATTTTGCCAAGAGAAATAAAATACTCGAAGGCGGGGGGTGGAGGGGATGAGTCCTTTACTGTTAGAGGTGTTTTCATCCCATTAACTACATTATAGGGCTTCACCCTCTTTTCTATCCAGTCAGGCCTGGGTGTGTCTTCATAGGATGGGAGAACACAGGTTTCAGTGAATATGCCTATAAGGTACCATCGCTATTATTCAGGTATGAATAGAATGACTATTGTATGTAGAAAATCTTGTGTAGCTGGTATATTTACAAATCCCTAACTATTTGGCAGCTGATTTATTTGAGCAGTTTCCCCATGCTAACCTGAATTTAAATACCTATATCGTGTTGATTTGCAGATGGTATTTGACATTTTACTAAACATTATAACTGTAATTTCTCTTAGAGGTATATAAACTGAGTTTCTTTTCAAAATATTCTATTTGATGAACCATTTAGAGTGGATATAAACCGCAAGATTCAGCGAGGTTGATATATTAAATATTATATCTAAGCCGAATTATTCATGCCTGCTACCACTCACAGTCTCACAGAGCTCATTCTCTCTCCTCCTCCCTGCTCTGTTAAAGATATAATACTATTGTTACTAGGCCACAGATAAAATTGAACACCCTGCATCAGAATTAATAAAATTATTTTAAGAAAAAGAAATAAAGGTACAATATCAACAAGCAAACACATCTTGACAGCATATCAATTGTCATCACATATGTCGATTGCATTCAGATGCTAATGGCTGAGAGACCAACCCACGGTATCCTCATGTGAAACCTTTTCCTCCCTGATACCCTACGCACAGTGAATTTTGCTTAGAAGCATCTTTATATACTGTAGGAGAGGGAAAAAAATATTTTTCTTTCCACCATCCTAGGTTCTCCAACTGGGGCCTATGAAGTAGATTCATAAAAGACAGGTTAACAAAAGAAAATCAAACTGAAGTTTATGAACACAGGCATCTAGCATACACGTGGGAGCACTTAGTAAAGAATAACTCGAAGGGGAGGTTAGTTCCGTGGTTGCCAGAGGCAGAGGGTGAGGTGTGAGCAAAGTGGGTGACGGTGGTCAAAAGATACAGACTTCCAATTATAAGGTAACTAGGATCTGGGGGTGTCATGTATAGCACGGTGACTATAGTTGACAGCACTGTATCGTATATTAAAAAGTTGCTACGAGCGTAGCTCTTAAAAGTTCTCGTCACAAGAAAAGAAATGTGTCACTACGCGAGGTGAAGGACGTTAACTAAACTTATTCCATGAATCATTTTGCAGCATATACATACATCAAATCATTATGTGGTATACCTTAAACGAACGCAATATTACGCGTCAACTGTATCTCAGTAAAACTGTAATTTTAAAATAGCTCATGGACTAGGTGAGTGACACAGACACTAACCCAGGAGCATAACAGCGTGGGAGAAGTGGGAATGGAGCGAGAGGGGACACTACTTAGAAAAGGTGTCGTTGGGCCTGGGAATTGAGGAGTGATTAAGAGATCACCAGGAGGGCGACTTTGAGACCTTGGGATGGGGAAGGGGAGGAGGACATTTGAGGCAGTTGCCATCCTGAGTAAAGGGACTGCAGGAGCGAGAGCTCTGAGATGGAGAGTATATGACAGTCCGTGTGTTCCCAAGGCTGCGGGCAGGAGGAGGAGGCTGGGGCGAGACTGTACAGGGCCTGTTTTGCTCTACTGCTTAGCTTGTGGTTCATTCTTTAGGAGAAAAGAGCCTGTGCTTTTTGTTTGTTTTTTTTAAAAAGAGTGCTCTGATGAGAAAGTGGAGAATGGAATATACGGTAGGAAAC
>NW_006431918.1:1876851-1914974 GCF_000325575.1 Pteropus alecto | reverse complement strand
AAGTGTTCATAACAGAACTGCTCAGGGCCAGGGTCGCAATCAGGATATTCGGTGAATCGACTTTCAACAACCTGAGTTTCAGTGAATTGACTCACTCTCCATAGAGACGAAGAAGGCAAAAAGAAAAGGGAACACCGAGAAAAGGGGAGCGAGCTGAAATTGAGGGTTCTGTGGGAGGATGGCATTTCCAGCCGACTTGGAAAGCCAGCTGTGGCCCTCGGGAGACTGGTTAAGAGTAGAAAACTAAGGCAAGAGGCCAGCGCTTTGAATCTCCTGCGTCGTGCTCTCCGTTACTCCGTAAGTTGTATATTTTCTCTCTCAATGAACTTCGAAGACTGTGTAGTCCCTGTGGCATGAATTCAGTCACGTCAACCCAGAATCCCACCGACTCCTGCCCACCCTGATCTTCATCCACGGAGAGTGCAAAACCATTTCATCATCGTCACTCAAGGCCATGGCGATGTTCAGGCCAGAACAAAAAGAATAATGAATAGCTATGAGTATTTTCAAGCTCACATCTCTCCATCACCACCTTTTTAAAAGAATGTTTATGAATTTGGGTAGAGGTATAACAGTCATTTAAAAAGCTACTTGCAGGCTTCCGGTGGCAGGGTTTGGGGAAGAGGTGGCAGGCACCTCATCCGGCTGCAAAGGTGGCAGGAAGAAGCCCCCGAAGCAGCCCAAGAAGCAGGCCAGCGAGATGGACGAGGACGATAAGGCCTTCAGGCGGAAGCAAAAAGAGGAACAGAAGCAGCTCAGGGGGCTAGAAGCGAAGGCTGCAGGGAAGACCCCCGGCCACAGGCGGAATTGAGAAATCGGGCAAAAGTGAACCGTTCCTTGTGCTTGGGGCAACGGTGATCCTAAATTCCAGGCCTGTTTTAACATCTGGATTCCCTGCCATAACATCTGTTGCCACATATAGCTAGAATGAAGTGTTGTCTTGGCGACTGTCGTACATTTAAGAATAAACATTGGTAAAAATTAAATCCTCATCGTCATCATCGTCGTCATCATCGTCATCATCATCGTCATCATCATTCAGTGGCTCATCTCTTTTATTCTTCTCACTTGGCCATTTCAACCTTAGCTGTGAGGTCGCCCAACTCAGAATCCTGCCAAAGTGTGTTCTTTAGTCTGTTCTGTCCTGAATTCTGTACTGCCTAGAATTAAACCAACTCCTTTGAAATAGAAAAAAAAGATTGAAAAACTAAAAATTAAAAAATAAAAAGCTGTTCGTGGAAGAGGTAGAAATATATTCAATATTGCTTCAAACAGCGGAACTAACACCAGAGAGTAAAGCTCGCCACGTTGCCCAGTGATGGACTAGTCTGACACAGCCGGCCGACACAGGCAGCCTGGCACAGCAGAGAGCTCCCATTTCTGTGGGATTCGGATGGAGCCATTGAGACATTGGGGGGAAAAGTCCTGCAATTAGTGGCTAATTACACTAGATGGTCTTGCTCTAGTTTGTGAGTCTAAGATTTTAATTTAGAGGATTTGATGAATGTGTGATCGGTTGTATGCTAAGTAAGTAGGACTATATTCTATAGCTCGTTTTTGGCTATGTTTAACAACAAAATAGCCTCACCCTATACTTTTGTGTGTGTGTGTGTGTGTGTGTGTGTGTGTGTGTGTGTGTCTGTGTCTGTGTCTGTGTGTCTGTGTCTGTGTGTCTGTGTCTGTGTCTGCATATATCTCTGATGAACATTTCACAATGAGTCAGATTCTGTCCCCTTCTCATGTCATCGGCAGACAATCCTTGGGTCTTTGAGGGTAGCTATCAGGCTATCAGCTACTTCCTAAATGAAGAGTAAATACTCTATATAAGGAAGGGCTATCATTATATTATTATAAATAAATGCCATGTGATGCCCCCTACGTAATTATATTAATGTATGGATATTGCTACTCCTGGAATTAAAACCTATGTCTAGATCTAAATGTAACTTTTGCAAAGGAAATTTGGGGAGATGTTTTCATGTTAACTACGGAACTGTATGTGATATATTTTTAAAGGGGTTCAGGAAGAAAACGCTAAAGAATTTGGTTTTCCATCAAGACACGATGTTTAGGCCATAGACATTTTATCTCTAACTTGACAATGCAGTAACATGGGTCCTTTTCTGCCCCTGCCAGCCCAATGCCGACTGCATGGACGACTTGCCCACCGACTTCGAGGGATCCCTGGGGGGTCCACCAACCAACCAGATCACAGGCGCAAGCGACACGACCGTAAATGAAAGTTCAGTCACTTTGGACCCTGCCGTCCGGACTGTGGGCGCCTTGCAGGTAGTCCAGGATGCAGACCTCACCACGCAGGAGGGAGAAGCCATCTTTTCTACCAACAGTAAGTGCTGCACTGCTTAAAAGTGCCATATTTCAAAAGGGCTGTTGCCTCACGGGAATTGGAAAAAGACCCTTTTCTTCAAGAAGAAAAAAAAAAGCATCACCAGGTTAAACAAACATACCTGACAGGCCTTTAGAAGCCCAGCTCTTCCCAGAGCCAGCAGAGCAGACAGCATACCTGGCTTTGTGCCTGGCCTTTTCCACACACACACCACAGCTCTGCGTGCACCCCAGGGTACCTGAAGCAGGCGAGGTAGTGAGTCTGGCCTCTGAGAGTAGAGGGCAGGTGAGAAAAGCAACTGCAGGCGATGCTTAGTGGGAATGGGACAGGGCACAGCACCCCTTACTCGTTTGAGAGTGTGTGCGCGTGTGTGAGTGTATGTGCGTGTGTGTGAGTGTGTGTGTGTGTGCACCCCCTCCTGAGTGTGCTGCCTGGACTGCATGCAGGTGTAAGTGGCCCCCCTTTAGATGAGCGTTTTCCCAGTACAACCTAAACCCCTGCACACAGTAGCACATTAAAATACCTCTCGGGTTTCTTCGCCCCTCCTGCATAGACTCTAAATACTGCTCTGTTTGATGGTAGTTATAAAAATATTAAAAGAGCTGTGATTAGCATCATAATTGAAGCTAAAACCTAAAGTATTTACTCTTCGGTCTAATACAGTAGAGATGACAACTTCGGCAGTTCTAAGAAAATCATCATGCAAATTAATTTAGGTTTAAGGTTTAAAGGGTGGGTAGATACTACAGTTTCTAAATAAGGTGTATTTTTCCCTTGATAGAAGTAACCTATTTGATATAGAAAATATAGACATGCAGAGTAAAGCATTCTGAGATATTTTCTTTTAAGTTTTTACATGTTGGTGACGTTTAGAGAATTTATAAAATCATTCATGCTGAAATTTAAAGATATGCATTTTTCTGATGAAGAAACATAATGGTCCTCATTGAAAGACTGAAAGATGAAGACAAAAAATTTGTTTTAATTCAAAAATTACTCAGTACTCCACTACCCAGAAATAATCGCTTTTGACATTTTGGGGCATTTCCTGATCATTTGTTCTGATATAGTTGAGACATAGGGGTCGAACGTCAGGCCCGTGTAGAAAGTAACTCCAAGACGAACTTAGTAAGTACCTGCCCAGGCCAGGGCTATTACTTTTTGGCAGATAAGAGTATGAGGACCACGATATGGAAACGTTGACTATTCAACATTAAAAGTCCTTAAAGAAAGATTTCGAGACCTTCTTTAGAGTGTTGCTGTCCGATATTAATATAACACAAGACACAAAGCAATTTTAAATTTTCTCTAGCCACTCTAAAAGAAAACAGCGGGTGAAATTCATTTTAGTAATGTATTTGACCCAATATAGCCAGTATAGTTTACATTTTTTTGTAGTAACTCTTCAAAATCTGGTGTGTATGTTTCACGTGCAGCACATCTCAGTCCGGACTTAGCCACAGTTCGAGTGCTCAGGAGCCGTGCGTGGCTGGTGAAAGAACTCATTGAGAATCCTCGTAATTTAGGGATAGAAGAACCTTAAAGTTCGTTTAATCTTAACCGTGACGAATTATTGTTTTTACCATGAGAAAACTGTGACCCAAGGGAGTAAGCGGCAGACTCAGCTCAAAGAATAAGTTCTCTCTTCAGAGTTCAAGATTGTCCCATAGTATTTCCCGTTATTGGATATCTTTGGTTACCGTCAGCTATGTCGCCATTAGTGGCCTAAGTGAGCATACTGGAGGGCCTGATGAAAATGTTGCTAGCAGTTCAAAAACCTTGAAGGTATGAGCCTTTCTGAGCCCGTGAGAAGAACCAAGTCAAAAATCCATCATTTTCCTTGCCGTAATATAATTTTTGAATATTCAAGAGACATCGTACCCTCTGTTAGATTTCTTATTTTGAAAAGTGGTTGCATGCTTCAGACATCTCAGTAAAGGCCAGATGGCAAATGAACAGGCATAGTTTGTGGGTTAAAAGACATCCAAAAATGCAATTGAAAATTATAGTCAGTATCCATATAATTTATAATCCCTAAACTGTTTTTGCCTAAAGTAGACTCAGAGGGTTTAGGTCATAGCAGGCATTCGGTAGGTGTTTATTGAATGACTTGGGGTAAAAGTGTTTACTATAAGCTGGAAGCAGGGAGCTTCTGTCTACAACAGAAGGAAAAGTACCCGGTAATTTCGAGAAGGTTTTGGTGAAGACGGAGACACGAGAGGTATGAGACCGCATCTGTAGAGTGAAGACTCATGGCATATGTGCATACAGCTAGAGGTACCAGTCTCAAGGTACAGAAACTGAATTTTTCTCGCAAAATGTTTTTCCTAGACCATTTATTTGTGACTCGTTTTACTTATGGGGATTTAACAGAATAAATCAAACATAATCATTCTGATTAGATGTTAATGGTTTATACCATTAACCATATGTCTGTAGGTTCCTTAAGGGGAAAATTCTCTGCTCTCTACAGGTTTGTAAATGGCCTTGTGCCCTAACTCAAATAATCAATAAATGAACAAACACAGATGTATGAATAAATGAAAGACTCAAGTTCTCATCAACATCATAGAAATAAGGGTAGTTGGAATAATATTGCTACAGATCACAAATAAATAACCCACTGAAGGTTAAACCTAACTTTTCTTTACATTATCTTTTCCCACCTCACATCTCTACAGACCCAGAAAATTACTAGAAAATGAGGATATAACAGTAGCTAGCAAATGTGTAACACCAATTATCCACCAGACAACCTTTAAAGCCAAATATATATATGTATGTGTATATATATATGTATGTATAAATGTATATACATATATATACACACACGCAGATACACATACATACATACATACACACATATATATACGTACACACACACATATAAAATAATCAGCTCACAACAACTCTAGGAGGCACATCTTATTTTTATCCCCATTTTACTGACGCAGAAGCGAAGGCACAGAGAGATTAAAGTAACTGACCCAAGGTCGTAAGCTAGTGACGGGTGGAGCTGGAATCAAAGGAGTCCCTGGGTCTAGAGCCCCATGCCGAACTCTGCTACGCTCAAAGGACGGACGAGGGGAGGAAAGGAACACAGCTGTTCGCTCCCTTCCCATTTCATTTATTTATTCTTTTCCTCCATGTTTTCTGAATCTCTGAAAGATCAAACGCTTGAGTAGTTCCGACTTGAATTCTCATTCATCTGTATCTCTGTTCTTCCTTTCCTGGCAAAGAATGTCGGTGTACAGTCGATCAAACGCATGTAAAAGTCATCTCCGCACTGCAGGGGGAAAGTGTAGGACAGGTTGCCTTCAGAGGGAAGATGAGAACATCTGACTTTAAAGGATCATCTTCAGCTCGCAGGAAAGTTTTTTAAAAAGAGAAGCATTTTTACAGCAAAAGAATCCAAACTCGTTGCAAGTCTGACATTTGGGAGAAAGACATCCTTTATGTATGTATACCTATAATACTTCTGGCATTCCACTTTTTATAACCTCACATGGCAGCCCCAAATCGCACAGTGTTGTTTCTCCTCTGTCTTAGTGCACGGGGTCATTTGTAAGAATGCCCAGATGTCATTCACCAGCCCTTATCTGCCTGCCTGCCTGATTCCACCAAAAACATCCTTTGCCTTCTGACTGCCGATGGTTGAGTTTGCTTCAGCAGGGAAAAAAATTCCTTAGGAACAAAGGAAAACACAGCTAAACAAAAGCCCTGGGTGCTTGGAGACTCCGGAGAGGGGCTAGAGAAAGACGCAAAAGGGAAGGCTCTCTCACCCCTCCCCAAAAACATTCAGTGCCACTCCACGTCTCCTCGGAAGGGCCGGAAAGCTCCCCTTTGTTATTCATGGAAGTTGTTGATGTCAGCATCCATCTCCTTTATTGAACCACTACACTGCGATCTCTCTAGCGTGCCTCCAGGTCATTACCCACTTGCCACTCCTTCACCTCAAACTAGAAGGACCCAACCGTCAGCCCATTGGGGTGGAGAGTGGAGGGTGGAGGGAGCTTGGAGCTGGAGAGAGACCTGGAGATGGGCAGAATCAAGGTGTTTCACATCTGCCACGGTACATTCTGAGGCACCCATGGCATAAAATGTTCGGCCAGGAGAAGACCTGGTCTTCAGATTTTTACAGAAGAAAGCAGTACAAATGAGTTACTGCTAAAACTCGGCCAGTTGAAATGAAACGTGGCATGGGATTCCTCTGAGAAACCTGCTTTGCTAACTTGCTGTCAACTCTGATCCTTGGGGGAAACACAGTGTATCTAACATGTTGAGCAAAACGTGATTTGTGTCGTATTCAACATGCATCTTTATCTTAACTGCCTGGGCACAGCCGAGTTGAGTGGGTCTAATATTCCCCTGGCCCTGGATGAAAATTCCAGCAGGAACTGGCGCTGTCTCACGTGGCCAGCCCTGGGACAGTCACACATCACCTGCCCTGATGTCTTTCCCAGGAAAATTTTTAAAAAGGATGGTTGGTTCCTTCTATGCCTCTGGCCTCTGACCCCACCCAGGCCATTCATTTCCAGATCCCAGGCAGGAAGGAGACCTGAGACCACGGTCTGTTTTCACTTTTCTAAGGGTTGGGTCAGTTCTCCCTAAGTCTCACCAACAGGGAACATCTTCCAGAATCCCCTCAGGGGTTCCCTTGCTATAACCCCACTCTGGGCGTGAGCATGGGATGGAGCCCCTTCCTACCATTGTGGCTAGAGGGGTGAGATTCAGCATGACCGTACTCTCCACAGCCAATCTCGTCACCAGTTTCCCCACCTTTCTCTCCCTCTCTCCTTTTTATTGCCTCGAAATGGGCCATGGGGTCAAGAACAGGTCACAGAACAGGTTCCCCTTCGTACCCATTGGACATCCGGCAGTGGGCAGGGAGCGGGGGTGGGGGAGTTGGGGAGGCTGCCCACATCTCCTCACTAGAAACAGAGGTAGGAAGAGGCCCATGACTGTACGGAGGAATGGGCTCCTGAGCGTCTTCATCATCTTCGCCAGAGGACATGTTCTTAGCTCATATGGTAACTGAACTATGTATGGTTCCTTTGCAAAGGATCTAGAGATAGGTCAGCCTTTGGTGGTGAAAAAAATATATATGCTCATACTCTTCAAAATGCACTCATGAGGCAAAAATAATTTTCTCAGCACAGTTAAAACAGCAACCCAGAAAAAAAAGTCATTTTCAGAAAGAAAAACACATCGTTAACAGCCATCCCTGCAATCAGCAGGAGTGCTCCAGGGACACGCATTGCAGGCTAATTTTGGGAAAGACTTCCAGAGAGTTCATTCGGAGACCGTGTGTCTGGGATCATCCGCGCTCTCTCATTTGAGGAATGCAGGATAAACCTCTCTGGGGGTTCTTCATTGCTAAAGACACATTCCTCTAAAATTAGGCCAGAAATGACATTCGCTCTCACACTTTTTAAGTTCTTTGCTTATTGTTTAGGGGGTAGTCAATGAAGCATTCAGGACGCCGATAGTCAAAAGTCATGAATGCCCCTGGACTTGCTCTGACCACAGTCTGAACTGCGGAAACGAGAAAGAATGTGTATTGGAACTTTTCCGGGGAACCCAGTTTTGAACCCCTGAATCTGGACAAGTGAGAGAAAAAGAGAAAGTTGGCATGAATATCACATTTCTGTTTCAAATGTGCAACTACACTTTGCTACACGCGCAAAGCAGCAATCTCCAGGTTTTATGAAACTGCAGAATATACTGGTGTGTCCAGAAATAAACACGTCTAGATAAAGCATCCCGGTGTTGATGAGGGAGGGCAAGAGCGAATGGCCACGTCTGCTTTTTGGACTTGCATCAAAGTCTGAAAGGGCAAAGCAGCGACTCTTTGACTGTGGATAAATACACCGTCTGGAACCAGCGATGAGAATGGTCTCCCCTGGTGCCCATAAAATTCACATTAGCCCCGGCAAGAATGACGGCTTTGATCTGTGAGCGTAGTCCCATGTGGCAGACAATAAAACCAGCCAGGCCTTTAGATTTTAGACCACACTGTCACCTCCCCTTCAGGAAATAGTTAAGCCACAGTGGACAACTCCTCTACAAAATGAAGCATTTGCCGACTGTGACATTGCTCCCCACAGTCAGCTCCGTGTCTCTCCGTGTCTCGTAATGTACCAGGTCCCTGGAGCAATGTGACCTCCTTGTTGCTGAGCCCTCCAGCTCACCAGCTCAAATGACAGCTTCAGCAGAGGGACAGCTGTTCGAAAAGCAAAGATCTTTGCAATAAGTACATGCCTTGATCATCAAGTGACCCAGATGGCAGCTATCCAATTCACAAGCTGCCCGGTTTTCCATGATGACATTCCTCCTGGATTAAAAACACTTGTCACTCCAAGAAAGCCCACATGGGGCCAGACTCCTGGGGTTTTCTGGTCTTGTATGTCTGGTGCCTCTGACAGGGAGTATTGAGGATCCGCAGACTCACACACAGCCCAGGGGAGAGTTAATCGATTTAGACCACAGATGTATTGCCATTCGGAGCTCTCAGCCTGGACATGACACACACTATCCTCTTGGGAGGAACTTGTCTTCCTGAAACAAACTCAGCCAACAGACTGAGTCCATCCATTTCTGGGAGATTGTCTCCTGTCCTCAGTGACTGGTTGATAACACCATCTTTAGTTTGATAAATCTCTCCCCATGCTGTCTTGCTTTGGGGATGTGTCATGGCTAGGCAGCTGGTCCCCGAGTTAGCTGGGGAAAGGGCTGTTCAGCAGACATGCATTTTACCAGACACTGTCACACTGAACATGGATCTCAGCAGGGAGGTGGCAGCTGATGCCAGGAAACACAGTTGGCAGGTCAGCACTTTTTCAGTGCTTGAGGAGCGTGGAGTATAAATAAGAGTTTCTCTTCGCATTTCAATTCTAAAGCAAATTGTGGAGAAGTTCCATCATTCAGAGACTAAGAAAGCAGGAAAAGCTGAGAATGCCTTTTGGATGACATAAGAATTGGCTCTGAAAATCAAAATAGTTCAGAAATAAAATTCAGTGTCTCAGGAAAAAAAAAAAAGTAACTATCAGAACATTACTAGAGCTACTTACAGATAGATGATATCATGGAAACACACTAGCCAGAGGCAGGAAATTTGGCCCATAGTCCTGATTTGGCCCCCAATTTGCTGTGCTCCCCTGGGCAAGTCACTTACCTTCTCTGCACTTTCATTTCCATAGTCATCAAATAAATCTCTTGTACTAGTAGAGAGAAATACACTGATTCACCGATCGATGATTCTTCCTATGATCTCAAAACATAATTCACTGATGATATCTCGTTCTGTCTTCATAGCATCCTTGTGCAATAGAAACAAACAGCAATATTTATCCCAAACAAAAGGAGATAAATCGAGATTCTGCCCTAGCTCAGTTGTCTTTCTGATGCTGGACCTCATGTTAAACTGGTTCCCTACCAAAGGAATGCCTGAGCAGCTCACAATACAACTCATTCTAACAGGACAGAGTTGAAAACTGAATTAAAACGTGCCCATTTCAGGTGATTGAAGACTCAAGGGCATCGGGATTGGTCGTCTTGGTAATGGAACCATGTAGAGGCAACTGAAGATTTCCAGCTACATGTGGCAGATTGAATCTACGTGTTTATCTCTGCTACCTAACCAAGTCCCGCCAACCTTTTAAAAGATAAAAACCAACATGGACACTAAGAGCGGAGAAGAGATGACAACAGACAATACGTCAGCACATTTTGGAAGAGAGATGTGTAGAAATTCTCTTAGTGAGGTGGAGAAAGCTGAAATCTGGGTTCCTCCTCGGGGAGAAGCCAAAGTGGTTTTACGCTTGGAGCTCTGCAGAGCCTCGGGATATAAGGCACGATGCCCAGGGAGGATGCAGTAAAGAATGGTGCTCAAAAGACGATTGGGCGAATGACTGTGACGAGCATTTAAAAGGCCCCCAGATTCCCCGCCCCCATCCTGAGCCATCCAGTGGTTGCCATAGGCCCCTACGAGATTCCCTCCTCAGCTGGCAAGCCCCACCCGTGCACGTTTAATCCGAGCGCCTCCTTTGTAAACGTGAGGAAAGCAAGAATGGCTAGACAGTTGCAAGAAGCCACCAAATCTGAGAGGGGACATAACAAATAAAAGTAAACTCCAAAGAAACCAAGATAATTCAGAACACAGAAGTCTATGAGCCATCACCTACCTGTCTCCTTACAGAGATACGAGACAATAGCGCATCCACGGGATAGAAACAGATGATAGAAATTGTCAGAAAATGAAGCAGAGCTCTTGGAAATTTAAAAATACAGCAGAGTGAAAATTCCCATAGTATAATTAAGAGATAAAGTCAAAGATAAAATACTATTTGTCTCGTTAAACTATGTTCTTACGAAATTTTTAAAAATTAAGTTAATTAGCTTTAAAAATTACATTTAAAAATTAGGAAAAACTAAAAGGATCAGCTGACTTGCCATTGAAGAATTAATCCACTAATTCAGCACACATTTTTTATTAGCATCTCACATGCCACCCCCAAAATGTGTTTTTTCTTATAGTGAAAATTATGGCCTTGTCAGGCATACTTGGCTTTAGAAAACGTGAATGGTACCAAACTTTTAAGAGCGTTTCCTTATTGCATGCCACATTCGCATTATATTTTCAGTGTGCTGGTGTATAATTTTGCTTTATAAGTTAGCGACTTCAGTTTTTACAGTGAAATTACTTCCCAGTGCTCCAGGCATTAACAGTGGTTACCCTACATCCTCTCCACTCTGTTGCTCTGGGCAGCAAAACAATCACCAAGCCACATTCATTCCGCCTTTTAAGTCTGTCTCCCTCCGCCATTCCCCTCTGCCGGATGCTATCATCCGAGACCTTCTCATCTCCTTGATTTTTGCCGTGGCTGTCGTTTCACTGCCCCCATCTCGAGTCCTACCGTTCTCTAGTCTGTCCTGATCTTGCTTCCTGAATATAATCGTCTATAGAAATCTGGTCTTAGTTCGCTGTTTTGCTCAAGACATTTTCATTACCGAACTCCAGCTGGCTATTCTAAACAACTCATTAAGCATTGGACCTCTGCCTATCTCTCCCCGATTTCTCACCGCTCCCACTTGGCACTTTCCACAGAAGCATTTCTCAGCCACTCCTGGTTCCAGATACGCTGCCCTTGACACTTCTCCCTCCACCGGCCAACTACACATACCCTTCTGCCGCGCTCCCCGAGTTGTCTTCTCTGCCGCTCCCAGCAGAATCTGGTGCGCCTTCTCCTACGACTGTCTCCTTTCAGTTATCTGTTATGATTTCTTGATCTTGAGATAGCATCTGTCACCCCCACAGAACCTAAAGGTCCTTACAGAATTTGGACTGTGGCTTTTCACCTTCATGTTCCAAAACTCAATACAGTTTGTGGCATACAGTTACACTCAATCATCAGTTGAACAACTGAATATGCCAAATTTGTAAGGAAACCAACAAGAGCAGTAGTTAGAAGTGGAAGAGACTGTATTGCAATCTACATCTGCATTTTGTCCGCTAATGTAAAGGGGCAAAAAAAGTATATCTATCTATATATACTTCCTAGGTGCCAGCAGACTAGCTTCCCTAGAGCCAGCTCCTCTGGGATGGCACTGTGGCTTTACCCGCATGCGACAGGAGCATAGATGCTAAACTGTTCCCTCATCGTGAGGAAGGTGGGAGTCTAATGCTTTGTAGAAATCGATTGATGATTTATTATTTATCACCATTGATATTGCAGTGCACAGCAAAAACAGGGGATTAAAAGCAGTGCAGAGAGACAGAAAGTGGTGGGAACAGCAGCAAAGCGAGATGTGAGGGAGAAACATCTGACTGCGCATCGGTTTCTGCAGACGCCCTGGAAATATCATAAAATCAACAACCCAGAACCCAGTGCAGCTGACATGAAGCTCTTCAGTTAGTTAAGGCACTAACCTTAACATAAACCCACGATGAGTGAACGTGACCCAACTGAGAGATAACTCAGGCTTGGGGAAACGGGATGGCTCGGACCCTGGACGGATCTGGGCTTAAACCCTGGCTGACCACTGAGTTAGTAACCAACTCACTTAACCTCCCTGAGCCTCAGTTTCCTCGTCTTTAAAATCATCCAGGTAAAATCCACCTCACAGGTTTGTCATGAAGGTGAAATGAATCGATATAAATAAGAGCTGCGGGCTCAGAGCCTGGCACTCGATAAATCCTAATACCTCTGTCCCCACTGCACGCACCTCTCCCCATGAGAGCACACACCGAACAGACACATGTCAGGTACTGACCGGTGCAATTGAAGTGTCTTGATATAAAGATATCTACACAGCACCCATCTCAGATAGATTCCAAGGCCTGTGAGCTCTGGGGTGTATCCTGAACCATTTATCTGTGGGGATGAAAATCGGCATTACCTCGCTCGTCTTCAATGATCACATTTACTTTACTTCCTGAGCCAGAACTGCACGCTCACTCGTCATTATTTATCTTTCCCACTAATTGATCAGTTGAGTACCACTGAGTTATAAGCTGCAATCTTCGCTACCGTGACCTCATCTAAAATAGTGACAGTCCTTATAACACCATTTACAGAGAAATCTCTCGGGTTATCAGCATCATCACTAGGCAGCCCATCAATCAATCAACAACCCATTAGTATCGGTTCCTAGAAAGTCACATTATGTCTTCCCATACATGGCTGTCTCTCGGTTGTATTCCACAGATAGCCACCTCATCAGTAATCTTAGCGCATACAGACTTCCAGACAAATGATCTGTTGAGGAACAAATAATTTCTTGATTTGCTAGGCCTTGATGTTCTTTGTGTATTTATAAGTTTAACCTCAGGGGACAGTTTGGAGCAAAAATTTTGGAAGTACCCATTTGATACAAACCTCCATGTTTGCAGCAATTGAATCTCACACTCCCTTGTAGAAAATCCACTAGGAGACTTTTTAACATACAAAGTATGTAACTCATCAGCTCTTTATGGGGTGGTCCTCACTGCACTTCCTTCCTCCCTTTGAGAGAAAAATTTGCAGAGAAACTTCCGGAGAAAAGAAAATATATTGTGGTTAAGTGATTTAGCCAAAATCTCCTCCCCAGCTCCATCCAGGACACAGCTGCGGTGGTGATCAGTTAGGTCACACTCCACTTGTCTGGAGAAGTCAGAGAATGCCGGATGGGAGGGACACTCCTTCCTCCTCACTCTGGAGACTTCCCATGGACTCCAGGGTGAGGATCGAGCCAGATTCCCTGCACACACACGCTCACATCCATGCACGCACACGTGCACGTGCACGCACCACCACCACCGATCCCCAGGGCCTTGGCTTGTCATCCAAAGCCATGCAGAATTAGATCTCTGGGGATTCTTAGGAATTCTCTAGGCAGAGGTAGCAAATTGATGTCACACGTGACCCCTTCTGTCTACAAACGAGTAGGGTTTGGCCCTGAGAATACTTCTGCTGGTATTCAGCTGGGGGCCAACATTCAAATATGGCAAGGTTTTGCATGCAAACCTGAATTTCTAGTAAAAAGATTGGAAGGAGCGGAAGTCCTGGGCCTCATTCCCTTATGGTGACAGTTGACTAGACCTGAGTCTGGCAGCCCCCTGAAGTTCAAGAGATGTTCCCTACAATTCACCACAGTTCTACAACCCCAAATTTAGGGACAATCTCAGGGCAACAATGCTCTTTTCATATGCACCGATATCTTTGGGACAATCACTGTCGTGGATTGTTTTTTTAGGTCTCATTAAAATAATACCTCTTAGTAAAATCATGCAGTGCAACTGTGTGTGTGCCTATTAAGCACAACAACATACACAATTGATATGCTCAGTATTAACTAATGTTCACAGCAGGGAGGAACAATTAGTAGACTTATAGACTAAAGTTCCATCAAAAATTTTTTTGTCAAACAAATCATTCACTTATATAAAGATTTATGCCTCAATCAGAGCTGTCGGCACAAGAAAGAATTGGCTGCACTTAAACGCCTGCTGTGCAACAACAGTGGAATGATTTTTTTAAGCAAAAATAATACCTTAATAATACTGCAACTGCTATTTAAATATGGAGTTAGTTAGAAAAGTGTATTTGGAACACAGTGGATTTAAAAGCATGTCTTCACTGTTAAGAAGTTGAGAAAAACTCATGCGATGGGATAAACAAACACTTGCATGAGTGGGCATGCACACATGCATGCACATATGGAAAGCACACGTGTGTATACACATATGTATGCCAAGAACACTCATGCACTTACCTAAATTCACAAACACTTGCGTATGCACGCGCTCATACCTGCATATCATGTGGGCACATGGAGCATGTGTATGCGCCTCAGGCAGTACTTTTACACGCATAGACATCTGCACGTTTTTATGGCCCGCATGCATGCCTGCACACAGACGTATGACTCAGTACCATCGACTCTGCGTCACTGGAGGTAGCCTGTTTCTGCAGGGAGGCTCGAGGTTTTCGGTCATGACTCTCGACTGATTACTCCTGGAAATGGTTCCAGCTTAGTGCATCAGAGCGGGTACAGCTCTCAAAACAAATGTATATATCATTTTTTTCTCTAATGGACTTAAAGGCTCCCTGATATCTAGAAAGATAACCCTACAAGTGAGGCAGGCCCTGATTTTAGGTACAATGTATTCCCAGCACTTATGCCCTACAGTAAAATGACAGACCGTGCAGCCAAATCACACTTGTAGATGTCTGTCCCCACTGAGTATGAGTATCGTCTTCAACTATGAGGTGTCAGGGGATATGACCAAATGGTGAGGGCACTGGGAAGCGAAGGGTGGATCTTTATTGGACAGCAGAGAGAGGTCCTGAAATTCTTGTCCCTAATTTATACCCCCGAAAATCACGTAAGTTCTCAGCAGCAGAACTAAGTCAAGGCCCCGCCCCTGCCACCTGCTGCCTGCATTGGCTTGGGCAAGTCACTCAACCTCTCCATGTCCCCATTTCTTCATCTGTAAAGTGGAAGTAATCACCTCATGTGATTTGATGTAATGAAAACTTCTTAGGGAAGTGCCGGGTCCATTACAAGCATTTGAAAAACGTTCTCTCCAGTTTTCTACAAAGAAAGAGGTAGAGGGAATTCAGGCTTATTAAACATAAACCGTGTGCCAAGCATCTTGCAGAGAGCTTCCTCTGTGTATTTTAACTTTTACAATTATTATCACTCTTTTACATACAAGAAATTGAAGTGGAGGGCAGTCCATGAACCTCGTCAAAAGTCACGCCTTGAGTAACTGGCGGGCTGGGATGAGAGCCGTTGTCACTCTCGCCAAAGCCCAGGTTCTTACGAACACACTGGACTTTCTCGAGTGTGGTCTGAATCTCTGCTGGGCTGTAATTGCAATGCAGACCCCTGGGTCCCACCCCAGGTTGACTAAATCACAGTTTTCAGGGGTGAGCAGAGAACCGTCATTCTTATCAGGCTTCCTCCATGACTCTTTCTAAAACCAGAGTTTGAAAACCTGTGCCACTACCCCAGAATAGCATTGGGGATGAAGCTCTGGTGCCATCTGTGCAAAATAAGTCCCTGCCTCTGAGAGCAGAAAGGGAACACAGGGTACCTACTGGTCACAAGTACAGTGCTTATCAAGTCAGTGTTGAGATTAGGTCTTCTAACTCCCAATGATACTTTCCAACCGTTTATTTCTCCTTTGTGGGCACATTCTCAAACTGTTTTTTAGAAAGAGCCATACTCTCTTTTAATAAACATAAAAGTCTTACCCCTTCCCACGAGGGTTTTATTTAACCCACATACCCTCGACAACCTTTTTCTTGAGAATCACTGCTACCTTTCCTGGATCCCCACCTGTCAGAAAGATTTTGTTGAACTTCAGAGCCAGCGTTTTAAAAAAAATGATTTACATTTTGGCATTTCCCAGATATAAAATTAAGTTATTACTTTATAGAATATTTTTTCAGACACAGTCTCTCATCTGCCGTCTCACTTATAAGGGGGGTGGGTTGAGTTCACCTAGCGGTGAACAATATAAACAGCAGCTTTATCATTATCACCGTTACAGGCTGTTTTATTAAGTGTTTCTCTAAACCAGAAACTGGGCTAGATGCTTTCTATCCATAACATTATTTGATTGACCAAGTGAGTGAGGAAGTAAACACTAAGGCTCTTCTAGCTGTATCCACTTGCTTATGCAGCGAAGTGGAAGAAGACGCTTCTTCTAGAAGACTAGGAGGGCAGTGGCTTCTGTCACCAAGGGGCAGAATGGAGGACGAACGTCCGGCCAGCAGAATGTCCCGTTATTCCCTTTGCCCTTTCATGTCCCCTCACCTTGTCAAACGGCTTGCCTCATTTGTGTATCCTTTATTCTCACCCTAAACTCATGGCACAGAATTCCCACTGCATGTCCAAAGATTGATTACGAATTCTGTTTTTTATGTTCTAAACACAAAGAGTTGGACATTGCATTCTGGGAGCCAGAGGAAGGGATTCGGTTATGCGTTTATAACAGGCACGACTGGACCACTGCTCTCGCTACTATATGCTTTAGATAGAAATCATTAAGTTTTCCAGGAAGGCATGTAAACACTTCCATCTAGGTTAATTTCAGTAATTTATGGTCAGGATATCAACCCATACTCTGGGTCAAAACATTGGGCCTCTTTTCTTTAGCTAAGAGCGAGTCTTTCAGTTTTTGAGGGCTTAGTTGTGCCACCACTTGCGGCCCTCCCCTCCTGCCCCGTCCCCTAGAGCACCAGGTCATGACCTATTCTTGAACCTGCCAAAGGTAAATTATGCAGCGTGGATTGGATGGAGGAGGTGCGGGCAACCGGGGGTTCTTCTACACGAATGACTTACAGTCTTGAAGCTTTAAGAACAGGCTTCTTTGTGTGTTTTCTGGGGAAGCCGGAGGGTCAGCATGGTCAGAAACGACAACTGTAGTAAAGACCTTAAATCGATGGTGGTACTAGAACAGGTGGATGTAAAATGGCTCCTGAAGAGAGACCAAGATGTGCTCACGGCAGCGTTTAGTCTCCAGTTCAGCACTGAGCTGTTTATTCACCTTATAATTTGCTACGCTCTTCTTGACGACTTACATTTTAGCAGATTATATTGTGAATGCTTCTTTCTTTTTGAAAATGTATATGTAAGAAAATGTGTTTCTTATCTGTCCTCTCGTCCCCAACTCCTTCCAGAGGAAAGTAAGAGTCCCCGCTGGACTGCGGTCTGCGGCTTGACCTTTAAACTAGGCTCAGTGTTTCCATCGAGCCCTGTTCTCTAGTTTCTTCTGGCTCTTGTGTTGGACTATCCTGTAACAGGGTGACACTTGTGTAAGCAGTAGGGATGAGGCTGTCACATGGTGAATGAGCTCCCTATGAAATGTTGATGCATCGACCCACATCCAATAACAAGGAAGAACTAGAGCATTACAGACACAGTCGGGTAGTAGCCAGAGAAAGAAAGGACGCCCCCTTGTCCCCCAGCACACTCATGGACAAAGAAGGAAGCCAAAAGGCTTAATGGGAAAGGAATTAAGGTTCTTGGTAAATATCTGAAATACAATAATAGCTGTATATTATCTGGAATAGCATGTGCCAGACACACGGTGAAGTGAAGCACTGTGGTGTGTGTGTGTGTGTATGTGTGTGTGTACATCAAGTCTCATTACAGGCTACCAAAAAAAAGTATTTTTATCATCTTTTACTGATGAGGAAACTGACATTGTATATTTTTCAGGAGCTTATCTAAGCAAGTACATCTTATGCACAAACATAATATAATCCGTGTATGTTACATAAAGTCAGGACACTCGAGCCCTGCATTCCAATTCCTCTTCAGTGTCAGTAGAGCCTGCCTTTCCGACCATGCTGCCTGTATTCAGTGAGACCAGTCAGGAAAATGGCAGTCACCCTAGGTATTTCAAAATAAGGGAATTTAATACAAGAAATTGATTACAAAGATGCTGGGGGAAAAAATGAACACAAAACCTTTACTTGCACCATATATAAAATGAGCTTGAAATCGTTCATAGACCTCAGCATGTGATATACCACATTAATAGAACAAAGGATAAAAATAACATGATCATCTTAACTGCTGCAGAAAAAGCATTTGACAAAATCAACACATAAACACATTATTAGTGTGCTTTTGTACGCACTAATAATGAACAACCTGGAAAGGAAATTTAAACAATCTCATTGACAATAGCATCAAAAAGAATAAAATATTTAGGAATAAACATAACTAAGGAAATGAAAACTAAAAACCATGAGATGTTGCTGAAATAAATTTAACAGATGCAAATAAATGGATCGGCATCCCATGTTTGTCGATTGGAAGACTAGTGTTAAAATGTTCGTACTACCCAAAGTAATCTAAAGATTCAGTGCAATCCCTGTCAAAATCCCAGCAGCATTTTTACAGAAATAGAAAAAACAATATGAAATTTCATATGGAATCTCAAAGGGCCCTGAGTAGCCAAAACAACCATGAGAAAGAAAAACAAAGCTAGAGGCCTCACACTTCCTGATTTCAAAATATTTTAGAAGGCTACCATAATCAGAACAGTATGGTACTGATATATAAAAAAAGATATATAATATATACATCTATGAAACAGAATAGAGAACCCAGAAATAAACACTCATATGTATGGTCATATGATGTGAGACAAGGTGCCAAGACTACACAATGGGGAAGGATAATCTCTTCAAGAAATAGTGTTGGAAAAACTGGATTTCCACATGCAAAAGAAAGAAGTCGGACCCTTGCCTCGCAGGAGTCATGCAAGATGATGACGGGGATCTGGTTGACAGTATCATACTGTAAACTTGGAAGCTGTTTTGAGAATGACTAATGTGATGTGGTTTTTGGCCTCTCCCCACCCCATCCGCCATATACACACGCAAAGAGTTTGGCAGTTTTTTATATAGTTGCATGTACTTAAGCATATAGACTCAGCAATGAACTTCTTGGTATTTATCCAAGAGAAATTAAAATGGCCCTCAAAAATACTTGCCCACAAATGTTCATACCGTCTTTATTCACAATAGCCAAACACTGGAAATAACTCCCAGTGTTCATTAGCTTGTGAATGGCTGAGCAAAAATGTGCTATGTCCATACCATGGAAAACTACTCAGCGATGACAGGGAGTGAACTATCGATACATACAACATCCCAGATGATTCTCAAGATGAGCATAGTGGGGTGAAAGAAACAGCTGGGGAGGGGGCGATCCTCTTGGCATTTAGTGGGTAGAGACCGAGAATGCTGCTACACATCCTGTAATTCACGGGACATCCCCCTCACGGCAGAGTGTTTTCCAACCCCAAAGGTCAGTTAAACCAATGTTGAAAAACGCTCATAAAGGATTATAAAAAGAAAAACAGATCAGGCGTTGCCTGGGGTCAGGGAGAGAAGGAGGGATTGACTACAAAAGGGCGTGAGGAAACGTCGGGGGTAAATAAAAATGTTCAACATTTCGAATACCACCAGGCTGGAACGAGTGGTTACGTAGCTACATACCTCCATCACGCCCATCAAACTCATCAAATCATACACTTTAAACAGATGTAATTTATCATAGGTAAATTATACTTCAATAATGTTGATGTACCAAAAAAAAAAAAAAAAGTTGGGGAAACTGGAAGAGTGGGAGGGGCTTACCCAGAGCTCTGCTGCTGCTGGAGCTGTCTCGTTTCTGCTGGGGAAATCACCTGCACTGGCACTGAGCAGGAACTCAGGATCCTCCTCCCTCCTTCAGAGTCCGCTAAAACCACTGCCAACAATTCTGGAGCCCACAGTGACCTGCCTGAACCAGAAGTACAATAGCTTCCCTCTTCCTCCTGCCTTCCAATCTTGGCAGGACCTAAGAGCAAGCCAGCTGGCAAGGGAGTCTGGGAAATGTAGTTCTCAGCCTTCTAGCTCCCCAGGAAACAGGAGAGCACAGAGGGCAGGAAGAGGGTGGAGTACCTGCAGGCTACATCTGGCACATAGCTTATGGTTCCCTATAACCTGAGCTGCAGCCAAGTCAAACCATCCACATGCCTTGACATCTGCTCTGATGATGGCTAGTCATGCCGGTTCTCTTGAAAGAATGCCATTTCTTCTCATCTCCATACTTTCCAGTACTATCAGATTTCACCACTGGTTTACATGGCGCCAACTTCTTGAACCTTCTTGGCTACCCAGTTGGAGGTGAAATTTTCCCCACCTCTCTGTTTCCTTGGCATTTTATTTACTCTCCTCTCTCTCTCTCTCTCTCTCTCTCTCTCTAGCATATGTCAGCGTGGATTAAATGTATAGATACAAATCTGATATCTTCTATAGATCAAATTCAGTTTAGAGGCAGAACCTGTGTTAAGTTTACTTTTATTTCCTCCAAAGCTCATCAGCAGTGTTGTGTACCTAATAAGTGTTCGACAAATAACTGTTGAATAAATAAATTAATGAATAAATAAATGAAGGCTATGGATAATTTCATACAATTGCAAAAAATAGATGAGTCTGTATGATCTCTGCCTATCTTTCGAAATCCATCTGGCTTTCTCTTCCTAACTCTTTTGTTCCAATCATATTCACATTTATCGAGAGCCTTCCTTTTACCAAATATTATGCTTAATGCTTAAGGTTTTCTGTAAGTTTTTCTAATTGGGGATTGTAAAATAGCTATTGACAGCATAAATGTTCACTAGATTTTGCCTCCTTCTTGCAACAATTAATATAAAACTATTGAAAATATTACATTGTCTCTTCTCTTGGCACTTAGTAAGGAATTATTGAGTGAACTGTTAAGGAAATCAGTAAGGAGTTTGAGCCATTGAAGAAAATCTTTCTCCTGCTCAGTGTAGTGTCACAGGGAAAGAAACCAATGATGAAGAGATAAAAGCCCAGTGAATTCACAACTATGCGACCTAATTTAATATACGGACTTCCAGGAAATCCCTCTGTACCAAAGCAAAATAAAAACAATGCTTTAGACCTCCCCATCTGAAAAGTGAGAACGAACTTCCCTGATTTGAGCTCATCATGTTTATTTTTATAATTATGGAGCAAAAAGTTAAAAAAGCAAAAATGCCAGTTATATCAGAACAATTTTAGGAATCACTTGGCCAAATGGATGAATTTATATCGTAAGCCTGGAACACTTGGTTCTCAAAGGTGGCCGAGCAATGTCTATGAGAACAACTTATGAGCCAAATAGAAATATGACAGGTCTGCCATTCCAGAATAGCATATTCATCAACTGCACTCACTTGGATAGGTAGAGGTTCCATTTCTGTTTCTTTCTATGTACTTGACCTTGGACAAGTTGACTTCATCTGTAAAATGTGAATCAGTCATTGGGATAATCATATGCCTACTTCAGAGTGTCACTGTGAGGATAACATACATAACGTATGTAACTGCCTAGCTCAATGCCTGACATGTAGGGAGGAGTCAACACATCCTAGCTATTATTATTAATATTATCGCACAGCCTCTAAGGAAAGTGACCCAGAGTCCTGCCATTCACACGGCAGAAGTTACTCCTAAGAAGGAAAATTTAAACCCAATCAGAAGCTTATCTCCTCAGAAATTCTTGTTAAGCAAAAGAATTCAAAGGAATACATTCCCTTATTGAAAACACTCCGCATTTGAAATCTAATGAACTAATTAACTTTCCCACGATGACTTTCCCACTATGACTTTAACTTTCCCACTATGACTATGACAGGGAGTATATAGGCAGTCCCCCAGTCCCTCATGCTCAATTGACTTTATGACTTTAACTTTCCCACTGTGACTATGACAGGGAGTATATAGGCAGAGTCCCCCAGCCCTAAGAATGCTCAGTTCGGAGAAGAGATGGAAAGACAGCAGCATCGTAGGTCAGCCGGTCTGCCTGAGCATCTCCCCTCCGGCGTTCTTATAAAACACAGGGGTGATTGGAAATGATGTCCTATTTTTAAGAAGATAAGCATCAGGAGCAGTGGACAGAAGGATGCCATTTTTCTCTGAAACCTTATGTTTCAAGTACATTGGGAAAAAATAAGCTTTTATGCGATGCGGAGCAGGTCCCAGCATGTGAACACCGAACCTGCCGGAGAATCAGG
Source organism: Pteropus alecto (assembly GCF_000325575.1). Classification (NCBI taxonomy): domain Eukaryota; kingdom Metazoa; phylum Chordata; class Mammalia; order Chiroptera; family Pteropodidae; genus Pteropus; species Pteropus alecto. The sequence goes on along the minus strand of NW_006431918.1, from coordinate 1,892,553 downwards.
ACACCTGGGGGATTATATTCGTCACCACGTTATTTTCTCTCAACACAGAGAACATTTATTCCGAGGGCAACGTTTGTTAATTGCTAACAAGGAGGCCTTATTCCAGCCTGCTGCTGCTCTGTGCCTTCTTTCATAAGACAGGCAGTAGAGTAAATGTCAAACCTCATTCTGGGAAGGATAATTTTCTGTTTTAGCTTTGAATAACCGTTAGAAGGAAACAATTAAAAGGAAAGCAGTGACTTCATGTGATAAGTGTCATATTTATAGAACACAGAGTCAGTCACACGAAAACCGAAATATACATTAACGAAAAAGCCAAGCCACTCTTGTTGCACACAAAAATGTGTTCTCTGCATCGCCCAGGATGCAAAAGCTCTTATGTGAGTGGTTCTTAGCCTTTTCTGGTTTCGTGAGAATCTGGTGAAAGCAACCAGAAAAATGCAGACATGCACACAACCTCAAAAGTGTGTTTGTAATTCTAGATACCTGGATTCCCCTGAAAGATTACTAATATTCAGGTTAAGAATCTCACTTCTGACATCACCTGAAAATGGAGACGATCATTCTTCCTATGTCATAAGTTATTTGTGAAAAGTTACACAATCTATTTAAAGAAATGAGCGTAGTCCCTGGCGCGTAGTAAGTACTCGATAAGCATTGATATTGTTATTCTTAACTAATAAAATACGAAGCTTGAGCCCTACATGGCCAGAGAGGAACCTCGATTCAATTTGACTGCTCTATTTAGCAATGGCAGGGTTCTGAAAGGTGATGTTGACTAAGGCACGGCCCTGTGCCAGGGAAGAGATAAAGGCAGGCCAGGTGTGCCCATGACGGGCAGGACAGATCTCAGATTCCTGCGTTCCCAGGTTATTTCCACCAGGCACACTCTTATAGATAGTTATGTCAGACCCACAGCAGAACCATAGCGGGGATAGGCCTATTCCACAAAGGGAAACCTGTGACTGCTTAGGTAACATTTTATGTATTAACAAGGGAAGAGATAAACCAAAGATATGAATGATGTATGGACTAAATGGAATTAATAAAACAAATGCCACCACTAAGGATTTTTTGGTTAACCACAGTTCGGCTACTGATGGAATTTACTTGGAATTAATTGTGGAAATATTTGAAAGCAGTCTGAATCAACAAAATGGATCACTAGGCCTTATTTAAAAACAGTATTTTCTGCTCACCATCTAATCAGATGCTCCTTAATGCTGTGATGAAGAGATTCAAAGCTGAGAATTTGATGACTTGGGATCAGTCTTTAAATCCACCCCAGCAATCCAGTAAAAGCCACAGTATCTCATTTCCTTGGATATGGACTGTCGATTGTGAGTCAGTGCCTATAAAGGCGGTAAAAAAAAAAAGGCAAAACAAAGAAACAAACAAACAAAAAACTATATTTAAAAGAAAAGAAGGAAATGAATGAGTGACACAATGTTCTCTGGCCATTTTCAGGCTCTTTGGGAGTCTATCCTCCTCTGCTGTTTTTCCACCCTCCCCCTAAAAATGAGATTTTTAAACTCAAATGTCTACACAGGCCAAGTAACTAACATGAACCAGTGCAGCAAACTGTTGGCCGGCTATAGTGTCCTCAAGCCTCTTTGCCTTGAGCTGAGTGGGGCAGCCTTTCCACAGCTCCCCCCGCAAAGATCTCCACCTGGGAACTGGGCATGTGTTGCCAGACATTTCTTTTTCAAAAATAAATTTCAACTATAAATTTGTATGTAAAATAAACAGACTATTAAATAATGGTAACTAATTCACAATCGGGGGTAGGGAAACGGAACATAACATCACGCAAGCCAAAAAAATTATGTCCGGGCACCAGTTTGAGCCTTTGGTTGTAGGTTCGGGTGCTCCCGGACACTGCGCCCAATGTTGTCTTTCTATAAAACCTCACTGCTCCCGTGGTTTAAAATACTTTCTCTACATCGAAGTCTCCCAAATTTATGGATAGACAGGGCCTCTCCTCTACACTGCAGACTCCTAAATCTAGCTGCCAACTCCACGGCAACCTCGGGCTTCTTACGGGCACCTCAAACACAGCATCTGCAAAACTTAACTCTTCATCGGTCCCCACCGATTCAGCTTCCAGTTCCTCCAGCTCAGTAAAAGGTACCTGTTTTGCCCAAGAGATGTGGGAGTTACGCTCTACTTTCTCCTCTCTCGCTGCCCTTGTCCAGTCCATCACTTTTCTGTATATCCTTCTAATTTTTTTTTTTTCGCCTTGTCCCCTTATCTTCATCCTTAGTGCTATACAGTACTTTCCTCGGGACTCCCTCCGCCCTTTGTCCTACCAAGCGATTCTTTTAAAATAGTAAGTGGATCATTATCGCTCCCCATTTAAATTGTCTCAATGTCTTTACAATGCGTGAAAAACGAGAAAAAAAAAAGTGTCAAGTGGGTATTAGACTACTGTATCGAAGGAACTAAGGATGTTTTCCATCCGTAAAACAGTAATAATACCTACATCGAAGGGTGGCTGTGAGAATTCAATACAGGCCGCTGTTATTTTTGTATTACTTTTATATTATGTTACTTTGCAGGTAAAGAGGTAACATTCAGTGAACATTTGTGGTGTTAATAGCTACTTTACAGTCCCCAATTAGTATGACCTACAGAGAACCATGTAAATGTTTTGGTGACATTTTCATTTGTATTATCATGGTCTCAAAGTACAACATCTCCATTGATTAAAGGATAAAACGTTGCTTTTAAAAATCATGTAGTCTTCTCCCTCTCCTGCCCCCTCCCCGTTTTTTCTGCCCCTCTCCCAAAAAATTATGGACTAAACCACATTCGATTAAAAGCATAGGGCACAGTAAAGAATAATTTTTAAAGTCTTTGGATCATTTTTTAAAGTTTTGAAATGCGAAATGATTCGATGATGTGACTGATGAAAATGTCACATCCTAAAAAGTGAACCATTTTTTTACCAATCTCTATTTTTTTTTTATTTGAATTCATCTTCGCCCTGAGCTGTGCAGGACAGTCAATTTCCAAAAGAGCATCATGAATTCAGCAGCCCATGGTGATACCAGTCCCCATGGCCCTTTTTTCTTTTAATTCACACATTTCAATTTAGAAAATGCCACGGTAAGAATAAATCCATGCAATCTGCTGAGGCTGGTGGCTGAAAAGCCAGGAGCGAAGGTGAGAAGCTGCCAGTGCAGGTACGGAGCTATCTCTGGAGAACTCTTAAGTCGGCGATTTATCTGTGCTGCCTTTTATTACGAGATCTCTATGAAAGGCATTCTATCGCTCTATGATGAGCTCTTAACCATACCTCGACGTGAAATAAATTATATCAGTCATTATCAGAGCAAAAGTATTATAACCATCAGCCTTCTTCAGTACTTAGACATTTGGTTTGGTCTTTTAATTGCATGTTTCTCTTTCAGGATAATGCAACATATAAGATCTTTTGGTTTAATCTGCCTTTTACGCAGCTGAGCTCCCCAAATTCCCTGGTTCATACTCCCTAGCTGGACTCTGCGTTCCATTCATATTTAAATATGATCTGATATCCGTCTGAGGGCTCCCTATCACCACCAGACATCTGGACGTGCTATTGCTGTGCTTAAAAGATTCTTGCTTCTCGTTCATCTGGCTAAAATATGAGTTATATTGTAAGACTCAGTTTAGACGTTACATCCATGGGAAGCCTTCTTTGACCCAGCAGATGGTTACGTAGCCCTCTAACCTGCTCCTGTGGCACCAGGCACATCTTCCAGCATAGTGCGTGTCCCATCGTGTCCCATTGACAAGCCAATGGTTGGCCTGCCTACTGGACAGTAAACTCCTTGAGGAAATAAATTGTCTTCTTCTCACCTATATCCCTAGCATCTGACACGATCTTTCACATGCAGTGGGGACTCATCGTGTCTTGAGTGAATGAATGTGATTTGTGCATTACAGCATGGGAGTAAAATTGAAAAAAGAAAATAGAAGAGAAAATAAAATAAATATAAATCTCAAAACTCGAGACAACTCTTATTAGCATTTTTACTTTCCTTGCTTCCAGTTAACTTTCTGTCAACGTCACTCCATAAAAAGCTTTGAATACTTCTGTTTTCACTTAACAGATTACCGCGAGCATTTTCTTACATAATTACAAATTCTTTGGAAATGTCACTTTAATGGTTATAACAAAAAGGCCTTTAGAAGTAACGTGGCTCATTCAGATATTCTCTATTGTCGTACTTTGTTACTTGCAATGTTTTGTTGCTGTAAATAATACTTAAATGCATATTTTTGTATCTCTGATTATTCCTCTATAAAACATTCTGGAAATAAAAATTCTGGGTGAAAATTTGATAGTTCTACATGCAGTCTATCAAAGTACTTACCTCAATGTGCCCTTAGTTGGAATGCTGTCTTTTTTAAAGAGTGAAGATTTCATAAACAAAAAAAGGGGTAGCTCATTTTTACCTTATATTTGTTAGTCATTGTATTATACTTCTCTGTGAATTGTCTAACAATAACCTATGCCAAGTTTTCTGGTGGACTGTTAGTTTTTCGTATTGATTTAAAAGCTCTCAATATATTGAAAATGCATTCCTTCGGGAATTTTTTACAAATATTTCCAGAGAGATATAGACCTGTCAACCTTATTTTTCATGCTTTTAATATTTTTTAAATTTGACGTACATTTATCATTATTTTCTTCTGTAGATTGCTCAATTGCTTTCCAGGTATAATTTCTTGCCCCTCTTAGATATATTAGATATATATCTTCCTGCTGCAGCATATACTTGTAAGATATATCTTCAAAGTTTATTAGTTTCTTTTGTGTACATTCAACTTTTTGACCCACTTAGAATTTATTTGGAGCTATAGTGTGTGATGAGGCTCTAACAAGGTTTCGGTGGGGTTTGTTTGTTTGTTTGTTTGTTTTTTACAAAATAGCCATTTTTTCTAATACCTTCTCTGGGCCTTCAAAGAAAAGCAGTTCAAAGGCAATTGTATTGAAATAACCAAAGACATAGCTCGGTGTTCACCATGAACTTTGCTCTTCCCTCCCAGGTGACCAGGAGCCAGCTGTAAGCAGCGACTCCGACATCTCGCTGATTATGGCCATGGAGGTCGGACTGTCCGACGTGGAACTTTCCACTGACCAAGACTGCGAAGAGGTGAAATCTTGAAATGGCGAATGTAGACACACGGGACGGTAGGACCCAGGGGAAGGAAGGGAGGAGCGCCCGGAGACTTGGACGGGGCGCGCGCGCTTCCGGAACACCTGGCACCTCCAGGACGCTCCGCTCAAGGACGGTCACGAAAAGCAATATCCAAAGTCACGTTAATCGGGATGCAGCTTCTCTATCTCTACGACAGCCCATGGCCTCGGCAGCTCGGAAGTTGAAAGCTGATTTTCCCTCCCACGACCTTGTAAAACACACACTCCAGAAGCTCCTAAAACAGACTGAAAGGACACTTTTAGGGCTTCTTAGTTTCATTTCGATTTTTCCCAGGTCTTGTTTTCTTGTTTTGGAATTGCTGTTTGATGTCTTCGGCAGTTTGTTTTCAAGACGATGTGTAGTTTCCTGTAGGGCCACTCCTTTGTTTTTCTTCTGATTCACTCCAGCTTTTATACAGAGTTCTGTTTAGAAGCACCGGTTCCGGATGTGATCGGTCTGTGATCAGTCTGTATTCCTTCTCTGAGATCAATGGTCTTGACCTCAGCATGACGTGTGCATGGCTTTGGGAAGTACCTCAGCGCCTGAAACAATCGAAGGCCAGCTGTCATTAAGAATCTAAATTCTTTTAAATGGATCTTGAAAATCCCGGTTGCCAGAGACCCCAGCACTAAGCCCTGAATCTGCTGAGGCCACTTCATTAGTATCAGCTACATCGCACCGCCTCTCACTTGCCAGGCTTTGGTAAGGGGCCCACGGGACATAAGGAAGAAGCCTTGGGGAGACACTTGCATTTGTCCAGACCTCACAGTCTTTGGCTGAAGTTTTGAACTCAGAAGTCCCCTCCAGGGCATCAAGGCCATTCTTCCTGGCTATGGGGCTTGTAACTGGGACTGCAAGCCCAGTTTAAGACCAGATATCACGAAATCTTCCTGAAGTACTGGCTTTCCCATGGCTAGAACGGGCTCTGTTACCTCAAATGGCTTCTGCAGGAGGCTTTATAAGAGAGCCAATCAGCTTTGAGCCTTGTGTCCACCCCAGTGGGGCCTCAGCCGCACCTAAGTTGTACCTTGATTCCAACACCCTTGTTACCCCTCACCAGACCTGGAGGGAGGCCTTAGGTGGGCCTTGGCAGATCGTTCCCTGAGTGCGTCTAGATACCAAGTCAAGGGGGATGGGTGATTTGATGGACACTTTGGTCTTAAAAAGTACCGCATGGCAGTTGCCTAAATCGGGTTTCTCCCGACTGGAAGGGACAAAGAGGGAAAGGAAAAGAGGTTTCAGATGAATACCATGACCCACCGGTGTTTTGAGATTGTTTATGTTTGTATCCTTTTTTTTTTTTCTTCTTTTGTAACTATGACAGAAGTGTGCTATTTTTTCAGTGGGCAGTTTTGTAATCCATTTAGCCTCTCCCGATGCAGAGTGACTCAGGTGGTGCACAGCTTCTCCGGGTGATCACGATCGCCTCATCCTCTGTGCAAATGCCATGCCGCCCTGTGGGTGGTTGGCTCGGAACGGAAGCTTGACTCGCTGAGTTCTCTGCGTAGGTAACAAGGCTTTCCCACCCCCTTACGCTAATACTCATCCAAAAACAGAGATCGGTTCTGCCATAAAACTTTGCTGCCTGCTGAAGTGGGGGATGTACGTGCAGGGAGACCGCGGGGTGCTCCTTATTCACCACCTTTAACCCGTTTCCTATTCGATGCTTTCTGAGTAGGCAGCAAGGCGAGGAAAATGATTGCCATCCTCAGAGACATCACATCTCTCTAGGAGTCCAGCACTGCCCGTCATGAACTCCAGGGAGGAACGAAGACAGCACTGGACCGGGAGTAAGGAACCAACCCTCTATAGACGAGCCATATGTCTGTCGGGCCTCCACTTCTCCGCCTGTAACGTGGAGGAGTTAAACAGGTGACGCCCGAGGCTCCTTCTGGCCTTAAGATCACCAGTGAGCACTGTGCCAGGGAGTCCAGGTTTTGCAGATAGCCATGACATGTAGCTGACTTTCTACCTTGAGGCGGGGCAGAATTACTGGACGTGTAACATATAATAACAGCTTTTGAGATTTGGCACTCCTATGTTGCTGAAAAGGAATATCTCAATGAGAGAAGTTTTAAGTGCCAGTTGGAGTTGTTTGGTTTTGCCTTGTTTTAAAACCGCCATTCGTGACAGAGTTTGCAATCTGTGGACACCTTCAAGTCCTGGTTGCCAGTGTGGGATTCTTCATCTCAAGGCGTGTCTATTTCTCTGTCGGCAGAGGCCCGCGCCACCTGCTCCTCCTTCAGTCAGCTTTGCCCAAAACAAATTTTGGTATTAACTTAAGTCAAGTGGAATTAGAAGGACAATGCAACAGCCAAAGAAATGTACGTTCCATACCCAGAGAGAACATGCCTTTGGATGGCATAGGCCTCTGTTCGATGCATGTTCTCTGGTCCTGCCGGTGACGAGGTAAATCGGGAATTGGTTGCATGTGGCCGCAGCAGCCCCTGCAGGATGCTGCGTGGACGATGAGGGGCCCAGGAGGCTCAGCAGAGGCCTGCAGACCTGAGCCCAAGGATGTTCTGTTACAAACCCCTGAGCCTAGTTCGAGTTTCTCCACCCACCTGAGGCTTGTTTCTGTGGGATTCTCCTGTGCTTTCGGCAGTGAAAAAGAACACTTAACCGGTATGGAAAGGTCCAAAAGAAAAAGAAACAGCCCTTTTCCCATAGTGCTTCTCACCGCTTCCCGAGACCTGGGGACCGGTGGCTCACAGAGGGCGTCAGAGGGCTTAGGAACCCTCTAGAAGTAGATGTGGACTTGATGTGTATTTGCAGATGTGCATTTTGCTGTTTTGAGTGTCTAGACCAGCACTGTCCACTAGAAATATAATGCAAGTCACATGTATAATTTTAAGTTCTCTACTGGCCACATTAAAAAAGGTAAAAAGAAACAGGCGAAAATCATCTAAGAATATCTTTATTCAGTCCAACATCATTGTTTCAATATATAACTCACGGGAAACGCGTTTGTGAAATACATTGCATTCTTTTCGGCACTTTGTCCTCGGAGGCCGTTGTGGATTATACGCTCACCGCACACCTTGGCTCGCACGACCTACCGATCGGGCAGTGCAGGTCTCAAGCTTCGGTGTCCCCCAAGATTCCCTGACCCTTACAAAAAAAAAAGGGGGGGGGTTTAAAACCTAATTACCTCCCGAGAGAACGAGGCTCCACCCAAGTCGCCTGAGAGGCCCAGAGACCCGTCTGTCTTGTAATGAATAAATATTCAGGCCACCCTTTTGGAAGTTTCGGCTTGGCCTTTCCAACCACAGCACTGCTGTCCATTTCTGTTTACTGTTATTTCTCTGATCGATTGTTTTTTAAAAAAAAAAAAAAAAAGTCACACAAACCCTGTCGATCTGGTGCTGAAACATAATGATACCCCTCACTTCTGCGGCAAACCCCTCAGACTGATGTGTGGCACTCAGGAGCCAAACAGAATTCCAGATTGTAATTCAGCTTTACCTCAACCCCTAGCTGCCGTCCTTCCTGGGTGGCAGAAGGCCTTCTCCCAGTCCTGGCGGCCCCGGGGGATTTGGGAGGGAAAGGTGGGAAGTTAAATATTGACTCCAAATACAAACCTTTGTGTGGCCTTAATGAGAAAAAGTCTTTGGGGCCCGTGACCATCCATCCCCAACTTGGTGAATTATGACCACCTGGCCACAACCCAACTCTCAACTTGAAGTTGGAACTGCACCCCTGCCCCCTCACCCCGAGGCTATGGACAAGAAAAGGAGCATTTCCAGTCCCTCAGAATAATTTAGAGTCACCTCTAGGAACTGCTACCTCCTGCGTGGCCAGTCCCTTTGGAAGGAACTGAGCCCTGACCATGAGTGCAGCATCTGAATATTGATTTAGTCTGCAGGGCTTGGTTCACCCCTGAACTGACCATCGCATCGTCTAGGCAGGAAGAATGGAGAGTGTGAGAAGTGGGAAGTTAACAGGGTCCCAGCTACCCACCTATTCTGACGTCACGTAGTGAGGATCACGTGAAGGCGCGGCTCTCTGTCCAAAGAGGTTTGTTCGTTTTGTCTTGTTTTCAGCATCTGCCTCCCTCTGGTAGAAACATCTCTGGACGATCATGGGTCTGGGTTTGGTCATATCAGAAACCGTGATGCCCAGCGGCTATTTTGGTTGGTGCCCTGACACGCCTGTGGCTGCCATGTTTTCAGAGCTGAAAATGGTGACAGATAGTGTAACATACGATTCTTTCTTATTTCTGAGTTTCATTTAGCTGAGAATTCTTGCAGAGCATACAAAATAAATGGCATTTAGTTATCTGTTGAATGCACCGCCCTGACTGAAAGCAAAGAAATCCCATTAAATCCAAACTCTTTCAGAAAATCTGGGCTAGACAGTCATCTCCTCTATGGAGCCAGGGCCCAGGCCTCCGTGGTGCTGGGGTCTCTGAGGTCTCGGAGGCCGTTTCCGGTAGAATATTATATATGCTTCCGCTTAGGTTTCTCTCCCTTCTCTGCCTCTGGTTCTCTCTGACTGCCTGTCTCTCTCTTTGAACCCGCACCCACACCCACACACATTTCCCTCCCATCTTTCAGAACAAAAAGACCTTGGGGACTCCAGATCTGTGCCGTTATCATCATCGTGATTACCGTGGTCGGTGTTTCCTTCTTTGTACCGTGAGGCAATATCTATATTTGCGCTTTGGATGACAAAAGCCAGTTTACTATAAAGGCCAATTAACTTCCTCTGTAAAGGAGCGAACCCCGTTTTCACTTCTCATATTTTATCTCAGTTCGGCTATAGCTGTTGCTTTTTTTTTCCCCCCTGGGCTTCCTTGCCAGAAAAGTCTCCTAGGCAAACAATGACAAGAAAACAACTCCAGAATGCTGTCTAGATTTATCATCTTCCGCCTCCAGCTCTTGTGACCTCCCCAGTTCACCACAGGGCCCCAGAGTCAGGAGTTCTTAGAAAAATGCGTGGGCTGCACCATGGCCACCCATGCTTCTTAACATCGTAAGCACAGAGCTCGCTCTTTGTAAGTGCTCTAAGAGGCCGCTTCTTCCTTAAGGCCGAAAAAGAGACACACAGAAACCATCCCCCTAAGGTGAGGGACACACGGTTCCTCGTGCAGTTCCCTGTGTCCCAGAAGTCCCTCATCCTCCCCCGCCCTACTGCGGGGCCAGAACCGAAGGGCGCATTTGGCGACGCAGGCAAAGGGCAGTATGAATTCCACCCTGCAGGGCATCAGGAGAGGGGCAGGATATGGACATGTATGCTCCACCCAGTAAATGCCCATCCCCTGGTTTTCTCGTGTGTGTGTGTGTGTGTGTGTGAGTGAGTTAAGGAGTTAAACGCTCATGACTGCAAAGAAAGTCGGGATGGCCTGAAAACTAAATTAACTCTGGGAAGCAGGTGTGAGTTTCTCATCCCCATCTCTCTCCTTTGCCCGCTTTTCTCCCCATCCCAGAACTCCAAGCCCCTCGTAATAGGAACGATAATTTGTAAAGATCCGTAGGTCAGTGGCCACACTCTTCCACGCTGAGCCTTTGATAGCCCTAAAGGATCATCCCAAAACTAAAGGAGCGATTCCAGATGCTAGATGTGGACCCGTAAGTACCGAGCCCTCCGATTGCAAAGCCCGCTTGTTCTGCACAGACGCTTCTGAGGTCACTCACATCTCTCCTTACCACCCTCGGAATGGGGTCTTCGTCATCCAGTGGCTTTTATCGGGCATCCCAGTGATCAAAGATCTCTCACCCTTGTGACGTCTGCGCTTACTACAGAGCCGTTCGCTCTGTGGCCACCTGACAAATATTCGCTGATGATATGATAAGTCGAGAATATGCATCTCTTAGGGGGTGGCCAAGTCTGAACGGAGCAAGGGAGAAAGTCCATAGAGAAGAAGACAGCTCAGCCTGAGTTACCCGGAGTCACTGTTCCGCAGGCCGTTGCCTTGCCATCCTCACCGAAGCGGAGGGCTTGGAGAAGCAGGGAAAATGTGGGGACCATGTGTGCTCTATAAACCAAAGACGGATCGCCATCCAGATGGACGCTTTCCTTCCGCTGACTAGTTTAATTTTCCCTTAATGTTCTCATAAGCAGAAGCGAAGGTGGGCTGCCTCGGGGAAGAAACGGAAGCCTGCAGGGGCGGCTCTCTTGCAGGCTGGTGACCGACCTAACTAAATCCAGAAATCTGAAACAACGTCTCGTGGCCTTAGTACCACAGCATCTTTAAAGTCTAGTGTTTAGGCCCCTTTGCCCTCAAAAGTTTTAGACAAATCTAGCGCTTCACTGAACTCAGAATATTGTTCTCTTGGAGAATGTGACGATTTTAAATAGCCAAAGAATCTTCATGTATACGAGCTACTTAAAGTATACCCCGCTTTTTTGGAAAAAAAAAAAAAATATATATATATATATCAAACTATTGCCTGTACTAATAGGTAGTAGAGCAGTTGAAGAAGGACTACAGACAGGGACTTGGTCTGCATTTGTGTTGGCATCTACGGGACTTAACTGTTTGATAGGATGTTATTGCAAGGGGCAGGGCGCCCCCTGCTGGATTAATCGCCATTATTCTTTCAGCCAACTAATTTGTCTAGCGTCACCACTTCCTCAACAATTAGTTATTTGCCTTTTATCACCCAATTTCCTCAGTAGCTGAGCATTTGATTTATTAAAAGAAGAAGAAATGTCACCAGCTGAAGAGTTGAAGAACCCTCCCCTCGAAGATCTCACTGTCGACAGCCCTTCTGCAAAATGTTGAAGCATATTGTTGGCTCTGTTTGCGAGAAGATGCTTCTGGCTGGAATGTTTGTGCAGAGTTAAAAGGCAAGGGCCTGATTGTTTTGTAACTTATCTCGACTTGATTCTTTTCAAATTGCAAAGGAAGATCATTAAATAGACTTCTTTCATATGAATGTAAATGGTGTGAAATACTGACATGTTTTGTACATGTACATAATAATATATTGACTTCCTGCTTTCATGTTAGCAATCCGAAATGGTTGTACCATTTTATAATTAGAAAGAGATGGAGGGTGGGGGAGGGGTGGGAGGGCTATTATTTTTATAGTGGGATGTCCCTTATATTTAGAAAACTTGAAGTAATTTTGTACTCGTGAAAAGTTACATTCCATTTATTTCCTGAAAAATAATGGGTCTTTCAAATGTTCATGAACTGGGAGGAGGATAATTCTAGTTGCCAGGGGAGCCTCCCAAGCTGGATATATGTGATACCCGGTTTTGTAGACTGCAGGCCATGCCCAGCAATTGCCAGTTCAATAATGTGAAAAGAAGAAAAACAATTTTAACCCCTCTGTATATAGCACATTGTTATCCACTGAAAGAGACACCCGCTACAAAGAAAGACTTTACCATGATGAAATAGTCAGACGCAGATTCGTAAATCAGTCTCTCGTAGCTCCCTACTAGCAAGAAAAAAATCCAGTGGATTCATTTTTCCTTTCTAAACATGACTTTTGTGCTTTCGCTGGAACACGAATGATGTCACAGGTTTTCACTTAGCCGCCCCGTGAGGTCTTTCTGACCCACCTGCAGGTCACGCACAGGTAGGGTGGTCCCGTCATGACATTCGGCATCCTCTCCATATTCAGATCATGAGACTGAGCTTCTTTGATGTATTTGCCACACGATTCAAAATCAAAAAAGTCATTCCTGATGGCATTTGCATGGGTAAGTTTTAATTTGGACTTTGATTAGCTCTTAATTGTTAAAAAATTTAGTAATGGGTTATGTAACTCTTTTACACAAACATCACCTTCTGTACAAAGTCACAAGCATATTTCAATGATTAGTTAAGGCAGTGTAGGTTTTTTCTGTATATGTATAAATCTCTTTCTCTTCTTCCCCACCTCAGGCACCTACCTTGTTTCTTCCAAAGCACTTTATATTTTGAGATACACAGAAGTTATAAAAAAAAAAAAAGTCTTTGAAGGGATTTGTCTTTATTAGAGACACAGACTTTTCTTTTGCTTTATTCTATCCTCTGTGTGCTTGGAGAGCATAAGCAGTTGGTCTCATGCTGGGCTAGTGAAGAAATATTATTAAGGATGATGGTCAGAAACATTCAATCGTACAACATGGCTATTTTTGTTATATAGAAGTCTATTATGTAAATAAAGTGCAATCGTGTTGTTATGTACTGGTTAAAAAAAAAAAGAAACTATAAAGATTTGAAAAGGATTGTGCATTCCGGGAAATGTCACTGCAAAATTTTGTTTGGTTTTGTTTTTTAATAAAATGGCACCGAATGCTGTGTTTGCGTCGTCCGAAATTCCCCACTATGTTGCCTCATACCGAGTTCCAGAGCGGGCCCTGTAGATGTTAAAACATTGATATTTACTGTGGAATCCTGACGATGTTAAAAGAGTGAGAAATTTTTACTAACTTCTTTATTTCTCTCAGGTAAGTCAAGTGCTAGCTCTGTTTCTCTGTGCGACGTGATGAAAAGATTTTGAGCAATTCAGAATAAGAAAGGCTGCTAATAGCTTGAGGTGCTGTCCGCTGGGGACCCTTAGCTATTGTCTGGGCTGCCTCAAGCAGGCAGGTAGGTGCCCACAGGGTTATGCCGGGGAGATGGAGGGGCAATCAGATGGCCTTTCATACTTACTCGTTCATCTCTAAAGGAGGTTAAACAGCAGTTCTTTTGAATTAGCAAGGAAAGGAAATGCTGAGGAAATAAAAAAGGTGGGCGCTGCCAGCCTGGGGAGGTAGGAAAGGAAGGAAGGAAAGGAGAGGCCCCCCTATTCATTGTTATCACCCGCTGGCACTGCCAGCCCCTTGGGGCTTCAAACGCTGGCTGGTGCACGGTTACCGACACAGGTCGTGCAGAGTGCGTCCCGCCCACCTGGCGGGGCTCCTCCACGGCTGCGCCTTCCACGCAACCGGCTGGCAGAAACTCAAACTGTACTGAGCGCCCTGAGTTCTTTCCAGCCCAAGTGGCCAACTGCTGTGACGACGGGGAGCAAACACAGTGAGCGCCCTGAGGCTTTGCTCTCAGGGCCCGTCCGTGCCTACTTTGTAGGTAGGAGATATTCTAAGGGGACCGTCAGTAACAGTAGCGGTTATGCCACATTAGAAGGCACTTCAAACGTGGCTTCTTATGCTTCCAGCGCACAACTTTTATCTGCCCAGGTGCCTATGGTCAGCGATGAAGCTGACATCTGGGGCTGTGATGCCAGATGCAGCAGAGTCCTGAGGTCATTTCGGTTCGGATAAGGCTTCATACAGTACACGGTAGGTTTAATTGAGTGGCCGATTTACCTTTGTAAATCTTCTGAAGCCGATTGGTGACAGACTCTTCTTTTTCAAGGGTCATAGTTTTCAACCCTGCACTGGAGGAGGCTACACGTGTGGAGCGTGTCGGCATTGAAACTAGAACTTGTTTGTCACCTCCCCATCTCGCATACCCCTCAGACCATCTGCTTCTCTCTCTCTCTCTCTCTCTCTCTCTCTCTCTCTCTCTCTCGTCCTCACACCAGCTCTGTCAGGATAAGGGCAGCCGTGCACAGGTGGCACTATCAGCCTGGTGCCTGCCTCACCTGGAGTGGCGATGTCCCTGGAAACACATGGCCAGGCACTGCTCAGAGTCATTCGTGTGCCGGGGAGCACTGGGCAGCTATGTGGTTTACCATCACCCTTTTCTGGGGACGGGGAGGCCCTTCCCTCCTGGGCACTTCACTCTGTGTGTGCCCGGGCTTTTGTTTGGAGAAGTCACGCAGCATATTCATCCTTTTGAGAATGGAAGAAGTAAAACTCCTCAGAGTAACAAGCCAGCAAGGCCAGCTTTGCCACATGGTTCTTAGTCTATTAACACCTATGCCTGGACTTCTCAGAGCTAAACCATTATTCAGAAAACACACAAATGTGTTTACTTTTTTCCAAGTCTCGTAATTCCTTCTACACCAATGTCAGCATCCCGACTCACCTGCTTGCCTTGGCTGAGAAATATCCTGTGCCGGAGTAGGGAGTGGGGCTGGCGAGGAGAGATCGTGAATTATTTTTGCTCTGTGACAATTACTATACATAGAAATGTGAGAGTGCCAACTCATGAGAAGCTCATGTGGCTAAGAGATGTTTTCTTACTTTTGAGATGCTTTAGAGCAATTATGTCATCATCCTTGGTGATCCGGGCACAGAAAATGAGTTTACCTCTGATTTCTTCACACCCATTGGTACAGAGTCTCCCTCAAGTGTCACCCCTTGTTCTTGGCTGTGAGAAGAATAAGGGACAATAACCTTTCCACTGTGCCACCGAGGAAGAGGGGAGCCCTCTGCTCACCGTGATGAGATCTCCCGTCAGGGATTTGCAGTCACAGCACCCTAGCCCACATAGGATGCCACCGAAGTGTCCAATCAGTGGGGCCTGTATTTGCCGGCACACAGGGAGGTAGAAACGAAACTCCCCGAGCCCCCCGCCCCCCGACCTTTCTGTCATAGAGACATTCCCACCCTCTCCCTGTGGGAAGATCCAGAAGGTCCGATCACAATCACGCCCCGCCCCCCCCCCCCCCCGCCCCACCAAGCCCCC
>NW_006431918.1:1863751-1876775 GCF_000325575.1 Pteropus alecto | reverse complement strand
ACACACATCTAAGCAGCCCCTCCGTGCCTCCCCCTGACAGTCCCGCCTTCTTTGTCCTCAAGGATCCTCTACTAAACAGGAGGAACTGGAGCTTTCACTGGCGGACAACGGCCTCTGCAACTGCCTCTGGTTGCCATGAGCGCTGTACATACACACAACACAGCTGTCACTGATATTGCAGACCTGATGGGGACCAAGGCTTTCAAATCTCTAAGGGGAAAAAAATAAAAATTCACAGCTTTGGAAATGGCATCAGTATCCATAAATAAATTTGAGGGCAGAGACGTGAATCACAGAAGGCAAGAACACAAAGCATTGGGCCCGAGAATAAGGTCCCGTCAGGGTGGGCCCAGGTGGGACCAGGTGGGCCCGAGGCAACACCGGCAACACTCCCAGGAAGTCCAGGAACGCACAGCCCTTCAAGACGGGGCAAGTTAGAAGCGGTCTGCTTTCCACCTCCCACTTTCTCTTTTCCTCTCTCTTCATTCCCTTTGAAATGAAGAGGAAGAGAAAAGGGAGGATGCTAATTAGGGCCGGAGTCAGGGCTAGAACCTGGGTTTCCTGACCCCATGGCCGGGTTTCCCGGGCTGAGCCGAGCCCCTCCCATCATGCAGGCAGCTCCAGACGGCTCGAAACTCTCGGGAATGGAAAGCAAGAAAAACCAGAAGCTGGGAAGGTTATTGTATAGTCAGGAAATACTCTCTGAACAGGAACAATTCTAATCCGGAGATAAACTAGGAAGGATGCAAGCACTGTGTGTAAGCAGGGACACATACACACGCACGCACGCACGCACACATACACGCACGCACACGCCACCACTGTCCACGCGGTGGATCCCAGTGAATGCTGTCTCAATTGAGCTGTGCAAGAGAGGTCATTGCCTTAAGATCCCAACGTGAATTATTACTTTCTAGACTCTCTCCTTCAGAATAAAATTAGTTATTATTTTGCGCTTTCCAAAACTGGCTCACAGGCAGCAGCCTGCCCTTCTTCCGGCCTCTGCTTTGAGTTGGGACTTGCTTTGACAGGAAGGACGGAGGGACGGTTTCTTTGTCATTTGTGATGACTAGCTCAGGTGGTGGGAAAGTAAGAGAAATAGGAATTTAATAGGAAATAGGAAAGTAAGAGAAATAGGCAGAAACTTTAAGAAAGAATCACCCAGAGGAGAAAACGGACATCAGAAGGGGAATTTGCCCTGGGTGCTTATGCCGATCCCCAGTGGTCTGGGATCCACAAATTATTTTCTGTAAAGGGCCAGATAATAAGTATTTGAGGCTTTGTGAGTCACATATGATTTCCATCACTGTCATTGTTTTTTTTAACAACACTTTAAAAACGTACAAACTGTCCTTAGCTCAGAGGCCATCCAGGAGCAGGCCACAGGAAGCGTGTGCAGGGACCGGAGACGAAGCGCAGGGTCAGAGTCAAAGACCTCGGCACAAAACGAGCACCACCGTGGTGGATCCGCTCAGTACGGATTTGGTTGAAAGTGGGCCCAGAGTGATAGTTACACTGTGCCTGGTGGAATCAAACTCATACGCTCTGAAGGCAGACGCTTTAAACCCAGACCAAGCTCCAAGGAACATAAACTCACAATACAAAAAACTCACAACACATAGGAGGAAGTGAGCCACCGGGCGGCTGGGAGTACAGAGTCAGACCCGGGAAGGTCGACCCCGTTGGAAACAGCAGGTACAGGATAGAAAACCCACGTCAAAAGGGGCCTCCAGGTGATTCTAGTGACTTATGCAGTTTGAAAACCACCTTTCCAGTCATTTCAGAGCCCACGAGCAGGGCCCCAAGAGCAAAGTGGGAGAGCAGGCGACAGACACCATCACTTTGGTTGGGCTACGTTAGCCTTATGATGCTGGATTTCGAAGAGACTGACTTTTCTCCATAAAATGTTCTATGGCTTGAGACTATCTGACTTGCAAATAGGGAAGGAATAATCTAGATTATCCTTACACTTGACCCGCAGGGAACCCTGTGGTCTAACCCCACCCATATCTCCCATTTCCCTCTGTCCGAACATTCTACCCTGACCGTCAAGGCCATGGCCGCGCTGTATCTGTTGGTTCAGCCATGAACCCTCCGGACATAGGAGGAGCTCAGTGAAGACTGTCGAACTAATGACTGGTCTGTAAGAACCGCTCCCTGGGGAAAGGCCCAAAGCAGGAGTGCCACGCTGCATGACTAACCCGGGGGACGCCATCGCGACCCAGCACGGCTCGGCCCCGAGGTCCCAAGTCCAGGCCAGCATGTTAAAGGAAAGAATTGGATGCTGAGGAATTGCTGGTATTGGCTCTGAAGAATAAACTCAAAAGTGACTTTAAAATAAATGCACAGTGCTACGGGCACTGCCGTCACACTGATGTCCGTAATAACAGCTCACGGCTGAGTGTCACGGTCAGTTTAAGCGTGTCAGCGCACTCATCACTGCCGTATTGCACTGCCTTCCCTCTTCTGGAAGGAAAGCTGTCGAGTTTCTCTACTTTTATCACGTAAGAGGAAAGAGATTTAAATTAAAAGAAAGACAACAACAAAGCAACTTAGCAGTGAAGAAATCCAACACACACCAACCACCTCAGCTGGCTATGAATGAATGGGTGCTTCCTCCCCAAACCCATACCTCCAGTACAACCATGAGGAACACAGACAAATCCACATGGACATTCCACTAAGAACATGGCCAATGCTCTCAAAACTGTCAAGATCATCAAAAGCCAAGTCACGGAAACTGCCGGAGATCACAGGAGCCTAAGGAGCTTTGACGACGAGATGGGGCGTGGTATCTGGGGTGGGATCCGGGAACAGAGAAAGGACATTTAGGCGAGAACTAGACAAATCCAAATGCGGATGGAGTTTGGCGAATAGGAAGGTGCCACTGTCAATGCCTTGATTGTGACAAATGTACTGTGGTCGTGTCGGATGTTAACAACGGGGAAAACTCGTTGAGGGACACACGGCAACCCTCTCTACCATCCGAGTAACTCGTCTGTAACACTGAAACTACTCTAAAATAAGTTTATTTTAAAAGAGGTATTTTCATCAAATAGAAGAACCCCTAGGATTACTTTCGATGATGTTGTGGAATGTTCTTCCCTGGGAATTTTAAAACAGGTAGGAGAGAGCCAGACAGCTGGCAGGTACCCGGTTTTTTTAAGATAGAGAACTCGTATCTTAAAGAGGTTAGGTGTTCTTCTTGGGGCAGGAGACTGGGCTGAATTATTTATCAACATCGATTCTTGATTTTTGTAGTAATTTTATTTTGTGTTTTAATTAAATTTATTGAGATAACATAGTTTCATAATGTTTGTAAATTTCAGTTGGATAACTTTATAGCATAACATCTCTTTACTCCACTGTGTGTTCACCACCCAAAGTCTAGTCTCCTTCCATCACCATATATTTGACTTCCTTCACCCTCAGTAAGACTATAAATTTGTAATTTGTATTATTATGACTCTTCAAGCCAGAGTAGTTGGAAAATGTAAGGAATGAGGAGCTGATCACTTGTAAGGAAGTGTCAGAGTTATCGCAAAGGTAGTAAGTTACTTAGCTGGTGCCCAGCGGTTACAGGTAAACACCCCGTGGGTAAACCACGTGCACGCAAATGCACCGCCGGTTACAGAGCACTTGCCCTTTGTGTTGGTATTCATGTAGTTGAGAATTTCTCCCAGTAGAGGGCGCCATTGACCATTGAATGGAAAAGATGCCCTGGCATAGGCGACAGACCTCACGGATTCTATTTTGAACAGTTTATAGCATAACTCTGAGGAAGTATAACCTGTGAGAAATCTTCTCCAGTATTACCTGCACAGTAGGAAAGGGGGATTAGATAGTACCAGCCAACAGGGGGCTTGTTTCACAGAAAGGAGAAAGTATGTTGGACTATACCAGACAATGGAGCCCTTACATCCGCGTGTTACTGAAACGAAAATCCCCCCACTCCACCCCACGCTGAAAAGCAGGTTAAAATGACAAAACAAGAAATGCTTTATCCTAGGCCGGACCTGTGTTTCTGAAAGATAATGTGGGAGGAGATCTTAGAGTATCATCTATCTACTCGTTGATTGACCACAAATGTCTTGCTCCACATAGCATTTCACAAAATAGCTCATGCATTTAATTCTTAACCTAAATAGAGCAGCCAGAGCAGCCTCTGCGCGCGCGCGCACACACACACACACACACACACACACACACACACACACACCGCCTTAATTAAAATTCCTTCATGTTCTCCCATTCCTATCACGTCCAAGTACAGTACAGAATCCTTAACATGCTCTCCTCAGTCCTGCATGGTCTGGCCCCAGATGACATCTGCAGAGCCACCTTAGACCTCTCTCCACTCAGTCCATGTGCCCCAGCCCCCTCCCCTTCTGGTCACTGCCTGCTCATCTTTCGGATCTCAGCTCAACAGTTTTCCCTTGGAGAGCTTCGCCCATAGGTTAGGTCGCCCCATCAAATGCTTACAGAGCACCTTGCACTTGGCCTTTGGAGCCCTGACAATAGGTATACTACATGCGCTAAACACAGCACTAAACAATGTCGGCATCAATAATTCACTTGCCATTGTTGGATTGATGTTGATTCTCCTGTCTAGATTGCAAGTTCCTTGGGACGAGAGCTCATGTTTTCATTCTCCGTGTATCTCAGCAGCTAGCATAAGACCTGGCTTAGAGCAGATTTTACATATTAATTTGTAGAATAAATGATTGAGGAAAAACCGGGTACCTGCCAGCTGTCTGGCTCTCTCCTACCTGTTTTACTCTTTTCCTCCAAAAAGAGGGGCGGGGACATTTATCCAAGAATTAGAACTACTAATATTTGGGTATTATACAGGGTATTTGGGAGATTTGGGGAAAACAATGTAAGCAAAGCACTTGTTAGCTGCAAAATATGAAAAAAAATAAGATAAGATGGCATAAAACAAAACTTTCGTCATATTTTTGATGGTTCATCAAAAGGGCATATTTTCTAGAGAATATCTCCCAGGATGCCTGTGTTGATGGGAGCAGGTTAACACTTCTACGTATTATTCAGGTGAAGCTGGGTACTATTATTAAACCAGGGAACCTGGAAAACAGCTCAGCCTCCCTTTAGCAGAGCAAGGATCTAGAGGGAGAAAAATGTATAATGGATGCCAGGGAAGCTATGCACAATGCAAGATTGTATTAAGCTGGGCTTGGCCAATTAAAATACTCCTTTGCTCAGGCTTTGCTGTGAACTCAAATTGTCTTTGGCCGATGGGCATCTCTTTGACTTGGCTCTTAAGTCCTTCTAACGTGGTATGACTCATCTTCGAGAGCTTCCTCACTATTAAGTATAACAAAATGTTTCAGAATTATATTATATATTTCCTGCCCCGAACATGGGATCAGCCATATTTCTAAGAAATCATACATCAAGAAACAGTCTGGGCACTGACTGTCACCACTGCTACTAGCTTGGTTATTGTTTCTATGCCCCTTAAGTGATATGTACATTTTTTTGAAAAGAAAAAATATCTCTTGAGTTTACACTGATCCTTCCAATTCAAGTTTAGTACAACAAAGGTTTTAAATAAGCACTTCTCTATTACATCTACATACATTTTCTTTATTCTATGATAAGAATTCTGGATCTCAAGGACACAAGGAATGATAGAATAACAATATCGATTAATTATTCATTTACTCCACAGCACACACACACAGCAGTCTCAGAATAACAACACTTGGATTTCAGAATTTACTGCTTCTGATGAGATGAAAACCCATTTGTGCTGACCTCAGAAGAAATGAAGCCAGCAGGACAAACAATAAAAGAGAGCATCTTTGCCACACTGTGTAGATTCTACGACACTTACTCTCTTGACAAAGCTCATCTTGTTTTAAAAAAATGCTGAGTTACGTTATTCAGACCAATGCTTCTGGTAAAACAAACAAACAAAAAAACATATTTTTACGATGGAATAAAATATAAATATAAATTATATATATGTATATATATAATCATCTTAAAATAACCAAAGAACTAACGAGATAGAAGGGAATTACTAGACCCACCATGAAGAAAAATTAGGGTTTCAGAGGTTCAAATAAAGACTTCTTTCACTCAGAGTAGTTATCCATCCTAAAATTTTTGAATTTTCATTTTGGCGGCCTTTTGGAGAGGGGAAGAGAAAAGTCAAAGCTCAGAGACCACACGAAACACAAAGTTGAACAGAAGGTTCACCCCCTAATCAACTCAAAATGGTAAATGGATTTAAATGTAGAACACTGGACTATAAAACTTTTAAAGAGGAGAAAATCTTTGATTCCTATAGCGACACAAAAAGTTCTTAGACTTTATACCAAAAACATGATCCATAAGAGGAAAAACTGATAAATTGGACTTCATCAAACTTAAAACTTTTGCTGTATGGAAGACCACCCAAGAGGATGACAAGACAAGCTTGGTATGGAAGAAAATACCTGCAAACCATATATTAGGCAGAGAACTAGTATAGGTGAACAACTCTTGAAATTCAACAATATAAAAAAGCAAACAATCCAATTAAAATATGAGCTAAAGACATGATGAGAAATTTTGCTGAAGATATACAGATGGCAAACGAGCATATAAAAAGATGTTCGACATCATGAAGCATTAAGGAAATAAATCAAAACCACAGTGGGATACTCCTCTACACCTCTGAGAATGGATCAAATTAAAAACACATGCTGATGAGGCTGTAGAGAAACCGAATTACACATACACTGTTGGCAGGTGTGTAAAATGATACGGCCACTGGAAAACAGTTTGGCAGTTTCTTAAAAATGTAAACATGCAACTGCTGCTACCATAAAACCCAGCAATTATATTCCTGGGCATTTATCTCAGAGAAATAAAGACTTAATGTTTATACAAAGACCTCTATGTAAATGTTCATAGAAGCTGTATTCATGATACCAAACTCTCGAAACAACCCAGGTGTCTTCCAGTGGATGAACGGCTAAACAAACCATGGTATATTCCATACCATGAAATACTGCTCAGAAATGAAAAAGAATGAACACACACATGACAACGCAGATGGATCTCCAGGGAATTATGAAGAGTAAAATGAATAAAATAAATACGGGGGAAAGTATGACAAAATCATCAGGATCCCACATTGCTGGTGGCTGTGTCCTTTGAGGAAGAAATCTGGCATACGAAAGGGCTTCCTTCACTTCAATTTTACTTTTATAAATATTTCCTAAGAAAGTGATCCTAGATGAGGAAGCACAATTTGTATCATAGAGTCTAAAATGGCAAAAATTAACACAAGGTAATAGCTTAGAAAAGGAGTGAATCAGGAAATTACGGCTGTGTGCCAGATGCGGCCCACAGATCGTTGTTTATAAACAAAGTTTTATTGAAACACTGCTACACTCATTTGTTTACGTATGGTCTATGGCTGCCTTTGCACACTATGGCAGAGCTGAGAGTTTCAGAAAAAGATGTATGTCCCACAAAGCCTAAAATATGGGCCCTCTGGCCTTTTATGAAGTTTACTGATGCATAGTTTAGATTTTGGCTGGTGGTTAGTAAACCAAGGTCCAGAAGCTTCCTAGACTATTTTGCAGCCATGAGAAAAGTTCATGGGAGTTTGTAAAGAATGGAAAAATGTTTCATGCTATAGGAAAATAAGAGAATACAGAACTATTGATACGATAGATAGATGGATAGATATAGATAGATAGATAGATAGATAGATAGATAGATAGATAGATAGATAGATAGAGATAGATAGATAGATAGATAGATGATAGATAGATACACTGTTGCAATTAAATGAAGAAAAACATTTCAAAGGGGAGTAGAAGGAAGTATAACAAAATGTTAATGTGATTTATCTTCAAGTGATGGGCAATACATGTGATTTTAGTGTTCTCTCTACACAGCTTTCCTTCAATTTATATTAATGAATATGTTTCGCTTTAAAGTATAAAAATAAATATCAATTTAATAATAGAAACTAAAAAAATAAATCAAGCCTCCGGTGCACTAGGCTTTCACAGACTTAGATTCTGTGTATGATTCTGAACCGAACTCTAGTGTATTCATCCAGCGCTCAGTTCCCACCCACTGAGTTAGAGATTTTACTTCCATCCGTATTTATCTGGCAGGAGAGAGACAGCGTCTCGTGTTTCTGCTCAAGTGTGGTTAATCCTTGTAACAAAGGACCTCAACTGTCCCTTTGCCTTCATTCCTTTATTATCCGCGTGTGAGTTGCTGTCACTTCCAAGGGAAGACCAGATGAACTGAAATCAACGAATGACAACCTAGGCCAGAGAAGAAGCAGAAGTGAGACTTGGAGGGTAGACAGAGAAGAGAAAACATGGGAAAGTAAAAGTAGAGGACTCCTTGCTTCCTTCTGAGGCGCGCGCTGTGTGGACGGAGGAGGGCTGTGTGGACGGACAAGCGCTGTGTGGACGGACGAGGGCTGCCACAGGAGCCGGGCGGAGTTCTGTTTGTAATCATCCTCTGGAAGTGTGTGAACTTAGTTCAATTACGAAGTAAAACTTTGTGAGGGCCCCCCGCCCATCAGAATGTTAAGGGCTTAGCTAAAGGATGGAGCTTAATTCAAAACCATCAAGCCCGAAGGGCATAACGAGTCAGACGAGTCAGACGCGCAAGCGGGAACAAAGTTAAACCGAAAAGGTGAGGTCAGCCAGAGTAACTTCACTTCCCATAATCACTTCCTATTCTCCGCAAGGCCTGGAAAATTAGCTGCATTCAACCTTCTGAACTGCTTGGGGGACGCAATTGTCGCTTTCCCAGCATCTCCTCATTCTTCGGGGGATCAAGAGTAAGGGCTGCAGGGCTGCCGATTCGGCTCCAATTAGTCACAACTCGCTCCGCATCACCAGGCAACCCCAGGCTTTCATCACCCCGCCTGCTCCGCCTCTCCGCACAAAGATGCTTTGAGACAGAGTGAATACCGGGCAGCTGTGGGATTGACTACGAGGCAGAAAGAGAGGGCGGGAGGAAATGATGGCCACACACCCATCATTGACCATCTTGGCATTTACTAATCACATCTCATTTTTTAACCTCGCGAACAAATTAAATCTAATTTCCGTTTTGGGAATCGACAGCCACAGTGAAGAGCACCCCTGGTTCTCTCGGCATCTCTATTCCTTCATGAAAATCTCCCCCAACTGCAGAGAGGGGGCCCAAAAAGGAAGCCTAACCTGGAGGGACTCAGTTCATTTATTCGACAAAATTTACTGAGTACCAACTATGTGCCAGGCGTGGCTCTAGACGTTCAGGATACAGCAGAGGAAAAATGATAACGATCTCCATCCTTACGGAACTTATATTCAAGCAGAGGGGAGACAGACACTAGGCAGTAAAGATAACAAGTAACTTATATGCGTGTTGGGGCAAAGACAGAGCAGGAGAAACTGCGAGAGGGGAAGCGGCAGTGGGGGCTGAGGAGCCGCCGCCTTATTAAGGAGGATGGGCAGGATGAGCCTTATTGATTAAGTGAGCAAGGACTGGAAGGAGGTGACAGTCAGGAAAGTGGTAGCCCACCTGCTATGAGCTAATACCTGTTCAGGTATTTCCCCCAGGACCTTCATGACATAACAAGGACAGTGTAATAGAGTCTGGCTTCTTTTCCCAAAAACTAGTTTCGATCTTAAAAGGAAAATAATTATTACGAGGCAGGCCCCACAAGAGCAGGGACCCCCATGTCTTCACTACTGGACCCCGAGGGCCTGGCATGTAGAAAGTGCTCAATTCAGTTTTGTTGAGTGAATGACTAAATGATCACCAGCTATTTATAAATAGTGCACCATTCAAGACAGACAATGGCAGAAAGCCATTGGAGCCACGCCCTGAGCAGGTTGTGTTGACTTCCTTAGTTGACCCCCACCTTCCTGCTCTGCTCAGCTGGAGATTGGCCCAGCACAGAAGTGCAAATCCTGGCAATGGGAGATGGAGAGGCATCTGGAAAAACTTCTCCAGGGTCAACCACCTGACCTGTCTCAGGTGTGTCAGCAACTCTGTTCCATTTAAATCAATGTATTAACCACTTACGCAGCACCTGCTTTCTATGGAGGGTCCCAGGGATGCCTACCTCCTCATACTCATGCTCTGGATAAGTAAGCCTTTGCCCCCCCCCCAGCCTTGCTGTTTTGCAAATGGTTCTCCCGCGGGGGGCTGGCCTGATCTGTTGTTCTGAAATGGAGGGTCCTTATGACTTTGATTCAATTTAGCTTTAAACCGTAGCTCTAGAAATCCTATTTCTCTCTCTCTCTCTCTCTCTCTCTCTCTCTCTACCCCTTTCCCTCTCCCCCTCTCTCACCTTGCTCTAGGAGAAGTGAGCTGCCATGTTGTATCTGGCCCTATGGAGAGATCCAGGTGGCAAAGAAATGACGTGTTGGCCAATAACCTGCAAAAGCCTGAGGCTGCCATCAGCCAGGTGAGTGAGCTTAGAAGCAGATGCTTCCAAGCTGAGTCTTGAGAAGACCACGGCCCCCCAACACCTCGACTGCAGCTTCTGAGGGACCCTGAGGCAGACGACCTGGATAAGCTGTGCCTGAATTCTTGACGCTCAAAAACTGTGAGAGAAAAAATGTTAGTTGTATAAAGCCACTGAGTATTGTTATGTGGAAATAGATAACTAATACATACAATCTGCCCTCAAAACAAGATATAGTAAGGCAAATGGTATGATAAATACAACATATTTGGGGTACAGGGGTTCACAGGAGGAAGAAATAGGTGATTGGGGGTTTATATGACTCAAATTTGCATACCTCTTTAAATTTAGTGAGTGTTCCCACCACAATTTTCTCATTTGATCTTTATAATAAACCTAAGGATGACATTATTTGACTTATATGAATTATTGATTCAGTCATTCGGCAAACATTTTAAGTGTCAAATGTATGTCTGTGATGGGTACAAAGGAAACCTATATAAGCCATGGTAACCGCCCTCTGAGAACACAAAATAATATAGGTACATTAAGTAAACAATAAATAGATACATAGACTTTGTAACACAGTATCTTAAATGCCATAATAGAGCTATGCACAAAGGTGACTCAAAGATGGGGTGACGAGCTCTCCCAGAGGAGCTAAGATATACTCTTTTCTTTTCCAGCTTTACTGTGATATAATTGACAAATTAAAGTTGTATATCTTTAAGGTGTACGATGTGATATTTTGATATATGTAGACACTGTAAAATCAAACTAATTAACGTATCCATCATCTCACATAGTTAGCTTTGTACGTGTATGTGTGTGTGGTGAGAACACTTAAAATCAATTCTCTCAGCAAATTTCAAGTATACAATACAGTTACCTACAGTCACTATGCTGTGCATTAGATCTCCAGGATGAGTTCGTTTACCAGACTATTGGATCCCAGGAAAAAAAGCAGGCAGAGCATCTCAGGCAAACTCACGCAGTGGCATGGAGTCTGAAACAGTAGTCTGTTTCAACTAAGCCAGTATAGGTGGATAGTGGGGTGCATATAAAGAATAAGAAAATTTGGCAGGTGGAGAGCTGGCTTTCACACTCAACTCTTCTGGACTAAATGCTATCTATGCTTTTTCCATGTTGTCATACCATGTTTTCAAATCTTTCTCAGCCTCTTTTCCTGGTTTCTCTTCCTCCATCGTGAAATGTGACGATCAGTATAGATCACCGGAGAAAAACTCAGGAGCCAGAAAGGGGCTCAAGTCAAATAGCAAGTCAGTGGGGTGTGGACTTACGTTCTGAAGCGAGAAAGGGAGGGAGGAAATATCAGAGAGAAAGTAGCTCGAGGGAAGAACAAGATTAAAAGAAAAAGTGTTCAAAGCGTACAGGAGACTAGAGAACCTTTACAGGTAGACCGCATGGAGCCAAACAAGAATGGAAGATTTGCATAGGATGCATTAGGTGGAGGAAAAAAAACAGCTAAGGGCCCTTCAAGGTTTAAGAGAAGAAACTGATTCTTTAAAATGGTAGACCAAGGTCCTGGCTGATGACATGTAGTAGGGAAGGTAATTCCCCTCCGTGGTGGCCTCCCCCAGACCTACGACCCCATTCTAATTGTTTGTCAGACAACTCGTCTAATTGACAATTTAAGGAACATTCTGTAAAATACCTGACGAAACTGTCAGGGTCAGCCTTCGAGAAACTGTCACAGACCAGAAGGGACTAAGGAGACATGATGATTAAATGCAATGTGACATCCTCTGTGGGATCCTGGAACGGAAGAAGGACAATAGTGGGAAAATCAGTGAAATCTGAATGAAGGGTGAAGTTTAGTTAATGGTAACAGACTGTTACGGAGAGTGGGGGCCTCTCCTGGTGCGTCGTCCAGGTTCTTGATGTCTTGAACAAAGAATTGAGCAAGACATCGAAACACAGCAGAAAAGAAAAGTTTTATTAGAAAGGAAAGTCCACTTCCAGACGTGGAAGCGGCCTGAGCAAGAGAAGCGTAGCTCAAAAGGTCTAAAGATTTTAAATTTAATCTCTCAAAATGGCATACAGGTTTCTATAGTTCTATTTGATATATGATTTCTGAAAAGAATATATTATAAACTACTTTAAAGTTATTTTATATTTGTAAAACTTTCATGTATATTGCACTACAACTAAGCTTATTCGACAACTTTTTTTTTTTTTTTTTTTTTTTTAAATTTAGGATAACCAATGAAGCTTTCTCTGCAAATATAATAGTGAAAAGCACAGGTTTGAAAGTCAAGCAGACCTTATTTTAATTCTGGCTCCACTCCTTATAGCTGGGTGCCCAGGGACAATTTCAGTTCTTTCAGTTTTCTAATTTCTAAAATGCTTATTAGAGTATTAGAAATAAACATGCACATATATAAACAAATATACATAAAAAGCTCAAGAATGCACTGATGATAACCGCAATTGTTGAACCAAGATTTATGATTCAAAAAGTGAGGATAATAAAACCACCAAACTCATTTGAACACTGTGACGATTAAATGATAAATATATGCAAAGAATTCAGTATGCTGTATAGCACACAGACAG
>NW_006431918.1:1858225-1863638 GCF_000325575.1 Pteropus alecto | reverse complement strand
AAAAGAAAGACCTTTGGCTTAAAGTCCCCTCCCCCATCAGACTCTAAGGGCCCTGCCTCGTTTAACATCATTTCTGCTTAACAATGGGCTGATGACCCTTATCAATAGCCAGAGAATCTGAGTCACCAGGGCAATTATCAGGAATTGAAGGAGAGGGCCTTTTTCCCCAAGAAAGGAGGGAAGAAAACTTAACTAGGTTTACTAAAAAGATTAACTCCACAAGAGATGTCCCATTTCATTTCCTGCTAAAAGATTAAGAATTTTACAGGTGATGTCCCATCTGAATACCGAGGTGGGTTTCTTAGTCTTGGTAAATGGACCTCGGTAATAAAGAAGATAACATTAAGAAAGGCTGAACCTGGTGAGAGGTACATAAGAACTTACTGTATTACCTTGGCAACTTTTATCTAAATCTAAAAATGTTCCCAGATAAAAAGTTTATTTTTTAAAATGACAGGCCAGTAGTAGAATCTAGATTATGGCTTATACGAAGCAATGCTTTGATTGACTTCACCATTTGTAAATCGACTTTCAAATCCTGTATACACAGTCTCTTGGGTGAATCCTTTATGTAAAGGGACAATTCTTTGAAGATTTTCCAAGGGAGTCCTAATTTAAATGTTACATCAAAAGCAGGTTTTGCATGGGAGAATATAAGGCCCTTATGATAATCTCACATAAACAATTAATGAAAGAGAATATGGAAGAATCGAAAGACCAGATGACGAGTGACGTCACCAGGCTCTAAGCAGCTGGGAGAACATGTATTTGAGCATCTTCTCCTGGTCCCCAGTCCGTGACCTAAATTAGGACATAGTCCAAATAAATACATACATACATACATAAACACTGAAAGCATTTACTACCTACAGACTCTCACTAAATTAACTTATAAAGGGAACAAAATCATGTGAATTGGGAGGGGAATGATCAACGTGAAAATATTCAACAGTGTTGATTTATTTCAGGGTAAGGTGAAGATCTTAACTCTTCACCTTAAGGCAATTGTGTTAAATTCATTTTGCACAACAAAATGTCAAGGTGACCTTCAAACTTAGACTTCAGAGGGAACTAGACCGAACGCAAGCTCCTCATTTTCCTCTGTTCCTCTTTTTAGATTCTCCGGTTCTTCCGAGAAATAAAGAATTCTGAGGCCCATGAGAGGCACTTACTGTGCAGGAGGACACACTACACGAAACGAAAAAACAGAGAAGAGTAGATAATGATCCAGTGAACGGTAGATCCAGATGCGGCATAAACAAGACTGAGGCTGTCCTCTTAGGCCACCATAAAGTCCTGGGGGAGACGTTTGTCAACATGGTCTCTGCTCCGAGGGCACTAGCCCGCTGGCCACTCCTCCGGCATGCTCTCCCAGGACTCTGTGGCTTCTCCATGCTCCTCCCTCAATGGCACGCCCTTGCAGGGACCAGAAGCCTGGAACGGACCCTTCTTCTCTCACGGCCCTCAGAGGAAACTTGAAAGTGCTTTATTACAGATACAAACGTATATGTTATTCGCATAAGGCAAGTGGTTAAGAAGCTCCCGAGACTCCTATTTCCCACATCTAAATGTGGCTCTCCACAGCTCCAGCTTCATGCGAAGGGACCGGCCCCTCTTAGGAAGTGGGCAGTAGCTCCAGTCCAAAGACAAGCCCGGGGCCCGCCCATGAGGCCACAGCTCCGTGGAGATTCCTGTAAGGTCCCGGCCTCCAGCTCACTCTGAGGCATGCTGCGTGCAAACAGGAACCAAATTAGGAGAACCGAGCCAACCACAGTCAGAAAAACGAAAAGTGCTCCAACTTGTAAACAGAGGTGCATTTCTCATACATCGCCCTGCTTCTGTAATGTTTAAAATGGAAACAGCACAGTTGATACCCAAACATGGGTACGGGAAGACTGCACCTGGCCTTGAAAGCCTCCCGCTCTGCGCTAGGCCTTGCTGTTGGCCCTTGAGGAGTCCCCCACCCCCCTCCTCCTACAGAACTTCCCCGGGCCCTTTGCTCCAACAACAGCAAGGGAGAAGTTCACAGACGACGTCAGAAGGGGTCAGTGACCAGGTGCCATGGTTTCAAACATTTTTACCCACATCGGTCTTATGAGCTTTTCACCTTAAGACGATCTGGAAGTCAAGAGGGTATTTTGAAGAAAATGTATTCGAAGAGGAAGATGCAAAACGTGTCATTCAACAAGAGAAAAAATAGTTGTTCTGTGCCTAAATAGGGCAAATGAAATCATGGGGTCACTGCTAACATTATGGGGCGGTGGGCGGGGGGAGGGGGGCATCTGGTTCGAGTGAACAGCACACATGGTGTCGAAGAGAAAAGCAATCAGAAAAGGCAGAACGCTGGGCAGTGGCCAAGGGCGGTGGGCAGGCCACGCCCACTGTGCCTTGCGCTGTGTCATGGGGCGACACCTCGTAGGTGCACCAGCTTCCCACACGCTGCTGTTTTAGTAACAGGAAAGCTGGGCTTTCCCGCATCGTGATCAGCTTGCGGATAAGGAGGACAGACGCAAGAAGGCAGCTAGTCCGAGGACAGAGAGCGCCAGCCCTGTGCTGGGTATCTCAGTGGGACGGCAGTGACAGAGAAGGCGGCACCACACGCAGCCGGCACCGTACGGGGGACGGGCAGACGCCTACCTGGGAAACGGCCGCCAAAATTACAGCCTGAGGCTTCCTAGAATGATTTTGCCTTCCTAGTGGATGCCTTTTTGTGTATTTTCTCAATGACGCCAAAGAGTGGGAACTCTATCAATGCTTCCAGCTCGATTTGGTTGATAAGGTCTAAATAAAACTACATTTCAGAAATGATTCACGACTAACACTGGTAGTACAATATCCCTCTGCGTCCAGGAGGGAACGTGGGTTTAACTCCAGGAGACTGGGTTTAGGCAGCATCTGTTCTATCAGCAGCTTGTCCTTGAAGAAGATGCTTAAGTCTTAGTTTCCTCATTCATAAAATGTGGCCCATACCGTCTTGTGAGAAGAAAATACATTCAGGTGTTAGGTCAATGTGCCCTGTGAGCCTAAGAGCATTACAAAATGGCACAGCTATAAGTAAGGGCAAGACAGGATGCTTAGAAATTTCTGACAGTGATCCCTGAGAAGTCTAGATGATAGCAGATATGCAGATAAAACGCACCTAGCTGATCTCGAGGTGCGAAGACCCTTCTTAATAAGACCAAATATATATACATAGATCAAGTAGACTCTTGAAAATATGAAGGTCACCTTTTAACAGCTCTGTCTTGGAAAGAACAAGATGCATCTCTGCAGTGTTTTCTTGGAAGAGCAAATTCACAGTGACATGTGGAAGCTTCGTGGCTATCTAACAGGATTGTGTCAAATGAAATCTCCAAGCCTTCAAATTAAATTGGAAATAGAACAACAAGCAGGCTCTTCAGTGGTGTCATGACTTAAGATTTGGCATAAGTGGATGGGTATTTGAGACGATTTGTTTTTGTGATTCGATGGAACACATTTACCTGGTTCACTCCCATCCACTTAGGTGGGGCCCCCTGCTCCCCTCCCTCGAGCCCTCCTGGGGCAGGGGGAAAATCCCCCAGAGGAACACTTTATGCAGCTCCTGGACATTTGGTCTTTGCTTTCCCTCTGCTCTGGCTCTTCCACGATTTTGCTGGCAAAGTCCAGTGAGGATGCCCTCACCTGCCACCAGTGTTGGCCACTGAAGTCACAGTGAGCCTGCACAGATCTGCTTTAAAACGGCCTTAGTGAACTGAGTTATGTGTGTTCCTCTGCCACGCTCTGTCACCTTGATCCCAGAGGAGACCTCCCCTAGGTCCCCAATGCCCTACAGTGACCTGTAAGTGAAAGCCATCCTGTGCATTTCAGCTCATTGTCCCTCCCACCCCAGACTCCATCAGACACAAGTCCGTGGAGTTAGCAGGAGAAAAAACTCTCAGATAGAAGCCATCCCGTCCCCCAAGCCCTCATCCCCTCGCTTCTATCCTGATCGCTTTCTCACACCTCTGACCAGCTGCATCAGTCTCGTTCCCACCGTTGCTCCATAATCATCTCACTCTTACGAAGTTTTGTGTCTCACCACGAAGCTCTCACTAAGTGATGGTCGTAACTATTGAGTCATTCATCACTAGCATCTGACATTCACGCGGCAGCCTGATGGCAGAGGCTGGGTGCCCAGAGGCAGTGGTGAGCAGGAAAGGAAGCGCTAGCCTGGATTCTAGCAAAACTAGGACAATCCCGGCATAGCTGTAATAGATCCATCATTTATAAGCATTTCTTCCAAATGTTCTGCTCCTGGTGCTAAAATCTGAACCATGCCCATGAGCCACTGTTCACTGTTCTAAAAACAGCTCTTTGTATGCATGTAGCAATAGTAGATTCTAATGTCATCTCTTTCCCCAGTCAAAAACATTAGGTTCTACAAAGCAAAAATGCCAGGCCCGTCGAATACCCCTGGCATCTGAATGATGTTCTGAATGATGTGAGCAAATTCTCTTATGGTATCAGTTTAGAGCACTAGTCCCAACTTTTTTGGCACAAGGGACTGGTCCTCCTATGAGAATCTAATGCCTGATGATCTGAGGTGGAGCTGAGGCAGTGATGCTAGCGCTGGGGAGCGGCTGCAAATATAGATGAAGCTTTATTCACTCAACTGCCACTCACCTCCTGCTGTGTGGTCCAGTTCCTAACAGGCCACAGACTGGTACTAGTCCATGGCCCGAGGGTTGGGGACCCCTGGTTTAGAGCATACCTTACTAAATTAAGCATTAGGGAGAAGAGTGTCTATGGGGAATCACTTCTTTGGCCCTTAGCCCATTCCGTCTCATGCAGATACCTACGGGATGCTGCCGTGTGTGTAACAGAAGCTGCTGTCATCGCTCACTGGATGTCTGCCAAGTGCTCCATCATCGTGTCCCCAAGTTGCTCATCACCACCAGGGAGGCTCTGTGGGAGCCATCTGCTGCCCGGGAAATGCTGACTCTTCTGCCTTGCGAAGAACTAGGTGCTGTCATGGAGAGGGAGGCTTTCCGAGGAGACGCGGCAGCACATGGAACTTGCTCGGTTTCCGCACTCACTCGACACCTCCTCTGTGGCCATCCGCATGCAAGGCACCAGCTCTGTCTGCTTCCAGTGCTGACATGGGTAACTTAGAGCCCCCTCGGGGGCAGGAACGAGGGTTTTGTTGGGCTCTGTGTTGTGTTGTTTGCCATTTAGCATCATCCTTCAGAGAGCCGAACCCGCGCTCTCTTCTAGAGGGGAATTATTATTGTTAGATGACATTATGCTCTCTATTCCCAGGTTGTAGATGGAAAGCTGATGTTCAGTGAGATAAAGGAGTTCGCCTAAAGTTAAATGGTCCAAAGTGGCTTAAAATGTAGATCTGAAAACTCCCCCGGTAGTGTTGTCTGTATCTACCACCCACCACACCACC
>NW_006431918.1:1850441-1858201 GCF_000325575.1 Pteropus alecto | reverse complement strand
GCGCCAGCTTATTCCCCAAGGCAGATCCAACCCTCCAAAGAAATGTTCTGTCAACAATACCAGACAATGGTGACCAATCCCGTGTCCTTACCCCTCACGGCACTTACAGGTTCTCTTATATGCCAGGTAGAAGGACTAATGTGAACAAAGATACAGAAATAGGACTTTAAAAAGCCCTCCGGGGAAATGCCAAATGGGCAAACGGTGAGATTGTGGGTGGCAGAGTAGATAATATAGTCGATAAGATTGCAAAGGACAAGCCAGGTGTGATGACTACTGAGTCTCTTGACAAAGAATTTACACAGTTCCCTAGTGGCCGTGGAAGCCAAAACAAAACAAAACAAAACAAAACCCACATTTTTAAGGGAAATAACAAGTTTAGATGCATATCTTAGAAAGCAGCTGGGTAAAGACTAGAACCATAACAGCATCCCTCCAGAGATGATTTTTAAAAAGAAAAAAAAGCACCTGTGGCAGTGATAGAAAAGAATGAGAAGACATTGCAAAGTTAGAAATGGCAGGCATTGGTATAACCAACTAGTTTCCAGGGGGAAGTCAGGTGAAGGACAAAGGGTGAGAATGAGCCAACATCATCCACAGCTTCTAGCCTGAAGTCTAGTGGGGGTGGTAATGGCCTTCACTGAAGTGGATAGCACAGGAGATTGACAGGTCCGATGACGAGCGCCGCGTTAGGCATGCTGTGTTGGAGCTGGCTGTGGGGCCTTCAGATACGCACGTCCGACACACACTTGGAAATTTTAAGTTGCAATAGGATACAAACCCTGAGTCTGGGTATCAACAATATATGTGAATGAATGAGATCACTTGAGAAGAGCAAAGCGAGAAAAGGAGAGGGTGAATGGTCAAATCCTGGGGACGGCAGAAAAACGGTGGCGCAGGTGTACAAAAAATAAGTTATAGAAATTGACAAAATGTGGTCAGAGACATGGATGGGAGCAGGGGACACATACACCTAAGGGAAATACCAGCGCTGTGTCCGGGACAGAGGGAGATGCTTGTTACATTTTATTATTGAGCTATTTTTTAAAGTTTTATATAAAATATCAGCTTTTAAATTTGTACTTGTTCTCAACCAAGGAATTTATAATTTTCACATCACATCCTGTTCCAAAATGTTTGTTTGTAGGGCTTCGTTTTTCTTTACTGATCAGATGGGGTTCAGGAACGCCGCTGAGTTTGTAATGGACGAAAACCAGGAACATGTTACTTTATAGACAACATAGTTAGAAGAGATCGTTTTCAAACACTAAGGGATACCTGATTTTGAAGCATGACGATGTTAGTGCTATGTTGCTGGATACATACAACTAAGTCCAAGTATTTATTAAAACAACTAGCGACAATGCTAGCAACAATTGCAACAGTGCTAGCAACAACTAGCAACGGTGTCTTGGGAGCTGGAGTGATAGGCAACACCCCTACCTGCAAGGACCATATAGTATAATGATAGTGGTAAGAAACTTTCTTCTCACACCATGCAGTAACAATACGAAATCTACTGTCACAGACTGCTTTTCTTGTCAGCTCCCCGCCCCCACCAAATCCATTCTCCCTTCTTCCATAGTAACAGAATAATTCTGGCTCAGCACAGGCTGCCCGGCTAGAGACTGTATCTGTCAGCTTCCCTGGAAGTTAGGTTATGGCCATGTGATCAAACTCTTACCAAAGATGAGAAAAGTTGTGTGTGTCACTTGCTTAAGGGAAAGTCACTTATCCTAGATTTTTTTCTTCCCCCTACCCACTGGCAATCAACTGTGCACATGAGGGCAAGACCCTAGGATGGCAGAGGACAAAAGGGACGGGACCTAGGATGCTACTGACCCTGGTGCCTTCTCAGTGATACATGTGGTAGAAGTGTCTCTTCTTTAAGCACTGTCTTCGGTATCTGTGTTAGCTTTTAATCTAACTGACAGAACTACCATTTAATGAGTAATTCATGTTTTCATACATTAGCTCAATAGGTCTTTACGCAGTTCTGTGAGGTAGTTATTTCCTATTCCCATTCTACAGATCAAAAAACCGAGACACGGGCAGAACGAATAACTTGTCCCTGATCAAAAGCTTGTGATACCAGAGCCAGGAATCCACACCTGCGTGACCCCAAAGCCCACACTTTTAACCCGGTGTTCTTATTATTAATTCGTAGTGTAATAAGAATAATTCTAAGTGTTAAATTTTAAAAAAATATTTTTAAATTCTTGAATAAGTAACAGTAACCATTCAGTATTATTAGAGTAACTGCTATCTCCCGAAAGATTAATATCAGGCTCTACGCTATTTGCCTCACGTACATTAACTCATTTCGTCTTTACAAAAGCACTATGGGGTCATCATTATTACTATTCCCATTTTGCAGGTGAAGAAACTGGGCTACTGAGCAACTCACACAAGGACACTATTGTGGGCTGAATTGTGTCCCCCTCCCTGCCACAGTGAAGTCCTAATCCTCGACACCTCGGAATGTGACCTTATTTGAGAAACAGGTGATCACAGAAGTGATTAAATTAAGATGAAATCGTTAACATGGACCCTAATCCCATATGACTAATGTCCTTACAAGAAGAGGAAACTTGGACACAGACATGAGGGAAACGACGTGAAGACACGGGCACGAGGTGGCTAATTACAAGCCCAGGAGAGAGGCCTCGGAAGAAACCGTCCTTGCCCGATGCCTTGATCTGAAACTTCTGTTCTCCAGAATTGTGAGAAAGCACTTTTCTATTCTTCAAGCCCCCAGCCTGTGGTAGGTGGCACTTGGTGAACTGAGGAGCGTGCAGCTCAGAGGATGCACGGTGATAATCTCACAGAGGGGAAAAAGTGTAGGCGAGAGGCTTCGGCACAAACCTCACAGGGGAGGTGGCAATTGAGCCTTGAGGAAATGAAGACGTGTCCTCAGGATGAAAAAGAGAAAAGGATGGAGGAGGAAAGCCCAGGAGGACCGCACTCAGCGGCAGGGGCCGGACAGCTGGGGCGCTGCGGGATGCAAGGCACTCTGCCCAAGCTGGCTTCTCTGGGTGATTGCCCAGAGGCACTGCAGGGGACCTGTGGGGGGAGCAGCAGGCTAGCTGGGGTCTGGGGACCTCAGGGGCCTCTGAGGCTCCCTCCACAGCTGCCTCCGGGAGGTGCCTTATGCCTCCTCGGGAGGTTTCCCCATCTGTTCATCTCCCCGTAAACATCGACAGTCTGGTCCTACGCGGTGCCTCTCCCCTTCGACCTTTCCTGTTGAGAGGACTAGCCTTATTTGTTTTCTAATCTTGCTAAGAAATTTTCTACGAGGCTTGTCCACTAAAGCCTCTGTATTTGTTAGTCAGTCCAGCTGGTGGTGAAGCTCCCCTACTTCAAAAGAAATGTCTTACCTCTCCTCTCTGTCCCCCACCGTGATGGTTCATTTTATATGTCAACTCGGCTAGAACACGGTGCTCGGATAGTTGGTCTCACATTATTCCTGATGTTTCTGTGAGGGTGTTTCTTTCGTAAATAAAATTTATGTCTGTGGACGGATTACCCTCCATTGTGTGGGTGGGCCTTGTCGAGTCAGTTAAAAGCCTTAATAGGACAAAGACTGACCTTCCTCGAGCAAGAAGGAACTGTGCTAGCAGATGGCCTTCGAACTTAGACTGCAACTCTTCCTTGAGTCTCCAACCTGCTGGTCTTCCCTGCATATTTTGGCCTTACCAAGCCTCCACGATCGTGTACGCCAATTCCTTAACATAGATATCTCTATGCATCTATTTATCTATCTATATACCTAATGGACAAATTGATAGATCGATAATAGACAAATAGTGAACAGGTAATAGACAGATGACACGGAGCTAGAGATAGATATACACACATTCCACATATATACATGTAAATAAGCAGTAACCCCCCATTTCCACTAAACCTGTACTAATACCTGCAGATAAATAGATATTCTACTATATATCAAACACACCATGACTCAAACTGAATCCACCAGTCTCTTTGCTAAGCAGCTCACCTCCTATGTTGCTTAGGCCTCCAGTTTCCAGTTGGGACACCAGAACTGCCATCTAGGACTGATAACTGGACAGGAGCACCTGGCAGAGGTCAGGGGCCGAAATCCAGCCTATACCCAATGGGGTGACTTTCTCCAGTCCCTACAAAAGCACTGCCCAGGTGGCGAAAGGCCTGGAGGACAATCGCAGACACCTTGATTTATGAAACCTCTCTCTTTTTTTTGTGGCACATCCAGTTGGTTGCCAAGTCCTGGAAATTATACCTTCTTGTTAATTTCCACATCATTCTAGATCTGTTCCTGCCCTAGACTCAAAATTTTTAATCAAACGGCATCAAAAGCACATCTAAAGTATAAGTAATGGGTCTAATGCTCACGACACGAGACAGAGCAAATAATGTACCCATTCCACAGACGAGGAACCCATCTTTACCGAAAGGACATGTGAATTGCTTCATAGAGCTAGCAAGGAGTACGGCTGGAAGTCGCCTTCTGCTCAGGAAGGACGTGCCCTAACAATGCCCTCAGCCAAGCATCCTTTCCAGAAAGTGTGTGGCACCTCTTACGGTGAGGAGGAAGGAAGCAGGGTGGCAGGAGATGGATTTTCACTTCCATATTCCGAAGGTTAATGCAAATGAGGGAAGGCGTATAGAGCAGGCACAAAATGCCACAAAGAGCCACCTCACTCCTGGGTCCCCGCCTCCTCCATCCACTCGCCAGCTATGAAGTGTGTGCCTCTCTTTGTCCTGAGAAGGGAAAGGGGACTACCCTTTCTTGGCACCACCCTCCGGGCCGGCACTTGGCAGGATTTTTTTCATTTCGTTCTCAAGGATCGTCATCACAGCAGCTGGTCTGGAACTTGAAATACTGGGCTTGGTATAACCATTAGCACAGAAGAAAAGCGTAAAACTGTGAAGTCTCTTTGAAGAGAGAAAAGCAGGTGAATGTAGTGTCACATTGCTGCAGAGAAGTGGAAAATGGTAACTGGAAAGGTCGGGGGTTTCGAAGTGCATCATGAACCAGGGTGTGGTGTGTAGGGGGTGAAGCCGTGGGCTTCGAAGTCAGATCGTCTGAGTCCACCTAGCTGTTCATCCGTCCTGTCAGTATTTATTGGGTACCTACTGTGTGCCAGACTCTACGTTCATAGTGGAGAAAGACTGATAACAAACAGGTGAACCAGCAGATCTAGAATGAGTGCTACCGATTTATTCCTTCTCCTAATAAACATTGCAGTTAGCCATTCTGGTTACTCAGGAGACGAGGTCGTCAAGGTGATGGAGGAGAGAGCACGGGGTCTGCTGGCCCACTGCGAGCGCTCTGCCTCTTACTCTGAGGGAAACGCGGACCTATTGCGGGGCTGTGAGCGGAGCAGTGACGTGACCTGACTGACACTTTAAGAGGATCACTGGCTGCTATGAAGAACAAACTGAAGAGACCAAGGGCAGAGGCAGGGAGATCTGAGGGGAGGTTATTGCAATAATTTAGGTGAGAAGCAATGGTGATTAGGCCGGGAGGCTGCCATACAGGTGGTGACGAGGGGTTGGGACCAGGATTGATGTTGAAGGTGAAGAACAGAGTTTGCTGACAGGTCGGGCAGGAGGTGTGAGTGGAGAGCCATGAAAAGTGACTCCGAGGTTTTGCTCCGAGGGATTGGAAGAATAGAGTTGCCAGGAATTGAAATAAGGAAAGAATAACAGATTGTGGGGAAGGCGGAAGGGGAAGCTGAGCTCACTTTTAGATGCGGCTCCTCTGAGTTTGAAGAGCCCCAGAGACAGCCACGTGGAGATGTCAGGTTGGCGACTGGTTATCGTAGCCTTGAGTTCGGGGCTGAGGTCCAGGCTGAATATGAAAAACAATCCTAAAAGGAAAAATAAAGCAGGGGATTGGAGATGAAGATTGACAAGGGCGTGTGGGGGAGAGCCATTCTAGATAGTTTAAAAAGACCTCAGTGGGAAGGTGATGTTTGAATGGAGACCTGGGTACAGGGGAGAGAAACGCACGAGTTACCTGCAGACGGGGCGTCTGGGCAGAGGGAGCGGCCCGCGCTCAGGGGCAACGCACAGTGTGCGTGGCTTTGCAGCAAGAGCCACAAGCTCAGCGGGGTGACGAGCAACCGCCTGGTAAGGACATAAAATCCGAGCGGTGGGGAGGAAGCACATCCTGAGTTCGAGTTCTCTCCCTGCCACTTTTTAAGACAAATTGCTTGCCTTCTCTCAGCTCCATTTTCTTTATAAATCTGGGTAGTAGTGGAACCTACCCACAGAGGATCTTGAGAGGGTTAAATGAGATGATGTTTATAGAGTGTTTAACACAGCGTCTGTAACATACTTAACATTCCCCGGGCGTTTAACCTTTTTAAACGTCCTACAGTATTTCCTGGAGGTATGGTTTCTGGATGAAGAATTTTGTCCCATCTGTAGTTAGGATTTTGCCACCGGCGTTAAGCTCCTCGGTCTCTGTGTTTGCTGGTCCGGCTGGTGGAGACGACCGCCTGGTAGCTTGTCCTTGACGACCACAGCTGTGCCTGGGCACGTCAGTGCGCATGGAGACGTCTGGAAGAGCCACCGTCACTGCTTGAATTGCAAATGGGAAACCGAATCCACCCCCAAACCTCCAGCTTCTCAGCGAAAACAATGGGCTTTCCTTCCTCAAGGGGCCACCGCTGGGCAGGCAAGACATCCAGGCAGGTCCCCCCACTCGAGATAGGTTCTCACGAAGCAAGAAACCCCGTCCTCTCTGGCCTCGACCGACAAGATTAGCCTGAATCTCAAGCGGAGCCGTGTCCTTGGAAGCGCCGCCCTGGGCCTTGCTTCTCCCGAACTGGCGTG
Source organism: Pteropus alecto (assembly GCF_000325575.1). Taxonomy (NCBI): domain Eukaryota; kingdom Metazoa; phylum Chordata; class Mammalia; order Chiroptera; family Pteropodidae; genus Pteropus; species Pteropus alecto. The sequence goes on along the minus strand of NW_006431918.1, from coordinate 1,851,373 downwards.
GAAAGGGGCTGGTTAGGGTCCAGCTGTTTTCCTCTAGTTCAGTAGAGCCGTGTGGGGGAAAATGCATTTCATTTCATACATCAAGTAAGATTTAAGGCCCCCAAAGTAATATTCTGGATACACTCTGATGCAAACATGGATAGGGAGGAAGAACAGAAAAGGCTGTGGAACGCGGAAAGAAAAGAGCCCAGAGAAAAGGAATTGATGACTCTTACCCAACATTGGAATTGGTCATTCAGAAAAAAATCACGTAATATGCTAATGAAGAGAAAAATCACGTAATATGCTAATGACTGTCACCTAGCCAAGGTGCCACCACACACCCTCTACTGTACTTCAGTGTGGAGCGGGTTTGTCCTTTATCAGGGGAGTCACACCGTCGTGCTTCCCATATTCAGTGACAAAAAGATGAAGACGTGGGGGGAATGAGGACACGTCAAGGGCAGGCAGAGATCAGGAATAAGAACAAAACCGACTGTCAAGATTAATCAAAGCTGGACCCCAGTTAAAGCAGTAGGGGCAGAGTTGATCCAGTAATAAATAACCACTGCAATGGAAAAAGAGAGGCCAGCACAAGGGAACTCAACTTGGCCAAAACAAAGGCGGGAGACCTTGACGTCGGGGGTGCCCGGGAAAGGCAAACAGGGACTTTGGTCCGCGTGACTGGGCCGGCTGCTGTTGTTCATTGGTGTTTACCAGGAGGAGAAACAAGCTTCTCTTCTGCTGTGTTTACGAAGGAAGCAGTGATATGAATTAGAGCAAGGTGCCCAGTGGAGCAGAGTGACATTATCTCCTCGAATGTTTGCATTTCAAAGAGACAGCTCTCAAGTCCTTGAAATGACAGTTCTGGGTGGTAGAAAGTTATGTCTCAAAAGGGCAGAGAAAGGATTTCTAATTGCAAGCTTTCTACGGTAACTGGCCTATTAAGGGGT
>NW_006431918.1:1844621-1850399 GCF_000325575.1 Pteropus alecto | reverse complement strand
ACAGTAGATTCTCCTGGCAGCACCGACCTTTCTCAAGCAGGATTTTAAGGGGGGGCTGGAGTCATCCTAGGGATGTAGCCTTGAGCTGTTAGAAACTCTGCCAGTGTTGAAGTCTCTCAGTGTGTGTGTGTGTGTGTGTGTGTGTGTGTGTGTGTGTGTGTGTGTGTGCGCGCGCCTAGGCCAGAAGGGGGCAGGTCTGCAGTTTGACAGGCCAAGTTGACTTCATCAGGCCAATACATAAAGAGGTATTAAGCAAAGGAAAGGATTAATCCAAAAGAGAAAATGAGAAGTAGGAATGAGAGGAACAAGCAAAAAGCCCCTCCAGTAACTGGCTGACTCTCTGGTGCATGTGAATTCACGTCTAGGCTATGAACCTGAGTCCTCCTTTCAGACTTGCTGGATCTGAGACTCCCTGGTAGTGTCCGGGAGAAAGCTATTCCAGTCTTCCATGCCACAAGGGTACGGAGTGTGGTTCACACAGATGGGGTGGCTCTCGTGGCCTCGAGTTTGGCCTTCACGGTGATCAGAAAACCTGGTGGACATTCAGCAGTATTTCTCCTCCATAGCTTGGTTCCTCCTGTTGCTCCTTGCTTCTCACAGCTAAGAGAACGCGATGAATGTCCAATGCCCTCCATACGCTCAAAGAAGACGGTGGCAAGGGAACCAGAAGCCAGGGCAGAGCGTGGCAGCGGACCGGCGCCAGCCAGCGCCAAGGTTCCATGTAAGAAAGGAGTAAGCAACGACGCCATTCAAAACAGACTCTGGGTGAAGAGAGCCGGGAAGAAGGAGCAGGAAATGGGGAAGTGAGGAAGAGCCTCTTGGGGCTGGCGCCTAGCGGGTTTTCGAGCCATCACAAGTGGAAGATAAAAACTCAAAGAGCTATGAAAAGGCTGAAGAGCACGTTACACAGTAAACCTGAGTGACATAACTTAGGGTGGAATGGAGTTTTTTTGTTTGTTTTTTTTTTCAAACCTGGGGATATGTGTTTTCTATACTTGTTGGCCCTTTTATATTTCGAAGCAGATTACTGTGGGGATGTCGATGAAGACCTAATTACAGTCAGATAGGAGACACGGACCACTGCAGTTTGAACCTTTCAGGTTGCTTAGGAGACGCTCAGTCAAACGTGTCTGGAGGAAATGCATGGAAACTATTCCATGATGTGGCCGTTTTGTTCCCAAGACCATTCAGTCTCCATTTGGAGATTGTTCCAGGCAGTTGGGTCTGGAACAATCTCATAATAGGCTAGAGGTCAGATCTGGAGAAGGGGGTGGGCTGAGGCAAAGGAAGAAGCGGTACCATCGAAACAGAAATGGGGATGTGCGTGCCTGATGATGGATGGTCAGCGGCTTGTTCGCTCCTGGGGCTTCCAGGCCAGGACCTTGCTCTTCAGATTGTCAAAGTGGCAGAGGACCCGGGCTGGTTCCAGGGGAGGTCTGTGGCATCCACAGCCATCATGGCTGACAGCTCTTCCGGAATTAAAGTCTTAGAGTAGCAATTCGTAAATGAAAAAAGCCTGCATGAAATTCTTTATGTTTTATTTTATTTTATTTTATTTTTAAAGATAACTGCCCTTATACTAGCTGTCTTCTCTCAGGAGTCTTCAGTGGTTTGAAAATTAAAGGTAATTTCTTTAACGTCTAAGAACTAGTATTGAAAATGAGCTTAAGCACAAACCCAATCATTTTATTGGGATCAAGAAGTCGTTAATGAATTTTTCATTGCAAGAAAGAGCTTCATATTTTCAAACTAGTCTTTTTGCTATATTCACAAATCTTAAGTTAAAGAATCCTCTAAATATTATAAAATAAGGTTCTGGAGCACAAACAAAAATCCCCCAAACAGACTTCTGCGTCAGTGAGGTTTATTTCTGTTGGGTGTGCTACATGTCGCAGATACCCAGCCCCCTTGTCAGGGTACTGGTGGCCTTTGACTTGGGCAAGGCATGGCACCCCGCCCTTTCCCACTCACCCTCATCTCAGCCCCAAAAGGGAACCGAAAGAGGAACCCACAGCCTGATGGATGGAGCCAGAGCAGAGAGCGTGTGCCCAGGTCTAAAGACCCCCACGCAAATACCCAACACGCTGTACACTGACAACCTCAAATCAGTGTCCTAAACACAAGATACCTGTTCCTCTTCTCGGTTACGCAAAACCGAGCAGGAAATGTACTTCGCAAACAGAGATTCCTGCCGTCTCACTGAATCTCAATAACAGCTAACGTTTACTAAGCTTTGCCCATGTGCCAACCACTGTTCAAAGTACGTTATACCTGTCTCAAGAGAGGTTAAATAATTTGCCTGAACTGACACAGGGAGTAAACGATCTAGCTGGGAGGTAAACACCAGCATTCCTCTAGAACTAGATACCTTTAATCTTTACATCCCTCTCCTTCCCTTCACTTCTCTTTACCTCAATGTTTTCAAATATAATAATGGTACCTTATTATAAGACTGTAATGAGAATAAGAAAAAAATTTTAAAACACTTGACACGCTGCCCAGTACAGAGTAAAACTCAGTGAGAGTTAGTTGCTAGAACAGTAGGTAACTTGCCCAGAGTCACAGCCAAACTGGAACCCCCACCAGGGAGCCGTCTGTAGCACTGCCTGCCCTGCTCCTCAGAGTCAGTGACATCACAGGTCAAGTGCCCAGCATCGTCCCCGGCATGCATCAGACACTCGGGACCTGTCGGTGGTGTTCTTTCCCACGTCTCCCTCCTCCTCCTCACCGAGGGATGAACCAAACCATAAAGACACTCTTGTTTAAGGCCATGGCCAACATTGAAAAGAGAAGCCGAATTCACATTCCACCTCATACTTCCTTTCCATGCTTACACGCAAGACAAAAAGTAAAGCATGTGAAACGGAAGACGCACTTTTTAAAAATGCATCATGCATTTAGCTTCATCTTCCTTCCTTTTTGTCATCTTGCTCCACTGTATCAAAACCACCAGGATGGCATGTATTTCTACTTAGTCACAACGCGTCCTGTGCCTCGTGTCCGACAATGCCTAGATTACTCACACACTCAGTCAGTGACACTAGGCACATCGCACACAGAATTGTGCAATGACAGCATGTGCCGTGACCATGAGCATTCAAGTTTCAGTTTAGAAGGAAGCTGGCAACCACCCGATACGTCTTTAGCAACATCATAGTGCACTTCTGCTTTCTTTCTTCTTAAGAAATCTTGTACTCTACATATTATGGAAGACAAGCCCCTGACTCAGTCCTCTGATTTTCTCCCTTTGATGGAGTAATCTTTAAAATCCTGAGGACATCACTTGGGCCTTCTTGGCTTATCCAGATCGCAAATCAAACCTTAAATATATCCACAGAAAAGTGTCCACAGCCCAGAGTTTTTCCAGGAGGAAAACAGCATGTGGTCAAGTTGACCGATTACCTGAGTGGAGTGGAGGGTGCCTGGAAAGGTGCTAATATTTAAATGTTAGTTTAATTAATGAACTTCTTTAGTTGTGACCAATAAATACCAAACTAAGACGTCTATGTGGCCCATCAGTCCATTCAAAGACAAACATCAATCGAGCGGGTTTTTCACTTCAATTTGTTGTTAGATTAACGAGTTTATCAGTCAAAACAGCCAATTTACATGTAAACTCAAACGGTGTTTGAAAAAGAATAATCTCATTCACTGCAAATATCCTTCCATAAGTTGTTGACATATTTTCAGGGTAAATATGGGATTTGATGATAACGTGCCGATTAAGCTTCATTAAAAAGGCATGAAATTGACTACCCTCGGTATTAGGAATAAAATTTTATTTTTCAAAGTATTAATTTTAAAAAGAAAACAAGATTTACGGTTTGAATTATTCATGGAATCTGATTTCCCAGACTACATTTCGCTTGATCCATCTCACCTTTGGATTCTATTGAATGCGATGACGATATTGACAGAATTTTTTTTAAGCCAGGAGACCCTATCAGACTGAACTCAGTACTATTCAGGTCCATAGGACATGTTAGCGGGAAAAGAGCTGTGACTCTATTAATTATAAAGAGTAGAATTTACCGAAGTCGATGCTGCCCTCTCCTATTCTTTGACAAAGTACGCAGGTATGCCCGTTCTCAAACCCTAAAAATGGTACACGTGCTGACAAATGCCTGCCATACACAAAATGACATTCGCCAAGGGGAAGAAATCGCACTTTCACAGTTTCTGTAAGATTTCCCAAAGTTGTACAACTCAAACTCAACATTCAGTTTGCTGTATATTCACAAATGGCCTAGTTGAAACCATTCAAAACGAAGCATTTTCATTATGCTCTTATGGTGTCGTAGGTCAATGGCACTTTTTGTATGGTGCAAAGCAACACTTTTATCTGTTCTTTATGTAAATATAATATTGTCATATATACTTGGCTTAACATAAGGCACGCCATCGATGGCAGTCACTCTGCCCTTGTCACGGGGAAACATCTTAGACAGCAAGGACCTGGAAGCTTGACCAGGCTCCTCCCCTCTATCTCAACACCCTTAGCCCCGCCTACCAACTAGCTTTTTTTTTTTTTCCCACCCCCCCAAGCTGCACCATGGGGCTTTTCAGGGAACAGAGGCTGCTCGAATAGTCTGGTTGGGTTACAATTTTTATTCTCTAGAGTCAAGAATGAAGAAGGTGTGCCCTAGATTTTAGGGCCAGCCCTAAATCACACTCTGGAGAGAAAAGTCTCCACTTAAGAGCCTAGTCTTGTTAGGAGCCCGACCTTCTAGGACAAAGCAGAGGAAATGCTCTTTGTGCTGAAAATGGGATATTTGCTTGATTCATTACTTTCTTCACTCCAAACCTCTACGACCTATCTGTCTCTTCCCCTAGGAACAACCTTAAGATGGTAAATATGTACTTATCACAGTGCATAGTAATTGCAGATGTTCCAAATCTTCTCTGCAAGTATCCAAGTTCTCAAAAATGATGATAGAACATATTTTTAATAAAATGCAATATAGTGAAGATTTTAATTTACTGCTTTCAGTAAACATATTAAGCTATAGCAATCTCAATTTTGAGAAGAAAACAATAAAGAAGATTATAGCCAGCACAGGCTTAGATGCTGAGTTGTTGGTTCAGCTGACGCACTAGCTAAGAGTTCATTTTCTCTGACAGACACTTGGGCCTCCTCAGGAAGACAAATCACTACTTATCATGTGCCTTCAGGTCAAAACAGTACATTATAAATGCTTGAGGGAAGGATCAGCTGGGTTTGTTTACATATCTGTCAGCCAGACAAGATTGTAAATTCCAGGAGACCAAGAGTCTGTCTTGTTCTCTGCAGGTAGACCAAGCCTGCCTTAAGATAAGGCTGAAATAAATGAACGAATGGGTGAGCACCACCCAGTTTCAAGGATAAAGAACTCTTGGCTTTCCAACTGCTCTCACTGCTCATGTTGTGAAGAAGCCGCATTCTCAAGTTTTACTTACAGAAAGCAAGCAACTAAACAGGTAAGCAAGCAGGCACCATTGTGCAGTGAACTCCTAATGAGCGATAATATTTTATGTAGAAAGTCCGTTACTAATCCCAAGTCTAGTCTTCTCCAGTCACAAGTTTAACTAGGAGAAAGTTCTGGTTGCTGTGAACAAATGCCAGACTCGTTAGAGAAATTATTAAATTTGGGCTGCTCAGTTCAAAATGTGCTTTTTGAAAATACCTGAGTGCCAGGCACTATGCCAGCTGATTAGAGTGCAAAAGTAAGTTAGAGAGAAAGGGGAGGAAGGGAGGGAAGGGGAGGGGAGAAGGGGGGCAGGGAGGGAGAGAGGGAGAGA
>NW_006431918.1:1835853-1844594 GCF_000325575.1 Pteropus alecto | reverse complement strand
GAGGAGGAGGAGGAGGAGGAGGAGGGGGAGGAGGAGGAGGGAGAGGAGAGGGAGACCAGAACCAGGAAGCATAGAAAAGAGGTACTTAGCCTCTGGCCCTAAAAGAAGCTTCCTGGAGGTGATGACTCTTACAGTGAATATTGATGTCTTTGCTTTAATAACCCGGTCAAAGCAAACACATGTAGAAAGGAAACTTCAGGCTGGGAATACAGCCTGAGTAGAGGCAAAGAATCCAGAGTCGGCGTTAAGGGGGTAGATGTCAGCAACCCAGGAGCTCTGCAGTGCCAGGGCTTAGAGTAGGAGGAGGGAAGCTTCCAGTGAGTCCCCTGTAGACCAGCTGAGACTTTGGAAAGCTGTGGCGGCAGCCACTACGGGATTATAAGTAGGATCAATTGCACCCATCTGAGTTGCCATGTGACCTCTGACTCTGCTTTGACCTCTCTTTCTCTTCATCCTTTGTCTCCATGTATTTCTCATGCATGCTGGGTGTCCTTACCATGCTTTGGGAAGCACTGGAAGCAAAAACATGACCAGTTTGGACAATCAAGTTTTCTCTCCCAGATACTGTAAATTATCACATGGGACAAGTCACTTCCAATGCATTCATTCATTCACAGGCTAGAAAGCTTTGACAAAAGCAAGGACATTCTCACGGAAGATGCTGAAAGCCTCAACTGGCACATGCAAATTTTGTGCTTAACAACTGACTTAATCCTACTAAGATCCAAGGTTGAGAAAAAGAATTTCATTCAAAATTTAATTCTCATAAAAGTACCATGGTTGGCAAAACCACGTTCGACAAGAAAAATCTACCCTGACAAAGAGGTTAAGGGGAAAAGCTATTAAAATGGCATCAAATGCTTATATTTTTGAGCCGTAAAAAGAAGTTCTGTTGAGACATCAGTTTTCAAAACATGTTAGAGTCATCAAAACACTGAGAAGCAGCTGTGCTGTTAAGTGACCCTCTTGCGCGTCAGCCCGGCCCCACTGTTGAGGAAACATGGTGTCCGCCTTGGCAGCCGCCAGGAACGTTCACCACAGACTTTACAAAGAACCCTGCACCCCTTTCAAAGGGGAACCCAGAGCCCTTCCTATCGTCCTCTGTTTTTCTTCTCCCATCAGAGCAAGATGCTGGGGTCATCACTGACCTTTTCCTGTACGATCACGATTCTTTTCAGCGCCTCATCTACACGCATGTAAGAAAGCGGAGCATAAGCAGATCTCCTCCCTGTGCCCAAACCTACCCTTGTCAATGGTGAGAGGAAGAGGCCGTCACTGCAACACAGGGAAAACTCAGCCAAGAAATCTTTAGGATCCAGCTGCAAAGCTATATTATCTCAAAATAGCACTCAGCCACGGGAATTGAAGGAAGTCTCTTTTTCCATATATGTTAATATTTGGAGCAGATTGATATTTGCAGATGTTCGCCAGAAAGCCGACTGTTATCTCTAACTAGTGAGATCTCTTAACAATCTTGATGATACTCTCTAATAGTTACCTCCAAATGAACTTTAGGGAAATTTTACTTTCTTATACTTTTCTATCATGTTCACTTTTTAATAATCAACATTTATGATTTTTATAATCTGAAACATGGAACTATTTTAATCCTTGGAAAAAAGTATTATTGTGCGTGTGGAAAGACCTAAAAGGCAATAAACGTTGCACTAAAATGCGGAGTCACATTACAATGTTCCACCCAAAATAAAAACCAGTGAAAGATACTTTCGCTCAAGTGTATCAGATGAGGTTGTGGAGAAGTAGACGGCTGGGGCAAAGGACTGTTAAGATACGACTTTTCTGGGGGGTAATCTGTTGCTGTGCATCGAGAGCATTAAAAAGCTGCATTCTAGATGGCCTCAAAAGTCTACTTTTAGGGGTCTATACGAAGAAAATAATGAGTATACAAAAGTATGCAATGAAACATGTTTACCAGAAATTTCTTTATAATATTTTTGAGATGTAAATAAGTATGGCAGATGGGTTAAATACATTAAGGTATGTCATATAATTAAATAGTATGCAGTCAATACAAATAATGACGCAAGCGTGCATTCTTTTTCAATCTGGGGCCACGTTCACAATACTGTTACGCAACAACACGAGTTACAAAAGTCTCTGTGTGACGTGAACTCATTTCTGTTTGAAAAGAGAAACACTCGCCCCTGTAAATTTAGATTCGTTTCTTGCTTATCTTATTTTTCTGCAATCGACAAGACTTACTTGGGCGATTAAAAATTAAAACATCAGGAGGAATATCAATTGGAGATGTTTAAATTTGTAAGATAGTTTATGTGTCTCTCTTACACACGCACACACTCACCCTTATAATATAGATGGTTACTTGCTCCAGAATCTGGGCTCACTGCAACCCTAAATTTGATTTATTCACATGCAATTTCAAATACGGCACTATCCATTGACCCACCAGTCAGCTATCTTTACCTAGAACTCTGTCTTCTTCAGTTGGCACATCCGAGATAGATTTTCTCATTTTTCTCAAAAGGCTTCTTAATCGAGACTTCATGTTAAAAGCCGAAGGCTACAGTTCATAGAGAAGGATGCATTCGATAGGTATTTATTTTTGTTTTCAAAATGTGCTTTCCAGTTCAGCATTCTTTAGGTAAGGAAGGATTGGCTCTGTGTAAATTATGTTTTAAAAAGTTTCATTCAGGGACAGAAGGTCTAAGTTTGCAATTTGGTTGACTGAGTCATTACATGAAAAGCAAACTAATTTTCACTGGGGACGGAAATCAGTGTGACTTAACACACCCCTTTTTTTATATATATAGAAGATGGAACTTCACAGCCTATAAGAGGATCACAAGTGACAAAAAAAAAAAAAAAAGCAAAACTCTTACTAGTATAATATTATGAAGAAAATGCCTATTGAGGTCTGCATTTTATAGGGGAAATAAAAGACATGAGCAATATATTCTGTAAAGGAAACCTCAGTGACAAATGCCTAAGAGAATGTTGAGAGCCTTGGGAACAAATATTGAGGCACTTTTTGCTCTTTTCTTAATTTTGATAAAGATAGCCGAACAGCCAACTCTCATACTTAACTTATCTTTTGGAAGTTCAGTGACCTGAACTCTGCTATTTCTCCTTTGGTGCAGTGAATGAGTTTATTTTTTTCACTTAATGTTTTATATCTAAAAGTTTTCAAAGATTTGAGATCTTCAGATCGTATTGTTTTATGATCTGTAATCCTGTCTGGAAGCTCTGAGAAGCTGGAAATCAAGGGGTAAAGGGTTTAAATACAGCTGACAAATTAGAGGGTTTGGGTGGTAAGTTATTTCGTGTTAGTATTAAAGCTAAGATATTCCACCAACTTTTAAATCATTTAGTCAAACACACCATAAAAAGTTTTCAAAGATTTGAGATTCAAGATAGAGTATATTATTTTTCTAATGAGAGTGTTGTCAGTATAATAAAAAGCACCAACTTGTCTTATTCTGAAAAGAAAACTATGCAATTTTCCCCTAAAGTCTTGAATTAGAACATCTTTGTAAAATTAACCACCTTCTTTCATCAAAACATGGGTGTAAACAAAGTGTTATTTCACAAAGATCAAGACAAGTGTTAGTTCTCATCCTCAAAGGGAAAAGATTGTAATCTTCTATTTAAGAGAAAATAAGTACTTATTAGATTTATAGGCACATGCACAATTCAGAGAAAACACTGCTGTCACCTTGATATCAATGTCTCGATCTGTTGTTTTACCCGCTACTAGTACTTATGGTTATTAAAGAAATCCTATCGATGGTGTTTTTGTTTCTGTTTTTAATGAGAGAGAAAATGGACAAATGAGTCACTAGCAGAAGAACAGCGTGACCATAGGAAAAAAGTTCATCCTAAGAGGAACAAGGAGGCTATTTTACAATCGTCAGATTGAAAAGTACACATGAAAGAGCTTTTGCCTTTACTGATATGTCTAATTGGTTTATGTAAAAAGCGGGAGACTTCAGACACTTCCCAACTAGTAGAATATTTGAAGAACCAAGTAATGGGCCAACTCTCAGAATGACTAATTTTGTAATAAAAATGAACTTTCAGTGAGAGTTTGTGAAGTATCAGTTGTACAAAATATGCTTACTACATAGCTGCCAAGTCTTGGTGATCTGACCAAGTGGCAGCCAGTCATAGGCCAGGCAGCAGCACAACCCAGTGCTTGGACAAAAAGATAAAGTGAGTCAATCAACTTCCCTCTTATGAATTCTAGCTACGAAATACCTAGATAAAGTATTTAGTTAATGGTGGGATCTATAGCTTGAAAGCAATGCTAGAAAGAGAAACAGGCTCTCATGATTTATGTGCATGTTTAAGTTTTGAGGAACAGAAACTATGCATAATGAGACGAGGTAGGTCGATGAAGAAAAAAGCACCAGAACAAATTTATAGAGAAAAGCAGGGATTCAGAGAGAGAGAGAGAGAGAGGCAGAGACAGAGGCAGACTGGTCCCAGAGTTTCCGGAATGTCTATGTCCCAGTTTAGTTTATGTGAGCTTTACAATAACCTCTTTATTTTGTTTTAAGGTAACTTAAATAACTTCTGACCCTCATTATCAAAAGAGTCAAACCACTAGGTCTGTTAGCGTTAAACAAAACTAAGTATGTTATATTTTGTAATATAAAATTGCAGCCAAGAGGATATAATCATCAAAAAAAATTGTCAAATGTAGGTTGTCTACTAGACTTTTGTGCAGGCTTGCCCACAACCCTGTCACCTTATTCTGATAACAGCTCCCTGATTTTCCTTTGGGGACTATCCCACACCCACTACCTCTCCCCTCTGTCACCACCTCTCCAAGGTGGGCATGGGACTCAAGTCGAGCCAATCAGTGGATCTCAACGCCCAGACCACAGTGATAAGTAATGGCCGTGGAAGCATTACCTAAATAAGGACTCTTAATTCTGGAGAAAAATTGTGACAAATAATGTGTGGAGAAAGAAGGCAAAGTTGCAATGAAGACTTGGGGCCATAATAGTCTCCTAAGTAACAAGACCAGCTTCCGATTCTGCCTTAATTACCCCAGTGGCCAAGTCCCTTCTGTTTTCTGAGCTTTAGTTTCCTCGTATATAAAATGAGGAACTCGGTGTAACGGTAATCGGGGTCTCTCAAGGTCCTTTCCTTCCTAAATCACTACGGCTTCTCAAATTTAGAAGAATTTCTAAATAGTCATGTAAGCACCTCCTTGTTGGGCATGAGCAAAGAGAGGCTCCGTGCCCAGCCTGGTATTTTACCATGACCTTGTCATAGTCTTGGCCCTCAAGGAACTTGAGTGGCTGATTTGGAAGGAGGAAAAGTGCCCCCTACCCGTGTTCTAAGCTCTTTCCCAACCATTAAAATGTGCCCCTTTCATGGCTGTTAGTCAGAAAGTGAATCCCTGCTAATACCGCGCTTCACTTTCCCCTCTGTAGAGGCCACTATCTTCTTTCCTTCCTTCATTCCGGGAACACAGATGCATCTCGCAAAGGTCACCTGGTCACAGTTTCTCCTACATGGACAGAAATACTGTTTTATTCATTTTTGGTTTCTGGTGCATCTGAGTTTAAAAGGTCTCAGAGTGACCCACTGAACAGAGGCAAGGTCCTGGGACAGATCGGAGCTACCTCAAAGGATCTTTTCCCTCAGATCACACTGTACGTAAGGATGGTCCTGGCTGCAGATCCGTTCAGCCACCTAAAGCTGCAAGAACCAAACTGTGGCTTCTGTATCACCAGCTCTATTACTTGCAGAGAAGGCGTTGTAGTCCATCTAGTTTTTCCAGTTGGGTTAGCAACTCAGATCCACTGTGCAGGTCTCTGTACCAGATATAAAAGCTACTGCAAAGTCTTGGATCTTTGAAACGATATTACTCTTGCCTATCCCAATGGCCACTCTCCTCTTTCTCTCTCACTGGACACTAGACATTCCGAATACCCTCCTGGACAGGGAAGGTCCATGTTAACTAATGTGTTACCTTTAGCTAGGAGGCTCGGGGAGGTGTTGCCTTCTCCCCAGGAAGCATTAGCACTTTGTTATTTTACTGGGTGAATCTTCTCCATAGAAACTAGAACTGAATTTTCAACTGGCCTGACCACTCCTGAGGCTCCTGGACAATGGAACGCTTGGTAAGGCAGCATACTGTTTTGCAGCCTTCTTGCCCTTACTACTGGGAGAACTGGGCCACGGAGTGGGCACTGCAGTGGGAGATCGGTGATATGGGCAGGAATGAAGTTCCCAAGACTGCCTGGTATTTCCAGGGCTGGGCAAGTCCCTAGAGGGCAAAGTAGAGGACTTATTGGTAGAGGGGTGAGGATAGGGGGGAAAATACACTACCGTGAAGGCAGAGAAGCAGAAAAGGTAGAAGCATTGTAGAAATGAGGGTGAGAGCTGCCAAAGACAAATTTACTACGTTCACAGTTTTGCTTCAGTCAGATCTGCCCACCAAGTAGAAAATCCACTGATCATTTTAAGGTGGGACTATCAGAACCCTATGGGGGTTGACACTTGCCATTTGTGGGAGGAGAGAATGGGCGATCTCAGCAAGACACAAAGACTACATGGCATAATTTACCCTTACCTTATCTAAGCATCTGTTGATGCTTTCCTTTTAAATTGTTTTGAGGTAATACTTGGGCTTAAAACCAACAAGAATGAATTGAAAGTTAAAAATACGCACTTATTTCACCAAGAAACTGGTTGGATTAATTAGGTTCTCTTTGGTTTATTTCTAATTCAGGTATATTTGATTGTTTTTTTGTTTGTTTGTTTGTTTTTATAAACAAAGCCACATTTTAATAAGTGAGCAGTCTGCAGTATGGTTAGCAGCAAACTACCATAAACTTGTTTCTCTGATTCTTTGCAATGTAAAGTCTACTCCTGGTTATCTACTACTACTGGAGAGAATGTTCTGTAATTCTTTCAAGGAATTAAAAAATAACTAAGGATTTAAGATTTTCTTCTCTTTCTTCTTGGTGTCCAATCTTGTTCTCAGAAAAAGTTTGTGTAAATTGGTTTTGGTTTTTATTATTTACTTTACATTTTAATCTTCATGAAGGCAGTGATTCTGTGTGTTTTGTTCACTTGTTATCCCCCGGGTCTTGAGCAGAGCAGGCATCGAATAATCACATGTTGAATGAATGCAGGCATGAATAATATAAGTAAGCAGCATTTTAGCACAAATAGATCAAAAATGCTAATCTAATCTCACACTTCAGGGCTAGAGTGAGAATCAAGCCACAACAATTGAGCAATATAGGGATACTCCAAAAAATAGTATGAAGGCAGTAGTTTTTCAAAAATACTAATTACCTAAAATTAAAGAATATTCATGGAAACCCTTCAAAAATATTAAGTTATATATAATTGACACAATTTTTATATACGTATGATTTGCAATCTTATTGTTTGTTTTTGATTTGCAAAAGATTGCGACTGAAGGCTCTGTACCAAGACCGCAGGTGCCCAATGACATTTTGAGGCTCTGTTAAATAGATGACGTTTCCACAAACGGCTGGAGGTCTTAAACGTTTTCTGAAGAGGCAGAAGATCAGTCAATGAGATAAAGGGAAACTTTCATTCTTTGGGAACCTGTGGGGTGGGAAACCAACAGGTGCAGAGACCGCCTCACAGAAATGGCTGGGACACGCTCACCGGCAACCCAAGTGACAGCGACCTAAGTATAAAATTTGAAGTCCACCCAAGAAAGTCTTATTTCTTGAATGCTTCGCTCGTTGCGAAAAGAAGTCCCTAGGACCGTCCAACTTCCGTGACAAAGCAGAGCCTAGTAAATTCTCATCATCTGGGAAGAGGAGCCCCTTTTTGCTGAACTATCTGCAGATCTCCTGGGTGTAAAAAGAGGTGTTAAAAGTAATCAGATATGTAGGTAGGCTGGGCTGCGGTCACCACAAGAGATTCGAAGCATTGGTGGAGAAAGCCAAACTGTCCAGGGATAAGGCTGTCCTGGTTTGTGAGTCTCTGATGTCAATGATTAAAAAAATGTTTTTTGTTTTGTTGTTTTTTACTCCATCTACTAAGTGTGGACAAATCCCAGAATTCTGCCATACCTGGTCCTTGAAGCTCCAAACGCTCGATATACGAACGGCTGTGGTGTGAGTTAGTTGGTCTAAGCTTTTGGGCTGCTTCCAACTTCGTCATTGCTCATGCCCTGCAGGTCAAGAAAAGAAGTGACGTAATGCACTTAGCTGGGCCACTTTAATACAAATGGAATGGAGAGGGGGAGGGGTTACAGGCGGTGACAAGTTAAGCGCATGACTTGCCCTAGGGATGCAGGAAACAAAAACATCGACAGCCATTGGCTGCGGCCACTTCCGACCCGGGTATCTAGCTCCAAGTCTGGAACCTTGAAACACACATTTCCTGGGAAGAGGGGTGGCGCTAAGCGTCCGGAGCGTCTACCATAAACACGCACGGCACACACACGGCACCCCCTACGAGGCTGGCGGCGTCCTCCCTGCTGGGATGGGCGTGGGGCCGAGCGCTTGCCACACGGTCCCCCTAAGGTTCCCCCAAAGCCAGCCGCAGCGGCAAGCCCCGGCGCGCAGAGCCCGCGGAAGACGCGCGCCCCAGAAAACGGGTGCCACTCGGGCTCGCTGCGAGTGAGCCGCGCTGTCGTCATTCATTCGCAGTGTCTGGAGCGTCCTTGCAGCGAGGAGCTGGGCTTCGCCGCGGGCGCGAGCGGCCCCGACTCGGAGGGTCAGCGCGCAGAGACCTCTAGGGCCCGGAGCGGCGGA
>NW_006431918.1:1827113-1835145 GCF_000325575.1 Pteropus alecto | reverse complement strand
CCGAGACACCGCCCGGTCCCCCGGGGCTGGGCCACCCTCCCGCTTCGGTGCTGGGAAGGCATCGCGAGTCATGATTTTCCGACTGCGAAAGAGATACTTCTTTTCTGACCCTGTCAGGCTCTGTGACCCTTGGTGTGCCTGGCGCCCCATAATTGGGTGATGTCGATGGAACGGAGATGAGTGAGTCTGGGGTGGAGGAGTGTCAGCCCTTATGAATTGAATGCGGTACTTGCTACCCCCACTCCCGCTTTTAAAAATAATATCGCTTTCCAGATGGTCAAGAGAGGTTGGGGGCTTCATCCCTTTTACTGGTAATGGCAAGGTTAGATATAAAATGCTCTTTTGTTTTCAGAGAAGCAATCAGTAAGGAGCCGGTGTGGTCATTTCCTGTATTAGTTTCTACCACCAAAGAGAATGGTTAAGAAGGAATTTTTTTGTTGTTGAAACGAATCAGACATAGCAAAGCAAGTTATCTGGTTGTAACTGTATTTTAACTATTACAACTCAGTCACTACTTTCCTGAACCCCCTCACAAGGTATAATTAATATTGTAACTATTAGTAAAACCATGCTGTATCATTCAAGATTATATTATCAGACCTATAACTCAAGTTGTACCATATTAGAATGCCATTTCTTTATTAACTAACTAGTTTGCCTGATGGGAGGTTACAAATAATCTTAAACACCTACTATACAGGAGAAATTGGACCTTCCCTCTCACTGCTGGTTAGAATGTACAGAACCGAAATAGTTTTCCCAATGAAAAAGTTAGCAGAAGAAACAAGAGTGGTTTAACCAGGAAAGAGTCTGCAGAAAAGAGATGACCTTTGACCTCTCCAGCCTTCAGAATAGATCACCCTCCTCGGGAACTCATATGCTAGGTAAATTGTTGCTGTCAAAATGCCCTGCTATGAATGAAACATTCTTAATATAGTGTGTATTTAGTTGTGATTATAATTTATAAACTAGTTTTCTCAAGATTAAAATTCAGGTGTCAGTCACATCGTACAGAATACACTGGTTTGAAAGATCTTGCTAGTGCATCAGATCACATGTAAGTAACTGATTTTTCTGTACTTTTTCCATCATAAAAGAGAAAGAAATCTGCAGAGCCGCAGATCCTGTTCTGGAAATTCTGATTAGTGTCCTAGAATCAGAATTTTCCAGTTCATTTTGTAGAAGTTGTCTACCTATATGCATTAATATGTAACTTGCATGACTAATATGGGGATCAACTCAAGATTGTCCTGTAATTCTAAAACAACACTATAGAGTAGATAATTTATCTTATTTATAAAGAACATTTCCTGCCTGCAGGTAACCCTCCTACACCATATAACTACTAAGTATTTATTTTCTAGAGTCATTTGCAGTGGGTTATGAAAAATTCAGAGATGCAAAGCCTTCTTTTTCTAGTTAACATTTTTATTGTATTTCTACTGACTCTTAAAGCTATAACTGACTGCAGTCCACTTAGAATCTCATCCTTGATGACATTTCAAATAAAGTTACATCTTTTTAATTGAGAAATCATAGCTATTACACTTCTTGCTAGAATAATTGAAATTATTGTCATGAGTAAAAATATTCTTGCCAACAGAGTCTATTTTCAACCAACAGAGAAAAAATGTTTGCTCTGACAGATTGCTGCCACGTCAAATGTAGCAGGAACATGTTAGAAATCCCCGTTACTGTTTATAGTATATCCTGATTCTAAAGTGAATTCATTCACGCATTCATTAACTCACTAAATAAAATATTTGTTGGCACCTTCTGAGGTGCCAGTGTCATGAAGTTCACAGCCTAGTGGGAGAAGACAGATGTCGATAAAATGATCATATAAATAAGTTAATATAAAATTGCCACTCTGCAGTGTCCCAGCAGAAAATAGAATCTAGCCTAGTTCAAAAAAAAGGGAGTTTAGTGAAAAGACAACTTAGAAAGAGGTGGACAGGGTTACCAGAGCCAATGAAAGGCACAGCAGTGGGGTGCTGCCGCTACCCTAAGTGGCAGGAACGATGGTACTGGAGGCTGTGTGAGCTGGCACCAGGCAGGAGGAGCTTGGGCCTCTGGAGAAGGGGCCACCCCTAGGCACATGGACCACAGCACAGAGGGAGTGGAGAGGACATGCTAGACTTCTCCCATCCTTCCAGCTTCTGCCTCTGCCTCTTCTCAGTGGAACCCAACATAAGCTAACTGGACTGGTTGTCCTGGTGATCTGGTCCCTAGGTATCAGCCTCTAAGGAGAGACCTGGGAGGTGGGTCACACCGAGAATGACCAGCACCAACATCAAAAGGAGGACCATGATGTCAGTTACCCCAGTCGGGGATGGGGATGAGGGCAAGGATGACGAGAGAGTCTCTGAAGGAAGGACACTTGAGCTGAAAATCGAAGGAAGAAAAGATCAGCCTGTGAAGAATGGAAGGAAGAGCAAGTGCTGAGTATTACTTGTTGGAGATTTTCTGGAGGATCTCAGGACCTTTATAAATGTGCATCATCGGGACCAGTGCACCATGATGGATAGATGAGGGGGAAACCTGCTCAGGGCGACCTGGCCGGGAGTGCTCAATGGTCCATGGTGCTTGGTGACATGTTTCTGCAAAAGCTATGAAAAATAATGGGCCGTAGTGAAAACACTTGCCCACCCCCCACTTTTTTTTAATAAGTTACTCTCCCTGATTCTGGGCAATATACATTAAGTATTGACATAATGGCTTTTTTTATTGTAGATGCATTTAATTTGTTAACTCTCTTTAACTGAGGTTTCATACATATACAGAAAGGTGAACAAAATAAAAATGTAGAATACAATGATTTATCAAAGCGACACCTTGCAACCAACTCCAGGATAAAAAATAGAGCGTTGCCAATGCTCCAGAAGCCCCCCACCCCCCATGACCTTCTCCCAAAGGTAAAAAAAAAAAAACTATCTCGATGTTTTTTTGGTAAGCACTTCTTTGCCTTTCTTTATAGGTTTTTAGACAACATATCTCTAAACACAATATTTTGGTTTTACCTGTTCTTTTTTGAGCAAGGATAAATGGAATCAGGGAGTGTGTGTTCATGTGTCCAGATTCTTTGCTCAGCTTTGTGTTTGTGATATTTATGAATGTTGTTGTTTGTGCCTGTAATTTATTCGTTTTTGTGCACTGTATGGAAAACTTGTATGAATATATCCCAATCATTTATCCGTATTTATCCATGATATTGTTGGTGGACCTCTGGATGATCTGTTTGGGGGCATTATGTATAAGGTAGCTATGATCATTCTTGTTTCTTGTTTTTTGGTGCCCGTGGCATATATTTCTATTTGGTGTATACTCAGGAGAGGAACTGCTATCTCACAAGTTATGTGTATCATAAACTTCAGTAGATAATACCAAACTGTTTTCCAAAGTATTTGTACCAATATACTCCCACCAGCAGCATATGGGCATTTCCCTTGCGCCACATCCTTGCCAACATCGTAATTTTAACCATTCTGGGGGTTTTGTAGTAATAGCACATGGTAGTCAGTTTGCTTTTTTCCTGACTGATGAGGTTGCGCACTTTTGCATGTGTATTGGCCATTTGGGATATTTTGTGATTTGGTTGCTCAAGTCTCTTGCCCACGTCTCAATTGTGTTGTCTTTTTCTTACTGATTTGTAGGTATTTTTAATATACTCTGAACATATGTTCATTTGCTGATGACGTGTGTGGCAAAATATTCATTCTGTTGCTTGCCTGTGAACTTTCTTAAGAATGAACAGAGGTTCTTCATTTTAATGATCAAATCCTTTGTAGATTCTGTTTCTGTTGCGGTTAGTGTCTTATTGTGTCCTATTCAATTAGTTTTCCTGCTCTGAAGTTATAAAGGTATTCCTCTATATTATCTTCTAGAAACTTTTCAGTTTTAACCCCCAAATTTATATTTACGATTCACTAGGAATTAATTTTTGCATATTGCGTGAGATGGGGGTCAGGTTTTATTTTTTAAAAAATTAAATGGACAGCTAGTTGCCCCAGCATGATTTAATGCTAAATCCATTCTGTTCCTACTGTTTTGTAGGGCTACCTTGGTTATAAATCAAATGCCCAAATGTGTGTCAGTTTGTTTGGGATCCCTAGTCTATTTTTTTGTCTATTTGAATATTTTTACACCAATACCACACTTTAGCTTTATAATGAGTTTACATTCATTAGGTCAAGCTTCCTTATCTTGTTCTTGGTTCTTTAAGAGTTTCTTGGCATTCTTTGTCTTTTACATTTATACATTCCAGAATTCACTTGTTAAGTTCCACCAAAACAAAACAACAGCAGCAACGAAGACTTTTAAACTTGGAATTTTGATTGAGATTAAAGTTTATAAATAAAGTTGGGCAAAATTGGTAACTTTATAATATTGAGTCTTCTGGTCCATGAACATGGTATGTTCCTCTATTCATTTAGGTCTTTTAAAATTTCTCTCAAAGATGTGTCATAGTTTTCTGTGTCGAGGTCTTACACATCTTTTATTAGATTTATTCCTAGATATTTCATATTTTTTCAGTCTATTGTATATTGTACCTTTTTGAAATTTTGTTTTCTAATTCTTTTTTTTTGCTGACCTATAGAAATATCAGTTGTTTTTTTAATTACAGATTTTTTTATATTGACTTTGTATCCAGAACATAGCTAACCATGAAATGAATTCTAGTAATTTATCTATAGATTCTTCGATATTTTCTACATACACGATCATTATCTCTGTATATAGAATATTGATAGTTTTATTTTTTTCTGATCTTTATAATTTAAATCTTTTTTCTTTGCTTCTTTGCACAGGTAAATTGTGCAGTGTTGAATAGATGCGCTGATTGTACATATCTTTGTCCCTTTCCGGGTCTCAAAAGAAAGACTTTCAACATTTGTTCATTACCTATGGTGATTTTTGTAGATGTTTTTTTCATTTTAAAGAGTTCTTATTCCTAGTGTGCCAAAAGTTTTTAATTACAGATAGATGCTGAATATTTTCAAATGCTTTTTCTAGGTCTCTCGATGTAATTATGATTCTTCTCTTTTGTTCTGTTCGTGTGGTGACTTATGTTAACTGATTTTTCAAGTGATAAACCAAACTTGAATATATAAAATATTCCAACGTGGCTATGATGTATTATTGTTTTTATATGTTTATTAATATCACGTGCTAATATTTTATTTAGGATTTTTGCATCCTTATAATTGAGTGGGATTGGCTTGTAATTGTTCTTTCTCATAGTCTCCCATCCCAATTTGACCTGAGACTTGACCTTACCCTACGAAGAAGCTATAAGTATAATTCGTTTAGGATCTGAGATGGCCTTTGACATCTGGGTGTTGGTAAACTGGTCTCAAAAAAACAAGGAAGAGAAAATGTTCTCCAAGCTTCCTTTTAGGAGTCGGAGGGACTGAGGCCGACTTTCCATTCTAGGGGCACTGCATATACTTTCTGTTCTCGTCATCATGCACGGAGAGGACCCGCTTTATGAAGAGCTCCGACTCTAAATTGTGGACGGTTCCTAGGCCTGCACACAAAAGGCTGTTTTGTAGTTGCAGACAAATCAGGAATTTGGGACTAGACAATTATAATTAATGCTAGCAGCTGTGGTAGGTGCCACCTCGAGGTCTGGGACCCATACGTGCTTCATGGTGCAGTGGCGTGCAGGCAATGCCACAGGCAAATTGGAAAGTCCCCAGAGCTGCTCTTCGCAAAGCTTTGTGTTCTCCACCCCTCACAGGGCTCTGGTCTTTTTCAGCCCTTCCCTTAGTAAGCAGACGACTGGATTCAAACCCCAGCTCATCCGTTACCAAGAGATATGATTTGGGACGTTTCTCTTCCTGAGCTTGAATTTTTTTGTTTATGTAAGATGGTTTAACATCTTCTTAGTAACCATTGCGAGGATTCTGTGAGATAAGTTATATAAAATACAGGAAACGTAAAGAGCCAGTCATAGATGGATGACATGCCATCATTTTTCTCCCCTTGCCGATGAGCTCATGTAGGTGTTAGGAGGCAACTGGCTCTGATTCCCACCAATGAGTGAGCAGCTCAAGGAGTTCTGCAGTTTACAGAGACATCACATTTATCAAAGGGTGCTGTTAAGCAAATGAGTATCTGTATAAAGGCAGCTTTAAAAAGTCAAGTCACATATTCAGGCTTTTGGGAGAAGGTAATTTTTGATCAGCAACTTTTAATAATTTCTACATACCAACCTTACTTCCTCCTTCCCTCCTTCCCTTTCCTGGATATGTACGTTTTGAAAGCTCTGCCAGTTAACACAGTACAGATGCTTCTCGATTTACCATGGGGTTATATCCTGATAAACTCATATCCATTGAAAATATCCTAAGTCAAAACTGCATTTAATACACCTAACCTACCAAACATAGCTTAGCCTAGCCTACATTGAATGTGCTCAGAACACTTGCGTTAGCCTACAGGTGGGCAAAATCATCCAACACAAAGCCTATTTTATTGATTTGTTTGTTTGTGTTTGTTTATTTATGTTGGGGTACAGGGGCTGTCTATCCATATGTCAGGCTGGACATGCTGGGCAATTAATATCTCCCAGGAGCAGCCATGACCGATGACTGACCCTACCAGCACCCTGGCCTCTAGTGCGGGGTAACTGGACGTGTGTTCTACACGTGCCTCTGGAGTTCCCCAGCAGGGCCGAGCGTTCCAACGGTATCGCAAAGCCTATTTTATAATAAAATGTCGAATGTCTCATCTGATATATTGTGTGAATCACTTTTGCACCGTCATCTTTTGAAGCATCGTAAGTCGGGGACCCTCCGTACATCCTTTCTCTCCCTCTCCTCCCTTCTTCTCTCTCTCCTCTCCTCCCACCTTCTCCTTACACAAATGACTCTCCTGTGACAGCAGCAAATAGATGACCAGGGAGAGGACGGAGGTAGAAGGCAAGGGAGGGGCCCCCTTTTCTCTTTACATATAGATACGGATATAGGTTTAGATATAGATAGATGGAGATAGATAGTTAGTCAGTCAGGAATTTGTCCTGTAGAAACATTGGTTCTAGGACAGCGGCCTTCCCTACGCGCGATTTTGTTTTCCACGGTTTTCGTTATCTGTGGTCAGCCATGGTCTGAAGTTATTAAGTGGAAAATTCCAGAAATAAATAATTTATACTTTTTAAGTTACACACCGTTCTGAGTAGCGTGATGAAACATCGCACCATCTCGCTCAGTCCTGCCTGGGACGCAAATCATCCCTTGGTCCAGCGTTTCCACGCTGTGTACGCTCCCCACGCCATAGTCACTTAGTGGCCGTCTTGATTATCGGATTGACTGTGGCCTATCACAGCACTTGTGTTCAAGTCACCCTTATTCTACTTAACAATGGCCCCAAAGCCATTCACATAACTATTCTTATAGTATATTATTATAATTGTTTTATTTTCTTATTGGTTATTGTTCTTAACCTCTTACTGTGCCTGATTTATAAATTATACTTTATTATTAGTATCTTTGTACAGGAAAAACATAGAATACGTAGGGTTCGGTACTCGCCGTGATTTTTGACACCTGCTAGGACGGGGGGACTGCTGTAGTTACACCAGAGAACTATGAAGACGTCGTTAACCCACTTTTCCCATTTCTTCGTTTCCCTTTCATACTAGATCTGTATTCTAGGGAGCTCCCAGCATAGGCCAGTCATTTTTTTAAGGAGTTCGGAAATTGCCACTGGCTTCCGGTCTGCTTCACATGGCATCTCGCAGTTTTGCTGTTGGGTTGTTTTCACACCCTTTCAGGGAGCTAGGTTTCCTAGCTGTGGGATCCACTTCAGAGATCCGTGAAGGTTCTCCTAACTCTCCATGGGAGATCTGGATTAGAAATTTTCATTGGCATGAATCAACTCTTCTGCTTCCTGCTTCGGTCCAAGTTGCTCAAAGCTAGATGAGTAACTCTCTAGCCCAAGAGGTGAGGTCTATGAGATGTGCCCCTACCCTTTCAGCTCCAGGACCCTAAGCCTTGCTAAACAAGTGTTTGCTCGAGTGAAGGTCAAGTAG